>NC_143041.1:11974946-12314946 GCF_057628025.1 Oncorhynchus mykiss
CCACCCACTCAGTCAACCCCAATGGCATGGAGAATATAGCCTAAAGCTTTTACTATCCGCGGCACAGGGCTGGAGTGATCCTTCTCCCTGGGATTACCCACTGTCCCTCCATGGGTTTCCAGGGAATGTGCGTCCTGAGGTCTCTCTCTCGGTCACTGTCTCTGTGTCTGGTGTATTAATTCCATGGTTAGAGAACAGAAGATCATAGGTTTGAATCTCACTGACGCTGTGTCACCGTAAAAAAATAAATGTGTTAGCATGATTAAAAAAAGTTTACCCAAAATAAGCTAGCATTGTTTTTAACAGTCATATTAACATTTTCGCTTTTGTTCTCAGATCGTTTAAAACCGGTCAGGAAACGTATGCCTTTTTTTGCACAACCCATGTGAAATAAAAAACATATGTTCTCACAACTTCCAAGGAACCAAATGTGCTAGCTGGGAAGTATTTACATGACTATTGCATACTAGGTCTACTGGCAGAAATCCGTTTAATATCTGATTATTAGTGTGCATTTAAACGTACTCAATGTGTCTTCCGTCAATCACAATCAGAACTTCCTTCAGGCAGCACCTCTACTAGTACACAACTTTATATTTCCTCACTAAAACTAAGCTAGGCATATTTCCCAGAGTGGTGGGTGAACCAAGCTGAACATTTGGAGTAGTTGTTCTCTTCTTGGTAATGGTAAAGTATAAAGTTAATCACCCATTTGGGCTGTTTGTGCTAAGACAATACCTCTCTCTTTCTCTCTCTCCGCACTCTCCCTCCCCCTACATACCCCACTCTCTCTATCTCCTTTCACCCCCCCCCCTCTCTTCCTCCATACTCCCTCTCTCCCAGTCTAGCCTGTAGGAGCATTAGGTCAATAACCGAAAGGTTGCTGGATCGAATCCCTGAGCTGACAAGGTAAAAATCTGTTGAGCAAGGCAGTTAACCCACTGTTCCCCGGGAGGCGATGATGTCGATTAAGGCAGCCCCCCGCACCTCTCTGATTCAGAGGGGTTGGACTAAATGTGGAAGATGCATTCAATTGTACAACTGACTAGGTATCCCCCTTTCCTTCTCCATATACCCCCATTATAAAAAAGTGTAATAATGGTTTGTCTGGCCTCTAGCATTCTTCTGGAAATCATTACAACAAGATGCTGAGCTAGGTAAACTGTGTAAGCCCCTCTATAAACTATATTAACACATTAAAAACAGGAACAACAGTAAACCCTTTTATTGATTACATTTGTTGTTTGTAAGCAGGACAGGATAACTCCCCTGTGACGAGACTGTTTTTTTTTGCAAACAATTTAATTGTGTTTTGAAATGTATCTTAAATCCGTGGTTGATTTGAGGTGGCCATTAAAGGGAGACATAAAATAAAGACTTTCCTGCCATTTCATTATTCACTCTTGGTCCTTTTCTGCAAACCAAACGATCGCAAATGACCTGGATGCAAGACTGAGGTTTGGATGACAGATAGGATAGCTAACATCGACTCAGACATTATCGTCTGGTTTCCCGGATCCAGATTAAGCCTACTCCTGGATTGACGAGTGTTTGAGCATAGACCAGGAGCAGGCAAACCAGCGCCATGGTTCCAGAGTCTACTCTAGACCATCACTTATCCAACAGAACACTGAAGTCTTGTGTCTGCAGAAGGCAAGTGCTCCTCTAATAACCAACATCCATCCACTAGGACCAGATCAATACTAATCCAGACAAAACTAGACCAGCTGTCTGAAAAAGACAAATGCTCCTTGGGTGGAAACAGCCTCATAGGAAGAGTAGCCCAGTCTGCAGCCCCATAGATAGCAGTGAGCTGTTTTAGCTGCCTAAAGCTGTCAGTGTGAAGACCGTGTTGATCTGCAGGGTTTCTATTGTCCCAGTCAGGAACAAAAGGTTGAGACGCAAACTAACAAACAAACCATTGTTCTAACCCTAACCGAAAACAGTGGGGAGAGGAGAAAAGGGACCGACTCAATAGCAAGAAGCACGTGCACACGTTCAAACAAAAACAAGGCATGTCAAGTGTGTTGTTACCTGACAGGACAGTGAATATGGCAGCGAAGGCGTTGAGTTTGAGGCCGTCGATGACGTTTCCTAAGTGACACGCCTCTATGGACATGAGGATGCCTCCGGTGGCCAGGAGGAGAATATACAGACATTCTGACACGATACACAGCCACAGCACTCCTACAGGGAGGGGGGGGAGGGGGAGAGAGAGAGAGAGAGAGAGAGAGAGAGAAGGGAGGGGTTGGGAGTGGGGGAGAGGGGGATTGCAAGAGGGTGGGGGGGTTAGGTGAGGGAGTCGGACAAGTGACCCCTTCACCCATATCATTAACCTTCACTGTCACAGAGAAGATGCATCTGTCTAAGACAGACACACACGCCACACACCATGCTCGCTCACTCACACACTCACGCTCACACACACACTCACACACACACACACACACACACACACACACACACACACACACACACACACACACACACACACACACACACACACACACACACACACTGCCTGGCCTATGGATGGTGGGTGAATGATCCTTGATATGGGCTACGGATGGTGGGTGAATGGTCCTTGATATAACCAGGGTAAAACTTGACATTAAGTTGCCCATATTACTATGTAACTACACAGTAGTAACAACATAGTTACAAACGGTAGTTACATAGGTATTACTATGCCCAGCGATACAAGCCTACCAGACGAGCTAAATGCCTTCTATGCTTGCTTCGAGGCAAGCAACACTGAACCATGCATGAGAGCACCAGCTGTTCTGGACGACTGTGTGATCTCGCTCTTCATAGCCGATGTGAGTAAGATCTTTAAACAGGTTAACATTTGTAAGGCTGCGGGGCCAGACAGAATACCAGGACGCATACTCAGAGCATGCGCTGACCAGAGCATTCACTGACAATTTAAAGCTATCCCTGGCCTGGTCTGTAATACCAACTTGTTTCAAGCAGACCACCCTGCCCAAGAACGCCAATCAACGCCATCATCCCAGACACCCTGGACTTACTCCAATTTGCATACTGCCCCAACAAATGCAAAGATGACACAATCTCTATTGCACGCTACACTGCCATCACCCACCTGGACTTAAGGAATACCTATGTAAGAATGCTGTTCATTGACTACAGCTCAGCATTCAACACCATAGTCCCCTCCAAGCTCAAGACCCTGGGACTGAACACCTCCCTCTGCAACTGGATCCTGGACTTCCTGACGGGCTGCCTAGGTGGTAGTATGGCAAAAACACATACGCCACGCTGACCACCAACACGGGTGCCGCTCAGGGGTGTTTGTTTAGTCCCCTCCTGTACTCCCTGTTCCCCCACGACTGCATGGCCATGCATAACTCCAACACCATTATTTAGTTGACGACACAACAGTGGTAGGACTGATCAACGACGACAATGAGGCAACATATAGGGAGAAGTTCATAGCCCTGGCAGTGTGGTGCCAGGTCAACAACCTCTCCCTCAATGTCAGCAAGACAAAGGAGCTGATCGTGGACTACAGGAAACAAATGAACAAAGGAACAGAAGCCTACAATCCCAGTAGGATCACCAGGACAACGCAGTGTTTCTACTCTTCATAAATGCTGTTAGGTTTGCACTTTTCAATGGACACATCCACATCGGTGGGGCTGTAGTGGAGCGGATCTAGAGCTTCAAGTCACTCGTTGTCCACATCACTAAGGAATTAACATGGTCCACACACACTCACACAGTTGTGAAGAGGGCACGACAGCGCCTCTTCCACCCCAGAAGGCTGAAAAGATTTGGAATGGGCCCACTTGGTACGGCAACTGCAAGGCACCCAACCGCAAAGCGCTACAGAGGGTGTTGAGTACGGCCCAGTACATCACTTGGGCAGAGCTCCCTGCCATCCAGGACCTTCTTACCAGGCAGTGTCAGAGAAAGGCCCAAAAAATTGTCAAAGATTCCAGCCACCCAAGCCTTAGACTGTTCTCTCTGCTACTTCACGGCAAGCGGTAACAGTGCACCAAGTATGGAACAAACAGGACCCTGAACAGCTTCCCTCAAGCCATGAGACTGCTATACAAGACTGCTAAATAGGTCATCAAAATGTCTTATCTTTATCTCTGCATTGTTGGAAAAAGATCCGTAAGTGAAAAGGTACCGTAACTTAGCATTTTGTTAATGAAGCATGTGACAAATAAAATTGGATTTGATTGATTTGAGCAATACCTATGTAACTACTATGCTGTTACTATGTTGTTACTACAGTTATATTACTGTGTAGTCATATAGTAATAAGGGGCAACTTATAATAAATAATAAAATAAATCCAGGTTATTACTAACCAATTACAGTGTAATTACATAGATTATAACACTGTTAGCTACATTGCTATAAGACCTGTAGAATGTTAAGTGCTGCCAACCACAGTTACAATTTTTCAGTTAAAAGTAGGCCTAGAACTCAGTTAATAATTTAATCTATTCTTCTCTCAGTGAAAGGGCAATCATTTTTACTTGTTCCGACCAAATTCTTCAATGGTATTGGTATTTATTAGGATCCCCATCAGCCACTGCAAAAGCAGCAGCTACTTTTCCTGGGGTCGTCATGGGATTTCAATAATTAATCAAAGGTGTTCATTTAAATTTCACGGCAGGATCAAGATGCATATTAAAAAGATTGAAGGTAGTCTGTGATTTATGCAAATGAGTCTCACATATGTGTCTCTTTCACGTTTCGTTTTTTTGGTTTGTCTAGCTGAGAGTATCCCTTTAGCTATTTCAATAACTGCAATTCCCTAACCAACATATCCTCCATCACAAAAGCCCACAGAAAGGTATGGACTTATTGGATGAAATCAAATCGTGAAACCAACAAGGGCCCTATGGAAGTAAGTCATAATAATGCCCATTTTGGGCACAGAGGCAGTGACATTTGACTCAATTGAGTTCACAATTGGACATGTTTAATCACATCTCTCAGACTGAACAGGTGAATAGAATAGGTGAAGTTACAACTAAACCACAATCAGTTGCGGGTGTCTGTCATTGTCATTCTTTCATTCTGTCAGTGTCACAGGAAGATTTAATTCCAGACAGTGCGTGTGTCTTGTCTTGTCCTGTTAGGAAGCTATTCAACAGTCTTTCGTGTGGCACAGACAGGTTGTATGTTTGTGTGTGTTTGTGTGTAGTGAATTAGTGTGCCAACACGGAGGAGGTGAAAAGAATGAAAGATGGATGTCTGTTTGGCAGAGTGAGATGCTATCTATTCATCCTCTCTCTTTCTATCCATTCTCTCATCCTCTTTGAAGACCTATAGAAGTCCAAACTCTGCTGAATTTGAATGAGTGACCACAGCATGGATAGCACACCAGATAATACTGATCAACTGCTTCTCAGGTGTGTTAACGCTGGGCAGGAACAAAAGACTGCAATCCCAGTAGCTCCCCAGGACAACGCAGTGTTTCTACTCTTCTTAAATGCTGTTAGGTTTGCACTTTTCAATTGACATATCCAAATAAGCCTTAAGGATAACCTACATCTCAGTTGAGCCCTGCGTGTGAACCTACTCCATGATTATTAAGTGACTGGGTTCAATTTTCACCTTTTGAGCTGCACTTGCAATTCCTGTTATAAAAGAGATGACGTGAATCTCGATCAAAATACAACACCAATTTAGCCATTCACAGACGCATAGCAAATTGTGTTAATAACACATCAATTACAATGTAATAACATGTTACTACACAAAACCTACCTCTTTCATGTGAGGGTGTGACATAAATGAAACTTCTGCAGATTTCACCTGAAATAGAATATCCCACACAATCAAAAACAATACAGTCAAACACTCAGTCATCATATTTCGAAGGTGGCTAAACCCCTGCAGTCTTTTGCACCATCCCTGTTGAAACACACCTAATTCTACTACTCTGCAGGACATTTTTCAGGTGTGAAAAGGCCTGCATTCGTAGCAGACCCAGCAGCTCTTCGAGATGAGTGTTGGCCACCCCAGTGACACAAGATTGACACCAAACATATTGAATTTCCGTCCTATTCTCACACTGTCGTGCAGACTATTTTATGGCATATTTACGAGACGGTAAAAATCATCTATCCGTTCTAAAATATGTATATGTTACAACTGTCGATGTGATTTCTCACGCTTGACATTCTTGCTCTCGTTGAAGGTAATTTTTCACTTAGGCTATCCAATATTTTTGAAGGAACGGTTAATTTCAGAGATGGACACTGTGATTCTATCAATAGCTACAAAAACCATTCACATGCAATGCACGCAACTATGTCACTGTATCGGACATCAATTAACCAAGCTGCGATTGTTTCATTTTTAAAAAATACAGGCCTACCCATTGATTCTTGAAAAAAATATAATTTAAACATGGCTCATGAGTTTAGTTCAACTGTCGTACCCCATCAGAACCCAAATTATAAACCGATTTGATTTACTCCGTTTGTAATTTAAATGTAAACAAACATCCTCGAAACATGTTGTTGATTTCATGGATGGTCAGCCCTTGGTCTATGAATTTGAGAGTGGTTAAATTTCCCCAACCCCATCCCTCTGCTATTTAACAAAACATTATTTTTTGAATTTCAGATTTCAACTTTAAAGTAAACAGTCAAATGAAAAACATATTACCTAATACAGCTCACATGACAACCATGGACATTTGATTTATCTTAAAAGACAATAACAAATACATAGGCATAGCCTACACATTTGCATAGTCCATGATTCTGAGAACCCAATTATAACCTTCCATTTAAAAACTAGGCTATTTCCTTCATGTCTATCTATACATGGGTCACATCGCGGCGTGCGAAAAAGTGATATTCTCTTAGCTTCTCTTACCTGGTTCAAGACAACTGGAAACTTGGGGGAAAAAATAGATCCAACTGGAAAAAAAAACATTTTGACCGGTCATCCAACTCGGAATTCCAAGTTGGAAACTCCGTCCGGAAGTGAAGATCACTGACGTTATGATTTGACCTTGTTTTTCCCCCCCCGAGTTTCCAGTTGAAGTGAAAGCACCATCTCTTTCTTACCTGTCATATTGACGTTCTCCTCGCACGAAAACCAGATCCCGGTGTGGAACTTCCTCATAATGTACTTGTCCTCGCCGGACTCCCAGATGTACTGGACCAGTCTGCTGTCGTTGATGTTCGAGCTGTTGAACCTGATACAGAACGACTGTTTCGTGGTGACCGGTCCAGTACAGAAAGGTTTTGCAACTTTCCGTGTCCCCTCGCACCAGTAGCTGGTAGTCAACGCAGACACGGCTAGAATCAGCGCGAGGAAGTTCAAGGTAAGAGCCAGGGATACCCTCCGCTGCCGATCCATCCCTCCCATAATGGCAAACGGGAATGGGAGACGCACCTAACTCCAACGTTCAATACAATATTTGGCGACTTCTCCTCAGATCCTCCTCCAGTTATCCGGTTTACCGATAATATATCAGTGGGCAATTACAGCTGCGCGATACTTCTGCATGTGGAGCCAATCCTCAGATATGCTCTTTTGAGAGTCTGATACTCTCACGTTGTAGCTACCCATCCTCCCCCTCCTTTCTAGTGTATCTCTCCCTGTCTCTCCCCCTCTGTTGAAGGGGGAAGGTTGCCAGCTCCTCCTACCTGTCCGTCTGTATCCTAGTTGAGTCCGTCTGTGCAGTCAACCACACACACACACACACACACGCACACACACACACACACACACACACACACACACACGCACGGACATTCAATGAGTGTAATGTAGTTTACAAAGTTCGATTAGGAAGGCTGGTCTAACTGGCTCTTCACTTTTTATTCATCTAGTGAACGAACACATTTTTAATTTTTTTATTTTTTATTTCACCCTTATTTAGCCAGGTAAGCTAGTTGAGAACAAGTTCTCATTTTCAGTTCTCAAGTTCTCATTTGCAACTGCGACCTGGCCAAGATAAAGCATAGCAGTTCGACACATACAACAAACACTTGTTGTTGATTGTGAAGAATCAACAACAAGTGGGACACAATCATGAAGTGGAACGACATTTATTGGATATTTCAAACTTTTTTAACAAATCAAAAACTGAAAAATTGGGCGTGCAAAATTATTCAGCCCCTTTACTTTCAGTGCAGCAAACTCTCCAGAAGTTCAGTGAGGATCTCTGAATGATCCAATGTTGACCTAAATGACTAATGATGACAAATACAATCCACCTGTGTGTAATCAAGTCTCCGTATAAATGCACCTGCACTGTGATAGTCTCAGAGGTCCGTTAAAAGCGCAGAGAGCATCATGAAGAACAAGGAACACACCAGGCAGGTCCGAGATACTGTTGTGAAGAAGTTTAAAGCCGGATTTGGATACAAAAAGATTTCCCAAGCTTTAAACATCCCAAGGAGCACTGTGCAAGCGATAATATTGAAATGGAAGGAGTATCAGACCACTGCAAATCTACCAAGACCTGGCCGTCCCTCTAAACTTTCAGCTCATACAAGGAGAAGACTGATCAGAGATGCAGCCAAGAGGCCCATGATCACTCTGGATGAACTGCAGAGATCTACAGCTGAGGTGGGAGACTCTGTCCATAGGACAACAATCAGTCGTATATTGCACAAATCTGGCCTTTATGGAAGAGTGGCAAGAAGAAAGCCATTTCTTAAAGATTTCCATAAAAAGTGTTGTTTAAAGTTTGCCACAAGCCACCTGGGAGACACACCAAACATGTGGAAGAAGGTGCTCTGGTCAGATGAAACCAAAATTGAACTTTTTGGCAACAATGCAAAACGTTATGTTTGGCGTAAAAGCAACACAGCTGAACACACCATCCCCACTGTCAAACATGGTGGTGGCAGCATCATGGTTTGGGCCTGCTTTTCTTCAGCAGGGACAGGGAAGATGTGTTAAAATTGATGGGAAGAAGGATGGAGCCAAATACAGGACCATTCTGGAAGAAAACCTGATGGAGTCTGCAAAAGACCTGAGACTGGGACGGAGATTTGTCTTCCAACAAGACAATGATCCAACACATAAAGCAAAATCTACAATGGAATGGTTCAAAAATAAACATATCTGTCATGTACTGTCATGTTGTCTTGTCTCTGTCCTTTCCCTTCACCCTGTCTCCCTCTGCTGGTCGTGTTAGGTTACCTTTTCTCCCCCGCTTTCCCCCAGCTGTCCCTTGTCTCCTCTAACTACCCATTCACCCCGTTCCCCACCTGTTCCCTTTTTCCCTCTGATTAGGTCCCTATATCTCTCTCTGTTTCTGCTCCTGTCCTTGTCGGATTCTTGTTTGTTTGTGTCATTCATGCCTGAACCAGACTGCCGTCATGTTTGCTGTAACCTTGTCCTGTCCTGTCGGAATCTGCCGGTCCATCTGAGCCTACCTATGTTTGGTAATTAAAGAAGCTCTGTTTAAGTTGATTCGCTTTTGGGTCCTCATTCACGCACCGTAACAGAAGAATCCGACCAAGAATGGACCCAGCGACTTCGGATCCTCTCCACTCAGCCGTCGAGATCCAGGGAGCGATGCTAGGCAGACACGAGCAGGAATTGTCTGCTGCTCGACATGCCGTTGAGACCCTGGCCACCCAAGTCTCCAACCTCACAGAACAGGTTCACCATCTCCGCCTCGATCCACCGGCCACTTCCAGGGCTTTCGAATCTCCGGAGCCCAGAATCAATAACCCGCCGTGTTACTCTGGGGAGCCCACTGAATGCCGCTCGTTCCTCACCCAGTGTGATATTGTGTTTTCTCTCCAGCCCAACACTTACTCCAGGAGCACTGCTCGTGTCGCCTACGTCATATCTCTCCTTATTGGACGGGCTCGTGAGTGGGGCACGGCAATCTGGGAGGCAAGGGCTGAGTGTACTAACCAGTATCAAGACTTTAAGGAGGAGATGATACGGGTTTTTGATCGATCTGTTTTTGGGGAGGAGGCTTCCAGGGCCCTGTCTTCCCTATGTCAAGGCAATCGATCCATAACAGACTACTCTATTGAGTTTCGCACTCTTGCTGTCTCCAGTGGCTGGAACGAGCCGGCCTTGCTCGCTCGTCTTCTGGAGGGTTTCCGCGCAGAGGTAAAGGATGAGATTCTCTCCCGGGAGGTTCCTTCCAGCGTGGATTCCTTGATTGAACTCGCTATTCGCATTGAGCGACGGGTTGATCTTCGTCACCGAGCTCGTGGAAAGGAGCTCGCGCTCTCCGTCGCCTCCCTCTCCGCATCACTACCATCTTCCTCTGCCGGCTCGGGTGCTGAGCCCATGCAGCTGGGAGGTATCCGCATCTCGACTAAGGAGAGGGAACGGAGAATCACCAACCGCCTCTGTCTCTATTGCGGTTCCGCTGGTCATTTTGTCACTTCATGTCCAGTAAAAGGCCAGAGCTCGTCAGTAAGCGGAGGGCTACTGGTGAGCGCTACTACTCCTGTCTCTCCTTCAAGATCCTGCACTACCTTGTCGGTCCATCTACGCTGGACCGGTTCGTCAGCTTCCTGCAGTGCCTTAATAGACTCTGGGGCGGAGGGCTGTTTTATGGACGAGACCTGGGCTCGGGAACATGACATTCCTCTCAGACAGTTAAAGGAGCCCACGGCCTTGTTCGCCCTGGATGGTAGTCCTCTCCCCAGGATTCAGCGTGAGACGCTACCTTTAACCCTCACTGTTTCTGGTAATCATAGTGAAACCATTTCTTTTTTAATTTTTCGTTCACCTTTTACACCTGTTGTTTTGGGCCATCCCTGGCTAGTTTGTCATAATCCTTCCATTAATTGGTCTAGTAATTCTATCCTCTCCTGGAACGTCTCTTGTCATGTGAAATGTTTAATGTCTGCTATCCCTCCTGTTTCCTCTGTCTCTTCTTCACAGGAGGAGCCTGGTGATTTGACAGGGGTGCCGGAGGAATATCACGATCTGCGCACGGTGTTCAGTCGGTCCAGGGCCACCTCTCTTCCTCCACACCGGTCGTATGATTGTAGTATTGATCTCCTTCCGGGAACCACCCCCCCCCGGGGTAGACTATACTCTCTGTCGGCTCCCGAACGTAAGGCTCTCGAAGATTATTTGTCTGTAGCTCTTGACGCCGGTACCATAGTCCCCTCCTCCTCTCCCGCCGGAGCGGGGTTTTTTTTTGTCAAGAAGAAGGACGGGTCTCTGCGCCCCTGCATAG
Source organism: Oncorhynchus mykiss (assembly GCF_057628025.1). Classification (NCBI taxonomy): domain Eukaryota; kingdom Metazoa; phylum Chordata; class Actinopteri; order Salmoniformes; family Salmonidae; genus Oncorhynchus; species Oncorhynchus mykiss. The sequence goes on from NC_143041.1 coordinate 11,986,120, forward strand.
ATTATCGAGGGCTGAATGACATAACAGTGAAGAATCGTTATCCGCTTCCTCTTATGTCTTCAGCCTTCGAGATCCTGCAGGGAGCCAGGTTTTTCACTAAGTTGGACCTTCGTAACGCTTACCATCTCGTGCGCATCAGGGAGGGGGACGAGTGGAAGACGGCGTTTAACACTCCGTTAGGGCACTTTGAATACCGGGTTCTTCCTTTCGGCCTCGCTAACGCTCCAGCTGTCTTTCAGGCATTAGTCAATGATGTCCTGAGAGACATGCTGAACATCTTTGTTTTCGTTTACCTTGACGATATCCTGATTTTTTCACCGTCACTCCAGATTCATGTTCAGCACGTTCGACGTGTCCTCCAGCGCCTTTTAGAGAATTGTCTTTTTGTGAAGGCTGAGAAGTGCACTTTTCATGCCTCCTCCGTCACATTTCTCGGTTCTGTTATTTCCGCTGAAGGCATTAAGATGGATCCCGCTAAGGTCCAAGCTGTCATTGATTGGCCCGTCCCTAAGTCACGCGTCGAGCTGCAGCGCTTTCTCGGCTTCGCGAACTTCTATCGTCGTTTCATCCGTAATTTCGGTCAGGTGGCAGCTCCTCTCACAGCCCTTACTTCTGTCAAGACGTGCTTTAAGTGGTCCGTTTCCGCCCAGGGAGCTTTTGATCTCCTCAAGAATCATTTTACATCCGCTCCTATCCTTGTTACACCTGACGTCTCTAGACAGTTCGTTGTCGAGGTTGACGCGTCAGAGGTGGGAGTGGGAGCCATCCTTTCTCAGCGCTCCCTCTCTGACGACAAGGTCCACCCATGCGCGTATTTTTCTCATCGCCTGTCGCCGTCGGAACGTAACTATGATGTGGGTAACCGCGAACTGCTCGCCATCCGGTTAGCCCTAGGCGAATGGCGACAGTGGTTGGAGGGGGCGACCGTTCCTTTTGTCGTTTGGACTGACCATAGGAACCTTGAGTACATCCGTTCTGCCAAACGACTTAATGCGCGTCAGGCGCGTTGGGCGCTGTTTTTCGCTCGTTTCGAGTTCGTGATTTCTTATCGTCCGGGCTCTAAGAACACCAAGCCTGATGCTTTGTCTCGTCTCTTCAGTTCTTCAGTAGCCTCCACTGACCCCGAGGGGATTCTCCCTGAGGGGCGTGTTGTCGGGTTGACTGTCTGGGGAATTGAGAGGCAGGTAAAGCAAGCACTCACTCAAACTCCGTCGCCGCGCGCTTGTCCTAGGAACCTTCTTTTCGTTCCCGTTCCTACTCGTCTGGCCGTTCTTCAGTGGGCTCACTCTGCCAAGTTAGCCGGCCACCCTGGCGTTCGGGGTACGCTTGCTTCCATTCGCCAGCGTTTCTGGTGGCCCACCCGGGAGCATGACACGCGTCGTTTCGTGGCTGCTTGTTCGGTCTGCGCGCAGACTAAGTCCGGTAACTCTCCTCCTGCCGGCCGTCTCAGGCCGCTTCCTATTCCCTCTCGACCGTGGTCTCACATCGCCTTAGATTTTGTCACCGGACTGCCTTCGTCAGCGGGGAAGACTGTTATTCTTACGGTTGTCGATAGGTTCTCTAAGGCGGCTCATTTCATTCCCCTTGCTAAGCTTCCTTCTGCTAAAGAGACGGCACAAATCATCATCGAGAATGTTTTCAGAATTCATGGCCTTCCGTCAGACGTCGTTTCGGACAGAGGTCCGCAATTCACGTCTCAATTTTGGAGGGAGTTTTGCCGTTTGATTGGGGCTTCCGTCAGTCTCTCTTCCGGCTTTCACCCCCAGTCTAACGGTCAAGCAGAACGGGCCAATCAGACTATTGGTCGCATCTTACGCAGTCTTTCTTTTCGCAACCCTACGTCTTGGTCAGAACAGCTCCCCTGGGCAGAATACGCCCACAACTCGCTTCCTTCGTCTGCGACCGGGCTATCTCCTTTTCAGAGTAGCCTCGGGTACCAGCCTCCGTTGTTCTCATCTCAGTTCGCCGAGTCCAGCGTCCCCTCCGCTCAGGCTTTTGTCCAACGTTGCGAGCGCACCTGGAAGAGGGTCAGGTCTGCACTTTGCCGTTATAGGGCGCAGACTGTGAGAGCTGCTAATAAGCGTAGAACGAAGAGCCCTAGATATTGTCGCGGTCAGAGAGTTTGGCTCTCCACTCAGAACCTTCCCCTTAAGACGGCTTCTCGCAAGTTGACCCCGCGGTTCATTGGTCCATTCCGTATCTCTCAGGTCATTAATCCTGTCGCAGTGCGACTTCTTCTTCCGCGATATCTTCGTCGCGTCCACCCGGTCTTCCATGTCTCCTGTGTTAAGCCCGTTCTTCGCGCCCCCGCTCGTCTCCCCCCCCCCCCCCCCATCCTTGTCGAGGGCGCACCTATCTACAGGGTCCGTAAAATCTTGGACATGCGTCCTCGGGGCCGTGGTCATCAGTACCTAGTTGACTGGGAGGGGTACGGTCCTGAGGAGAGGAGTTGGGTTCCCTCTCGGGACGTGCTGGACCGTGCGCTGATTGATGATTTCCTCCGTTGCCGCCAGGTTTCCTCCTCGAGTGCGCCAGGAGGCGCTCGGTGAGTGGGGGGGTACTGTCATGTACTGTCATGTTGTCTTGTCTCTGTCCTTTCCCTTCACCCTGTCTCCCTCTGCTGGTCGTGTTAGGTTACCTTTTCTCCCCCGCTTTCCCCCAGCTGTCCCTTGTCTCCTCTAACTACCCATTCACCCCGTTCCCCACCTGTTCCCTTTTTCCCTCTGATTAGGTCCCTATATCTCTCTCTGTTTCTGCTCCTGTCCTTGTCGGATTCTTGTTTGTTTGTGTCATTCATGCCTGAACCAGACTGCCGTCATGTTTGCTGTAACCTTGTCCTGTCCTGTCGGAATCTGCCGGTCCATCTGAGCCTACCTATGTTTGGTAATTAAAGAAGCTCTGTTTAAGTTGATTCGCTTTTGGGTCCTCATTCACGCACCGTAACAATATCCAGGTGTTAGAATGGCCAAGTCAAAGTCCAGACCTGAATCCAATCGAGAATCTGTGGAAAGAACTGAAAACTGCTGTTCAAATGCTCTCCATCCAACCTCACTGAGCTCGAGCTGTTTTGCAAGGAGGAATGGGAAAAAATGTCAGTCTCTCGATGTGCAAAACTGATAGAGACATAACCCAAGCGACTTACAGCTGTAATCGCAGCAAAAGGTGGCGCTACAAAGTATTAACTTAAGGGGGCTGAATAATTTTGCACGCCCAATTTTTCAGTTTTTGATTTGTTTAAAAAGTTTGAAATATCCAATAAATGTTGTTCCACTTCATGATTGTGTCCCACTTGTTGTTGATTCTTCACAAAAAAATACAGTTTTATATCTTTATGTTTGAAGCCTGAAATGTGGCAAAAGGTCGCAAAGTTCAAGGGGGCCGAATACTTTCGCAAGGCACTGTACCTGCTGGAGCGTGTGCTAAGAGTGGGTGCTGCTATGGTGACCAGTGAGCTGAGATAGGGCGGGGCTTTACCTAGCAGAGACTTGTAGATAACCTGTAGCCAGTGGGTTTGGCGACGAGTATGAAGTGAGGGCCAGCCAATGAGAGCGTATAGGTCGCAGTGGTGGGTAGTATATGGGGCTTTGGGGACAAAACGGATGGCACTGTGATAGACTACATCTCTAAGGAAAATTCCACCATGCTTGCTGATTAACTAGTGCAATAATCACTTTAATTTCTTTCAACCAATGGGCATAAATCTAGGAGAGTCAACCCAAACCTTGTGTCCCACTTGATGTTTTGCAGAAACCAGGGGGGTTCCACACACTCACACTCATACACGCTCACTCACATCAAAACCAGATTCATTACCTCAAATAATGACAGTAATGTGTCCATTTGGCCTCTCTCCCCCGCTCTTTCTCTCTCCATCTTTCCTTCACTCTCTCTCTCCGCTCATTTGTAACCTCTGGTCTGTGACCTACACACTCACTGCCACAAATAACAGAATCCTCCCGCCGGGCGTGTATGTGGAGCCTACCAGTTCCTCTTCATCTCTACAGGTGTTTTGAGATAATTAGGCTCCAGTCAGTCAGTCTATGGATCTGACACATCTTTGATGCTTATTTCCCCAGGAGCCTCACAGCCAGGTTGAATCCAGTGAGTCAGTTAGTTAGTTAACCTCCTACAGCACAGCAGGCATAATCAATGAGAAAGGAAAAATACTATACCCACATCCAACTAGAGGTCGACTGATTAATAGGAATGGCCGTTTAATTAGGTCCGGTTTCAAGTTTTCATAACAATCGGAAATCGGTATTTTTGGGTGCCGATTTTGCCGATTTAAAAAATAAATAAATATATCTGTATTTTTTTACCTTTATTTAACTAGGCAAGTCAGTTAAGAACACATTCTTATTTTCAATGACGGCCTAGGAACGGTGGGTTAACTGTCTTGTTCAGGGGCAGAACGACAGATTTTCACCTTGTCAGCTCGGGGGAACCAATCTTGCAACCTTACAGTTAACTGGTCCAACGCTATAACCACCTGCCCCTCGTTGCACTCCACGAGGAGACTGCCTGTTACGCAAATGCAGTAAGCCAAGGTAAGTTGCTAGCTAGCATTAAACTTATCTTATAAAAAACAATCAATCAATCATAATCACTAGTTATAACTACACATGGTTGATGATATTACTAGTTTATCTAGCTTGTCCTGTGTTGTATATAATCGATGCAATGCTGGGGGATGATTTAACAAAAGCACATTTTCAAAAAAAGCACAATCGTTGGACGAATGTACCTAACCATAAACACCAATGCCTTTCTTAAAATCAATACACAGAAGTATATATTTTTAAACCTGCATATTTAGCCAAAATAAATCCAGGTTAGCAGGCAATATTAACCAGGTGAATGCATGCAGAGTCAGGGTATATGCAACAGTTTGGGCAGCCTGGCTCATTGCGAACTAATTTGCCAGAATTTTACGTAATTATGACATAACATTGAAGGTTGTGCAATGTAACAAGAATATTTAGACTTAGGGATGCCACCCGTTAGATAAAATACCGAACGGTTCCGTATTTCACTGAAATAATAAACGTTTTGTTTTCGAAATGATAGTTTCTGGATTCGACCATATTAATGACCAAAGGCTTGTATTTCTGTGTGTTATGTTATAATTAAGTCTATGATTTGATAGAGCAGTCTGCCTGAGCAATGGTAGGCAGCAGCAGGCTCGTAAGCATTCAATGAAACAGCACTTTCGTGCGTTTTGCCAGCAGCTCTTCGCAAGCACAGCTCTGTTTATGACTTCAAGCTTATCAGCCTAATGGCTGGTGTAACTGATGTGAAAGGGCTTAGCTAGTTAGCGCGCTAATAGCGTTTCAAACGTCACTCGCTCTGAGACTTGGAGTAGTTGTTCCCCTTGCTCTGCATGGGTAACGCTGCTTCGAGTGTGGCTGTTGTCGATGTGTTTCTGGTTTGAGCCCAGGTAGGGGCGAGGAGAGGGAAGGAAGCTATACTGTTACACTGGCAATACAATAGTGCCTATAAGAACATCCAATAGTCAAAGGTATATGAAATACAAATGCTATAGAGAGAAATAGTCCTATAAATACTATATTAGCTACAACCTAAAACCTCTTACCTTGGAATATTGAAGTCTCACGTTAAAAGGAACCACCAATTTTCAGATGTTCTCATGTTCTGAGCAAGGAACTCAAACGTTAGCTTTTTTACATGGCACATATTGCACTTTTACTTCTCCAACACTTTGTTTTTGCATGATTTTAATCAAATTGAACATGTTTCATTATTTATTTGAGGCTAAATAGGTTTTTATTGATGTATTATATTAAGTTAAAATAAGTGTTAATTCAGTATTGTTGTATTTGTCATTATTACAAATAAATAAATAAAAATTGGTTGATTTAATCGATATCGGCTTTTTTGGGTCCTCCAATAATCGGTATCGGCGTCAAAAAAATCATAATCGGTCGACCTCTACATCCAACATCCAACTTGTTCAGGCGCTGGACAGAAAAAACAATGTAAGCGATTGAGGAATGTCTGCAAATTTGAGATTTTAAAAAGCTACTAATATTCCATTCGATACTTCAATAAATACAGAGGACAGGTGATTAGATGGGGCATGTGGGTCAAAACTCGGGCATGTGGGTCAAAACACTCCATTGGAGTCGTAGAGTATGTACGGCTAAGTAGAAACTATTAAATATGTGAACCTGAGTCTGTGGTTGGGCTATGTAGATAAAGAAACCTGTGACTGTCTTCAGGTTCTGTCTTCAGTTTGATCTCCAGTTGCAACCCAAATTATTGGCACCCTTGCTAAAGATGAGCAAAAAAAACGTTATTAAATAAATAATACAAGCACTGAGCTATATTGTGTGCTCCAAAAATGTATACGAATACAATTGCTCAGAGAAAGAGATTTTGTTTAACAAGTCATCTTCTCAAAATGATTGGCACCCCGATGTTCAATACTCCGCACCCTCCCCTTGCGAGGATAACGGCACTGAGTGTAACAGTATAGCTTCCGTCCCTCTCCTCGCCCCAACCTGGGCTCGAACCAGGGACCCTCTGCACACAACAACTGACCCCCACAAAGCATAATTATCTATCGCTCCACAAAAGCCGCGGCCCTTGCAGAACAAGGGGGACAACTACTTCTCAGATTGAGTGACGTCACTGATTGAAACGCTATTAGCGCACACCCTGCTAACTAGCTAGCTAGCCATTTCACGTCGATTACATGAGCCTATTTCTAAAATGTTTTATGAGATTGGAGAACACATTTGGAGGGATTTAAGACCAGTCCTTCATGCAGAATGTTTCCAGATCCTTGATATCCTTCGTCTGCATCTCTCTTATGAACTGCCCTCTTCAATTCAATGGGGTGCGTGGCCAAAGAGCTCTATTTTCATGTCATCCAACAAATGTTAACCCCTGGAGTTTGCTAAACAGCATTGACACTTGGATTGGAATCAGTGCTATGGTAAGATGACATGAAAATAAAGCTCTTTGGCCACCAGTGTTGGGTTTGGCGTTGAAAGAAGGATGCATATGTAGAAAAGAACCCCACACCTTTGATGTTATGGGGCTATTTTGCTTCCATTGTTCCTGGGCTCTTGTTAATTAAGGTCAATGGCATCATGAACTATACCCAGTACCATGACATTTTAGCCAAAAACCTACTTGACTCTTCCACGACAATAATCCCAAGCACACATCTAAAATCGACAAAGAAATGGTTAATTGACCTCAAAATCAACATTTTGCAATGGCCATCTCAGTCCCCGGACATGAAGCCCATTGAAAACCTATGGTATAAATTGGAAAGAGCAGTCCATAAGCTCAGACCAAGGATTTTGAGGATCTGGAAAGATTTTGTGTGGAGGAATGTTCTAAGATCCCTCCCAATGTGTTCTCCAATCTCATAAAACATTTTAGATAAAGGCTCAGTGCCATTATCCTTGCAAGGGGAGGGTACAAAGGGGGGTGACAGTAGTTTTGACTCCCATCTTTTTGAGATAATGTTTTTCTTCTCAAACAAAATATTTTCTCTGAGCCATTGTATTAATATAAAATTATTTAAGTTCCCAATTTTTTTCGTTGCTCAGTATTTTATTATTTATTTGATATAGTCTTTTTTGCTCATCTTTATCAATTGTGCCAATAATTTGGTCATGAGTCCTAGGGCTGTGGCGGTCATTAATTTTTGTCAGCCAGTGATTGTCAAGAAAATAGCTGCCGGTGTCACGGTAATTGACCGTTAATCAGCTCCTCCAGGATTCTGCGATTCTGTGATCGCATAATTCAATGCAAAATCAACCAATCAGTTCATATTATGCAAGAGCTCACAATGTTGATCAATCCCCGCACTTTTAGCGCATAAAAGAGTCCAATCGAATGCGGGTTTCTAATTTTGACCAATTACTGCACGGTTACCGTGGAAAATGGCCCAATCCAACCACACGTCAACAAAGTTTTTTCCCCCCTGGCCTGTCAGCGTTTTCACGTGCGAAGATGATGGGTGATTGTTGATAGCTGACAGGCAGTACAATGAATATAAATACATCTCATTTGCCAACTAAAATAATGTGCGAAACAATTTTAAAAAATGTGGAAACAAGAGAAAGTCGACAACAGTCACTTCGAATCAGCAAAGCATATGAGAATGTCAGAACAGTTCCCACAGCAGCGGCAGATCACCATGACTGAAGTGGTAGCAGCGAAGACTGTGGCAAGCTCTGAAAGAATCAAGGTGAGGGGCGTTTTATTCAAACTTTTACTCCGCTAACCTTGGCTTTAGTAGGGTGGTCGGCACTCTGCTCTCCCAAGTCTGTCTATGGAGAACGCTGCTCAAAGCACTGAGTGCAATTTGTCAGCTTTGCCGTTTCAAACTCTATAAAACTTAATACGGCTCACGAAAGCACAATCTTTCTGGATTTTTAAAGATGGTAATACTGTTTTAAAAGTACATATCAACCACAATACACTATTTTTAAGTTTTAATTTTTTTTTAAATCTCCCTTACGACCCTTTCAGAAAAAAATTACAATCAAGTATTTTGAAGACAACTTTTTCAAAATAATTATTGATCCTCAAATGGAAAGCGATTGATCAGCTTTGAATATATTTGTTTTTTTAGAGAGAGTGTGAGTGGGAATGGAAGTTGCATCTCGTGTTGATAGCAAGCCCCAAGCCTGATGGAGAGAAATGTGTGAGTGGATTATGACAGAGCTGTTTGTTCAGGAAGATGCACTTTAGATGTTTCTAATTGTTTTTGTATTATGTATTCTGCTTAAAATCGTCCTTAAACTGAGCACAGATGACTTTTTATTGCTTTATATGAAATTAACGTGAAAATAACATTGCAAAGTGTATCGCAGAATTTCAGAAAAGCTACCGCAAAATCAAGCATTTTTGTCGCAGAAATCACAAAAAAATGGCGTGAAATCCTGGAGGGACTGGTTAATTAACATACACATTTAACATCTCCTGGCTTTTACGCATAGCCTACAAGCCACTGATGCAGACCTTTGGAACATACACAACATATACAAGTCTAATAAATCCATGTAATCTAGCCCACACTATCACAATAAATCCATTATTTATTTTAGACAGGTCTACAAAAACATGATATGAAGAAAAATGTAGTCTATTTCAAAAGAACAGAATTCTCTGAATTGTCCTTATGTTAGACCCTGATCTGGCTATGCCATATGGCTGTGGGATACACTAGTTAATTTACAGTGCCTTGCGAAAGTATTCAGCCCCCTTGAACTTTGCGACCTTTTGCCACATTTCAGGCTTCAAACGGAGACTTGATTACACACAGGTGGATTGTATTTATCATCATTAGTCATTTAGGTCAACATTGGATCATTCAGAGACCCTCACTGAACTTCTGGAGAGAGTTTGCTGCACTGAAAGTAAAGGGGCTGAATAATTTTGCACGCCCAATTTTTCAGTTTTTGATTTGTTAAAAAAGTTTGAAATATCCAATAAATGTCGTTCCACTTCATGATTGTGTCCCACTTGTTGTTGATTCTTCACAAAAAAATACAGTTTTATATCTTTAAGTTCGAAGCCTGAAATGTGGCAAAAGGTCGCAAAGTTCAAGGGGGCCGAATACTTTCGCAAGGCACTGTAGCAGACAAGATTTGCTTAGAATGCCATGGCATTATCTTATATTATTTTATAGTATGAAGAATACAATTGAACATAGCTGAATAAAATAGAAAGTATATTTTCTCCAGATGATTTGAGGGAGTGTGCACATGCGGTTCTTCTGTGTTAAGCAGTTAACAAATAAACAGGTACTCCCACATGTTTAATTTAGAGTTATTTATGTAACTATGTTGTGATCAAATGTTGGGCTATATGATTTGATTTTGAATACATTCTAAGGCTGCATGATGTGACTAATGATGAAAGTTGCATGAAAGGCATGAGCCCTGCTCTGTGCTGTTTGCCTTAAGCTGGGCATCATTTACAAATGATATCATTTACAAGTGATAGGCTGATATCATTACACATCACACTATTCTTGATTTAATTCTGTCTTTACATATACTAAATAATATATGTGTGAAATTTGATTTGAATGGACAATTATCATGCACCTGTTTGGAAATGAGCAGTGGAAAAAATACATGTCATCTATGCAGTTAAATTCAAATGGAGGACACTTTTCTTGATTCATTTTCATGCCAGCCAGGTAGGCTATACTGTTTTTTAAGAGAAGCAATGTGCTTAATATTAGGAAAGTTGAGAAATAAATATAGGAGGTATAATGTTTCAGGTAAGACCCAAATGCAAACTGTGTTGAAATAACAATGTTGATTACAGCAACAGGGGCAGGCAAACGACAGGTCAAGGCAGGCAGGGTCGGTAATCCAGAGTGGTGGGGAAAAGGTACAGGACGGCAGGCAGGGTCAGGTCAGGCAGAGGTCGGTAATCTAGAGTAGGGGCAAAGGTACAGGACGGCAGGCAGGGTCAGGTCAGGCAGAGGTCGGTAATCTAGAGTAGGGGCAAAGGTACAGGACGACAGGCCGGGGCAGGCAGAGTGGTCAGGCAGGTGGGCTCAGAGTCCAGACAGGCAAGCGTCAAAACCAGGAGGGTGAGAAAAAGAGACTGGGGAAAAGCAGGAGCTGAGAAAAATGCTAGTAGACAAGACAAACTGGCAACAGACAAACCGAGAACGCCGGTATAAATACACAGGGGGTAATGAGGAAGATGGGCGACACCTGGAGGAGGGTGGAGACAGTCACAAGGACCGGTGAAACAGATCAGGGTGTGACAGTAGGCCTAACCAATAGAAAGTTGATGGGATCCTCCTCTTGTTAATAGAGGCCATCACTCAGTTTTGTCACGCAAATGCATAGTCTATAGAAAGGATGCGCAACATCAGCTCATGGGCTCTCATGAAGTGTTTATATTTTCGATTACATTTGCACTATTGTCAGAGTAATTAGAGGGAGTTTGGTAGGCTACTAATGACCATCAGCATTATCAGAGCTTGGCACCCTCCGGCACCCTGATTACCGTGACTAAATGGTACGTGGAATTTGACTGCAGTCATGACTCGTGACCTCCGGTGTGGCGTTAATATGGTCACCGTAACAGCCCTGTATCTGACCCGAACACACAGAGAGCACATCGCTCGGCTCTGTTTGACTGGCATTCTCAAAAAGCAGCAATGGCATGGATAGAGCTGGATGGCTGTTTGAATCACTGTCTGTCTAAAGAGAAACCCCATCCAAGGTCACTCTGTACCCGGGTTTTCCATTAACTTTAGGCTTATAAAAATATAGAAAAGCTGATAAATCAAATTGGCACCTGCCAATTGTCCAGGAGAAGAAGAAAATTGCAGAACCATTGCTAAACAATGCTTTTTAGCTTATTCATTGACCGTAATACCAGTCGATATAAATATATTTGACTGGTCATGCTTATCGGTCTATAGGTTAATTTACTGGAATGAAATTGACTCGTGTGTGTGTGTAGGCTACAGTATATTCATTGTGTATCACACCCACACAGTGTATACATACAGAGCCTTTGAGCAGAAAATCGGTCAGACACCATGAGAGCTGCTACTGCTGCAGCATCTCAAATGACAACAGAAGGCAGGCTTCATCAGCACATCACATGCCACTTTGCAATGAGCTGTGGGCAGTAGGATATGCATCTTGAAAACATACTCAATTGTTTGAAACCATAACGTTATAATACATACATACATACATACATACATACAGTGGGGCAAAAAAGTATTTAGTCAACCACCAATTGTGCAAGTTCTCCCACTTAAAAAGATGAGAGGCCTGTAATATTCATCATAGGTACACTTCAACTATGACAGACAAAATGAGGAAACAAAATCCAGAAAATCACATTGTAGGATTTTTAATGAATTTATTTGCGAATTATGGTGGAAAATAAGTATTTAAGACATCAATTTAAGACATCAATCTGAAAAAATTCAAGAACTTTGAAAGTTTCTTAAAAGGGCAGTCGCAAAAACCATCAAGCTATATGAGGAAACTGGCTCTCATGAGGACCGTCACAGGAAATGAAGACCCAGAGTTACCTCTGCTGCAGAGGATACGTTCATTAGAGTTAACTGCACCTCAGATTGCAGCCCAAATAAATGCTTCACAAGTAACAGACACATCTCAACATCAACTGTTCAGAGGTGTGAATCAGGCCTTCATGGCCGAATTGCTGCAAAGAAACCACTACAAAAATGACACCAATAATAAGAAGAGACTTGCTTGGGTCAAGAAACACAAGCAATGGACATTAGACTGGTGGAAATCTGTCCTTTGGTTTGATGAGTCCAAATTTGAGATTTTTGGTTCCAACCGCCGTGTCTTTGTGAGACGCAGAGTAGGTGAACGGATGGTCTCTGCATGTGTGGTTCCCCCGTGAAGCATGGAGGAGGAGGTATGATGGTTTGGGGGTGCTTTGCTGGTGACACTGTCTGTGACTTATTTAGAATTGAAGGCATGCTTAACCAGCATGGCTAACACAGCATTATGCAGCGATACGCCATCCCATCTTGTTTGCGCTTATCATTTGTTTTTCAACAGGACAATGACCCAAAACACACCTCCAAAGGCTATTTGACTAAGATGGAGGGTGATGGAGTGCTGCATCAGATGACCTGGCCTCCACAATCACCCGACCTCAACCCAATAGTGATGGTTTGGAATGAGTTGGATCGCAGAGTGAAGGAAAAGCAGCCAACAAGTGCTCAGCATATGTGGGAACTCCTTCAAGACCGTTGGAAAAGCATTCCTCATGAAGCTGGTTTAGAGAATGCCAAGAGTGCAAAGCTGTCATCAAGGCAAAGAGTGGCTACTTTGAAGAATCTAAAATCTAAAATATATTTTGATTTGTTTAACACTGTTTTAGTTACTGCATGATTCCATGTTATTTCATAGTATTTGGGGAGTTTCTCCCATTCTTCTCTGCAGATCCTCTCAAGCTCTGTCAGGTTGGATGTTGAGTGTCGCTGAACATCTATTTTCAGGTCTCTCCACAGAACAACGACCGAAAGAACACATCCAAGATAATGCAGGAGTGGCTAAGGACCAGTCTCTGAATGTCCTTGAGTGGCTCAGCCAGAACCCGATCGTTCTGGCTGAGCCACTGAAGGACATTCAGAGACTGGTCCCGTAGCCACTCCTGCATTTTCTTGGATGTGTTCTTTCGGTTGTTGTCCTGTTTGGAAGGTGAACCTTCATCCCAGTCTGAGGTCCTGAGCACTCTGGAGCTGGTTTTCATCAAGTATCTCTCTGGTTTTTTTTCATCTTTCCCTCGATCCTGAATTGTCTCCCAGTCCCTGCCGCTGAAAAACATCCCCACAGCATGGTGCTGCCACCTCCATGCTTCACCATAGGGATGGTGCCTGGTTTCCTCCAGATGTGACGCTTCCGTCTGGCCACTCTACCATAAAGGCCTGATTGGTGTAGGGCTGCAGAGATGGTTGTCCTTCTGGAAGGTTCTCCCTCAGAGGATCTCTGGAGCTGTGTCAGAGTGACCATCGAGTTCTTGGTCACCTCCCTGACCAAGGCACTTCTCCCCCGATTGCTCAGTCTGTCCGGGCGGCCAGCTCTAGGATGTCTTGGTGGTTTCAAACTTATTCTATTTAAGAATGATGGAGGCAACTGTGTTTTGGGGGACCTTCAATGCTGCAGAAAATGTTTCGTACCCTTCCCCAGATCTGTGCCTCGATACAATCCTGTCTCGGAGCTCGACAGACAATTCCTTCGACCTCATGGCTTGGTTTTTGCTCTGACATGCACTGCCAACTGTGGGACCTTATATAGACAGGTGTGTGCCTTTCCAAATCATGTCCAATCAATTGAATTTACCACAGGTGGACTCCAGTCAAGTTGTAGAAATATCTCAAGGATGATCAATGGAAACCGGATGCACAGGAGCTCAATTTCGAGTCTCATAGTAAAGGGTCTGAATACTTACGTAAATATGTTTTTTTAGGTTTTATGTATGTGCAATTTATTTTTCACTTTGTCATTATGGGGTATTGTGTGTTTTATTTAATCAATTTTAAAATAAGGCTGTAACATAACAAAATGAGAAAAAGTCAAGGGCTCTGAATACTTTCTAAAATGCACTGTATATAGATAAATATATGGCTCTGGCCCTAGCTTGTGCATGAGTTGTTATGACAATAAACTTGCCCAACCATGATTTAAATTAAAACATTTGGAATATCAGCTCAGCTCATTGACATGACTGACTGTTTTAAACCAGTTAACATCACTAATCACTCTTTCTGTTTCTACCTGCCTGGGATGGAATGGAAGAAGGAGAGGGGTGGTGGAAAACACATGAGGATAGGACAATGAACCATACTGTCTTGGATTTAATCTTTGTTCAATTTCTCACATCTTCTAGCTTTGTATCCTTTTCAAAGAGGGGAACCAATTGTCCTCCACTCATACATTTTCAGGAGGATGCAAGGAAAGACTAATTAGGACACATTTTTGTTTTGTTATTCTGTTACACATCTTTCAGGAGATCCGAGAAGCCGTGTGGAGCATTCCAAACAGGCAAAGGACTGGGTACAGAAGAGTGTGAAGAGGAGACATTCAACTTTAGATCCCGATTGATCCAGCAGGCTGTCAAGCGGCGGGAAGATAAACAAAGACCCAGACTTCAAAGTTGACACACCAGACCTACCTTCCCACCATTGCCCCAGTTGAAAAACCAACCAAGGAGGAACTTTTCAGCCTAACTTTGCAACTAACTTTAGGTAGCCTATTGATGGCAGTCTGATGTTGTGGAATGCCATCAATAACATGTTATGCAATCATTGGTAGCTTTGTGCAGTGTGACTCCTATATAGACCACCTGGAACAGCACCATCCTCCACAGAACAGGCTTAGAACTGCTAACCCTGGCAATTTGACTGGTCAGCTCATTGGTCCTCTTGCATTGGCTGCCTGGTGGTGTCATCAAATACAATTGTATTTGTCACTTGCATTGTAATCAACAGGTGGAGACCTACAGTGAAATGCTTACTTACGGGCCCGTCCCAACAATGCAGAGTGAGAAAATAGAGAAGTATTAGAAAAGTAATAACACGTTTTAATACAAGTAATAATCAATACACAATAAGTAATGCTATATACACGGGGTACCAGTACTGAGTTGATGTTTTTTGTACCTTTATTTAACTAGGCAAGTCAGTTAAGAACAAATTCTTATTTTCAATGACGGCCTGGGAACAGTGGGTTAACTGCCTGTTCAGGGGCAGAACGACAGATTTGTACCTTGTCAGCTCGGGGATTTGAACTTGCAACCTTTCGGCTGCTAGTCCAACGCTCTAACCACTAGGTATGAAGTAAATGAGGTAGATATGTACATATAACTAAGAATAAAGTGACAGAAAATAAACAGTAATAGCAGCGTATGTGATGGGTCACAAGTTGGTGCAAAAAGAGCAATGCAAATAGTCTGGGTAGCTATTTTGTTAACTAGTTAGCAGTCTTCTGGCTTGGGGGTTGAAGCCGTTCAGGGTCCTGTTGGTTCCAGACTTGGCTCATCGGTACCGCTTGTTGTGTGTGATGCAATAATTTCCATGGTAATGTAGAATGTTCGTTCAAATGATGCTACCTGATGTGACTCATGCAATGGAATGTATTTTTTTTTTGTCATGTCAGTTGGGTTGATTCAACAAATCACAGCACAGATTGATGGGTACACTTCCTGATTTTACTTTACCCTTTTACTTCCAACTTTGCTCTTATGGGTACTCTTGCAATGGCCGGCAGTCCACCAATTATACCATCATTGTCTTGAATGGGAACACCCGTTCTATTCAATGAGGGGATTCAATGAATCTGGCCCGGGCACCCGGGAAGGTATGTTTTACCCCGGGTGAAGTTTTGGAACCGTGCTGCCTCCCAGGCGTGAGCCCGCACATGGAGTAATGAGTCAGCTTCTCATCCAATGTGTTTTGAGAAAGAGAAAGGACATGAAGAGTATGCAATTGGGATCTTCCCTGTGTTTTACATAACCCCACGGTCCTATAGGTTTTTAATCCGACCCTAATCAAGCTCAGCTGTTGGAGTATAAACCTACAAGACGGTTGGTTGCTCTCCGGGAACATGTTTGTAAAAACCTGGTCTAACTAATGCTGAGTGACTGTGAATGGCATAGTAACTGTGTAATTGTTGTTTAAAATAATAACATACAATTATTTAACTTTTTTAACTACAAAATGTGTTTCTTGAAAATGTTATTCGTATAAGACTATGAGCCTGCTCAACTTCCTGGAATCCAATGTAGCTGCTGTTGGGGTCAGGGTAGTTGGATGTAATTGCTGCCACCACAGAGGCTGGGAGTACCTGTCGTTGGCCTCGACCTAGATGTTCTCCCCTCAGCATCCACTCCAGGGTGATCCGATAAGAAACCAGTCTGTATTTGGTCCCATGTTTTATGAGTTGAAATAAAAGATCCCAGAAATGTTCCATATGCACAAAAAGCTTATTTCTCTCAAATTGTGTGCACAAATTTGTTTACATCCCTGTTGGTGAGCATTTCTCGCCAAGATAATCCATCCACCTGGCAGGTGTGGCATATCAAGAAGCTGATTAAACAGCACGATCATTACATAGGTGCACCTTGTGCTGGGGACAATAAAAGGCCCCTCTAAAATCTGCAGTTTTGTCACACAACACAATGCCACAGATGTCTCAAGTTTTGAGGGAGCGTGCAATTGGCATGCTGACTGCAGGAATGACCACCAGAGCTGTTTCCAGATAATTTAATGTTAATTTCTCAACCATAAGCCACATCCAACATCATTTTTGAGAATTTATCAGTATGTCCAACTGTAGACCACGTGTATTGCGTCATATGGGCGAGTGGTTTGCTGATGTCAACGTTGTGAACAAAGTGCCTCATGGTGGCTGTGGGGTTATGGTATGGGCATAAACAGATTTTTTTTCTCACCTTTATTGGCTCGGGGATTTGACCAGCCAGCAACCTTGCTGTAACTGGCCCAAAACACTACCCGAATGGCTACCTGCTGCAGTACTATTGCCAGCTCTCTTGGTATTGTATACGTGAAGACTGTATAGTGTTAGTGGTCAAGTGTGAGGCTGTTTTTCTTCCTCTTGTGTGTGGGTTTACTGGCTAATTAGGATATTATTGGTATAAAAGCTAAACTGGCAATTGCAAGTAACATGTTATTCTCTACTACCACTATTGACTTTATACTTCTTACATGGTTTGGTAATATAAATTCTTGTTGATGTAGACCCAGATTGAGAAGTGTGCTTCCCATACATTCTATTTCTATTGCTCATCCACTCGTTCTAGCCACTGTTTACCTAGCCAGTGTAATGGGATTTTTAATGATTGTGCCTGTCTTATAACTCATTTATGTGTTCTATTCAGGTGCTGTTCTAAACTCAGCAAAAAAAGAAACGTCCTCTCACTGTCAACTGAGTTTATTTTCAGCAATCTTAACATGTGTAAATATTTGTATGAACATAAGATTTAACAACTGAGACATAAACTGAACAAGCTCCACAGACATGTGACTAACAGAAATTGAATAATGTGTCCCTGAACAAAGTGGGGGTCAAAATCAAAAGTAACAGTCAGTATCGGGTGTGGCCACCAGCTGCATAAGTACTGCAGTGCATCTCCTCCTCATGGAGTGCACCAGATTTGCCAGTTGTTTCTGTGAGATGTTACCCCACACTTCCACCAAGGCACCTGCAAGTTCCCAGACATTTCTGGGGGGAATGGCCCTAGCCCTCATCCTCTGATCCAACAGGTCCCAGATGTGCTCAATGGGATTGAGATCCAGGCTTTTCACTGGCCATGGCAGAACACTGACATTCCTGCCTTGCAGGAAATCACGCACAGAGCGAGCAATATGGCTTGTGGCATTGTCATGCCGGAAGGTCATGTCAGGATGAGCCTGCAGGAAGGGTACCACATGAGGGAGAAGGATGTCTTCCCTTTAACGCACAGCATTGAGATTATCAGCAATGACAACAAGCTCAGTCCGATGATGCTGTGACACACCGCCCCAGACCATGACGGACCCTCCACCTCCAAATCGATCCCTCTCCAGAGTACAGGCCTCGGTGTAATGTTCATTCCTTCGACAATAAACGTGAATTCGACCATCACCCCTGGTGAGACAAAACCGCGGCTCGTCAGTGAAGAGCACTTTTTGCCATTCTTGTCTGGTCCTGCGATGGTGGGTTTGTGCCCACAGGCGACGCTGTTGCTGGGATGTCTGGTGAGGACCTGCCTTACAACAGGCCTACAAGCCCTCAGTCCAGCCTATTGCGGACAGTCTGAGCACTGATGGAGGGATTGTGCTTTCCTGGTGTAACTCGGGCAGTTGTTGTTGCCATCCTGTACCTGTCCCGCAGGTGTGATGTTCGGATGTAACGATCCTGTGCAGGTGATGTTACACGTGGTCTGCCACTGCGAGGAAGATCAGCTGTCCGTCCTGTCTCCCTGTAGCGCTGTCTTAGGCGTCTCACAGTACGGACATGGTAACTTATTGCCCTGGCCACATCTGCAGTCCTCATACCTCCTTGCAGCATGCCTAAGGCACGTTCACGCAGATGAGCAGGGACCCTGGGCATCTTTCTTTTGGTGTTTTTCAGAGTCAATAGAAAGGCCTCTTTGGTGTCCTAAGTTTTCATAACTGTGACCTTAGTTGCCTACCGTCTGTAAGTTGTTAGTGTCTTAACGACCGTTCCACAGGTGCATGTTCATTAATTGTTTATGGTTCATTGAACAAGCATGGGAAACAGTGTTTAAACCCTTTACAATGAAGATCTGTGAAGGTATTTTGGGTTTTTATGAATTATCTTTGAAAGACAGGGTCCTGAAAAAGGGCTGTTTCTTTTTTTGCTTAGTTTTATGTCGTAAGGCCTTACTTTGATGGCCAAGTTACACCCTAACACTGGAGTATATTTATAAACCAATTTCTGTGTCCATGCAAGTGGCTGACTGTACAAATCACCTATCAGTAGTTGAAATTTGGCAGTATGCCCAGACTGTTATTTGAGAATGAACGACCGGGTTTTGAGGACAAACTAACCATATCTCAGTTTCAAGGTCTCTGCTTAGAGAGGAGAAGCCTCGTGAGGTGTTGGTCTGTCACATGTTATGAAACAGTATTGCTCGGCCACATGAATGAAACAAAATGCTAATGATTAATTAATTATGCTATATCGTGCAAATATAACTTGTCTGTGTATAGCCGTATATATGACAACTGCTGGGACTGGGAGTGCTCCAGATTGACGTGTACTATGGTGCATTGAGTTGTTTGGAACCTCTCCAGCAAGCTAACAAACAATGATTAATTTAAGATTGACTTCAAGTGTCCCTGTGCAATAAAATGCCACAACACCAGCATGTCATCACTATCAGGCAAACTTGTAGGTACATTATGGGGTGTAGGCAGGATACTCTGATATACAGTTGGAAGGGTGTCATTAGGTAGGCTATTTATTTTCATTTTACAGAGTAATATAAATATCCTGTAAGTAATATTAGCCAAAAAACACTTACGCCCATTAAACTGAGCAATCGGGGGAGAAGGGCCTTGTTCAGGGAGGTGACCAAGAACCCAATGGTCACTCTGACAGAGCTCCAGAGTTCCTTTGTAGAGATGGGAGATTCTTCCAGAAGGACAACCATCTCTGCAGCACTCCCACAATCATGCCTTTATGATAAGTGGCCAAACGGAAGCCACTTCTCAGTAAAAGGCACATTACAGCCCACTTGGAGTTTGCCAAAAGGCACGTTAAAGACTCTCAGACCAAGAGAAACAAGATTCTCTGGTCTGATGAAACCAAGATT
Organism: Oncorhynchus mykiss; assembly: GCF_057628025.1. NCBI lineage: Eukaryota > Metazoa > Chordata > Actinopteri > Salmoniformes > Salmonidae > Oncorhynchus > Oncorhynchus mykiss. The sequence goes on from NC_143041.1 coordinate 12,005,971, forward strand.
GAACTTTTTGGCCTCAATGCCAAGCGTCACGTCTGGAGGAAACCTGGCACTATCCCTACAGTGAAGCATGGTGGTGGCAGCGTCATGCTGTGGGGATGTTTTTCAGCGGCAGGGACTGGGAGACTAGTCAGGATCGAGGGAAAGATGAACGGAGCAACGTACAGAGAGATCCTTAATGGAAACCTGCTACAGAGCTCTCAGGACCTCAGACTGGGGCAAAGGTTCACCTTCCACCAGGACAACGACCCTAAGCACACAGCTAAGACAACGCAGGAGTGGCTTCGGGGCCAGTCTCTGAATGTCCTTGAGCGGTCCAGCCAGAGCCCGGACTTGAACCCGATCGACCATCTATGGAGAGACCTGAAAATAGCTGTGCAGCGACGCTCCCCATCCAACCTGACAGAGCTTGAGAGGATCTGCTGAGAAGAATGGGAGAAACTCCCCAAATACAGGTGTGCCAAGCTTGTAGTGTCATACCTAAGAAGACTCGAGGCTGTTATCGCTGCCAAAGGTGCTTCAACAAAGTACTGAGTAATGGATCTGAATACTTATGTAAATGTCATATTTCATTTGTATTTTTTGTATACATTTGCAAAATTTCTAAAAACCCATTTTTAATTTGTCATTATGCGGTATTTTGTGTAGATTAATGATGGAAAACAACTATTTAATGCATTTTTGAATAAGCCTTTCACGTAACTTGAATGTGGAAAACGTCAAGGGGTCTAAACACTTTCCGAATGCGGCCCAGAATTGTTTTGGTGTGAACTTCCCCATTTAATAGGAATTACCGTCATCTAAATGTGATTTGTGTCATTCTGAGCACCGTGGGTGGACGCCCTAATCATATGGGTTCGACAGATTTCTCAAATGTCTGCTAAATAAAAATGTTGACAGTCAAATGTCTGGCGTCACATTTTCCTTAAGGAAACTCTGCTCAGTAAAACCCAAGCAGCACACCACCCAACACCGAATGGCCTTGCAGAAGGTTGTTTTGAAGAGCAAGTTTCCCTTGTGTATGGGCTGGATTTATCTATGCATGAATGTATGATGTGAGCTCATCCACAAAGATCCTATATAAATCAGTTCTATATGTACAATAATTATGTCAGCTCGTCTACAGTGGTGACATACTAATGGACGGTCATCCTTAGGGAGAGAGTGTTAACTCTGTTGGAATGAAAATGGGTCTAAAGGAAAATTCTGCGCGGGCCTTTTGAAATGTTCGATTAATGACTTCTAGTCACGTCACCTTGTCACGTTCTGACCTCTATTTCCGTTGTTTTGTATTTATTTAGTATGGTCAGGGCGTGAGTTGGGTGGGCAGTCTATGTTTGTTTTTCTATGTTTTGGGGCATTTCTATGTTTTCGGCCTAGTATGGTTCTCAATCAGAGGCAGGTGTCATTAGTTGTCTCTGATTGAGAATCATACTTAGGTAGCCTGGGTTGCACTGTTTGTTTGTGGGTGATTGTCTATGTTGATGGCTTGTTTCAGCACAGTCCATATGATTAGCTTCACGGTTGTTATTTTGTTTACTGGTTTTGTATAGTGTTCAGTGTTCACTACTTTCTTTATTAAAGATTGACCATGGACACTTACCACGCCGCGTATTGGTCCTCAGATCCATCTCGCCTCTCCTCTTCAGATGAGGAGGACGGCCGTGACACACCTCTTATAATCCAGTGCCTTTCGCAGTGTTAAACACATTTGACAATGTCAACTTCTTTAGTGCGTCCTTAGTGCGGACTGGTTATTTGCTACCAATATGCTAAATAGCAACAACCGTTGCAGTAATGGTGATATTGAGTGTCTCCACTTGCTTCCATATTAAATAAGGTGTAGCTTGAAAATATATAGACCCAGGTGCAATGAAATGTGGTTTTAGCCCAACCCCGATTATCCAGGGCTCTATTCAATCTGTATCACTGAACTGTTACAGGTTGTGTGATAGAAATGTCAAGTTAATTTCTGATTGAGCCGACATATGCAGCAGTTACCGTGAATGAGGTCTCCACTAACGCGAGAACTTTGCCTTTTAAAATGCAATTATGCTGTAATGCTGAACTTCCATGACACGGATTGAATAGAGCCTGTAGTCAACTTTGATTTGCTCAGATTGATTCAAATAAATGCATTGCACGGCATATTTTCATATGTTTGGGTAATAAAGCATCAACATGGTCATCAAGTTAATTGCTTATTACTCACATCATTCACTTCTCTGAGAAGGGGGACTGATTTCCCCATAAATATAGAAACAAATCTGTCAAGATGATTTTTTTGCGGATTTTATTTTCTCAATGTATATGTGGTTGCAACGCAAATATGCAAATTCTGTCAACGAGTGATTTACTTATTCAAGCCTTTTCACCCACTTCTCTCGCTCTCTTTTGTCCTCTCTATTTCATATGTGTATATATATACTGTATCACAGGAGGTTGGTGGCACATTAATTGTGGAGGACGGGCTCGTGGTAATGGCTGGAGCGGAATTAGTGGAGTGGTATCAAATACAGTGCATTCAGAAAGTATTCAGACTTTTTCCACATATTCCACACATGTTAGGTTACAGCCTTATTCTAAAATTGATGAAACAGTTTTTTCCCTCATCAATCTACACACAATACCCCATAATGACAAAGCAAAAACAGATTTTTGAAATGTTTTCAAATTTGTAAAATAAAAAAAATGAAATTTTACATTTACATAAGTATTCAGACCCTTTACTCAGTACTTTGTTGAAGCCCCTTTTGGCAGCGATTACAGCTTCGAGTCTTCTTGGGTATGACACTACAAGCTTGGCAAACCTGTATTTAGGGAGGTTCTCCCATTCTTCTCTGCAGATCCTCTCAAGCTCTGTCAGGTTGGATGGTGAGCATCGCTGCACAGCTATTTTCTGGTCTCTCCATAGATGTTCGATTGCGTTCAAGTCTGGGTTCTGAGCCACTCAAGGACATTCAGAAACTTTTACCGAAGCCACTTCTGCATTGTCTAGGCTGTGTGCATAGGGTCATTGTCCTGTTGGAAGGTGAACCTTTTTCCCCATCCTGAGGTCCTGAGCGCTCTGGCTCAGGTTTTCATCCAGGTTCTCTGTACTAATTTCATCTTTCCCTCGATCCTGACTAGTTTCCCAGTCCCTGCTGCCGAAAAACATCATCACAGCATGATGGTGCCACCACCAGGTTTCTTCCAGACGTGATGCTTGGCATTCAGGCCAAAGAGCTCACTCTTGTTTCTCATGGTCTGAGAGTCTTTAGGTGCCTTTTGGCAAACTCTAAGCAGGCTGTCATGCCTTTTACTGAGGAATGGCTTCCGTCTGGCCACTCTACCATAAAGGCCTGATTGGTGGAGTGCTGCAGAGATGGTTGTCCTTGTGGAAGATTCTCCCATCTCCACAAAGGAACTCTGGGGCTCTGTTAGTGACCATCTGGTTCTTGGTCACCTCCCTGACCATGGCCTTTTTGCTCCGTTTGGCCGGGCGTCCAGCTCTAGGTAGAATCTTGGTGGTTCCAAACTTCTTCCATTTAAGAATGATGGTGGCAACTTTGTTCTTGGGGACCTTCAATGTTGCAGACATTTTTTGGTACCCCTCCCCAGATCTGTGCCTCGTCACAATCCTGTCTCGGAGCTCTACGGACAATTCCTTCGACCTCATGACTTGCTTTTTGCTCTGACATGCACTGTCAACTGTGGGACCTTATATAAACAGGTGTGTGCCTTTCCAAATCATGTCCAATCAATTGAATATACTACAGGTGTACTCCAATAACGTTGTAGAAACATCTCAAGGATGATTAATGGAAACAGGATGCAGGGTCTGAATACTTTTATTTCTGTTTTTTATTTTTATTACATTTGCAAAAATGTCTAAACCTGTTTTTCCTTCATCCTTATGGGGTATTGTGTGTAGATTGATGAGGAACATATTTTAGGGCTAGGACCTTTTTTTTCTCCACTTCCTGCCTGAATGACGTGCCCAAACTAAACTGCCTGTAGCTCAATCCATGATGCCTGGTTATGCATATAATTGGTACCATTGGAAAGAAAACAAAACAAGTTGAAGTTTATAGAAATGTTAGAATAATGTAGGAGAGTATAACACAATAGATATAGTAGGAGAAAATCCAAAGAAAAACCACCTGGATTTTTTCTTTTTTGGGGGGAGACCATCCTTTTAGAAATCCAAGAGAAAGGTCATATTGAAAATTAGCTCCCTGGATGCAATTCCTATGGCTTCCACAGGGTGCCAGCAGCCTGTGTTCAAGGTCTCAGGCCTATAACTTAAAAAACGAATATGAAATAACAGTTTTAGTAGAAGGACACAGTCTTGGAAATTCATATTTGCGAGCGCCATGAAGACATTACGCACCTGCTAAAATTGGTTTCCTATTGAACATACTTCTTTCCAAAATAAAAATTATAGTTTGATTACATTTTAGGGTATCTGAGGAGTTAATAGAAACTTATTTTGACTAGTTGAAACACAGGTTAGGGTTAGACTTTCGGATTCCTTTCTCTGCAAGTTGAACGAGTGGATTACTCAAATCGATGGCGCCAACTAAACTGACTTTTTGGGATATAAAGTAGGATTTTATCTAACAAAACGACACTACATGTTATAGATGGGACCCTTTGGATGACAAATCAGAGGAAGTCTCTGAAAAAGTTTGTGAATATTTATTCGTTATATGTGAATGAATGAAACCTGTGCCGGTGGAAAAATATTTTGATGTGGGGTGCCGTCCTCAAACAAACGCATGGCATATTTTCGCTGTAATAGCTACTGTAAATCGGACAGTGCAGTTAGATTAAACAAGGATTTAAGCTTTCAACTGATATAAGACACTTATATGTACTTAAATGTTTAAAATCCATAATATTTATGATTATTTATTTGAATTGCGCGCCCTCCAGTTGAGACACCGATCCTTAATCCATTTAGATTAAGGCTGTAACGTAAAACAATGTGGAAAAAGTCAAGGGATCTGAATACTTTCCGAATGGACTGTACATCAAACACATGGTTTGATTCCATTCCATTTACCCTGTTCCAGCCATTATTATGTGTTGTCCTCCCCTCAGCAGCCTCCACTGATATACAGTGGGGCAAAAAAGTATTTAGTCAGCCACCAATTGTGCAAGTTCTCCGACTTAAAAAGATGAGAGAGGCCTGTAATTTTCATCATAGGTACACTTCAACTATGACGGACAAAATGAGAAAAGAAAATCCAGAAAATCACATTGTAGGATTTTTAATGAATTTATTTACAAATTATGGTGGAAAATAAGTATTTGGTCAATAACAAAAGTTTATCTCAATACTTCTCTGTTATATACCCTTTGTTGGCAATGACAGAGGTCAAACGTTTTCTGTAAGTCTTCACAAGGTTTTCACACACTGTTGCTGGTATTTTGTCCCATTCCTCCATGCAGATCTCCTCTAGAGCAGTGACGTTTTGGGGCTGTTGCTGGGCAACACAGACTTTCAACTCCCTCCAAAGATTTTCTATGGGGTTGAGATCTGGAGACGTGCTAGGCCACTAGCCAATGCTTCTTACGAAGCCACTCCTTCGTTGCCCGGGCAGTGTGTTTGGGATCATTGTCATGCTGAAAGACCCAGCCACGTTTCATCTTCAATGCCCTTGCTGATGGAAGGAGGTTTTCACTCAAAATCTCATGATACATAGCCCCATTCATTCTTTCCTTTACACGGATCAGTCGTCCTGGTCCCTTTTCAGAAAAACAGCCCCAAAGCATGATGTTTCCACCCCCATGCTTCACAGTAGGTATGGTGTTCTCTGGATGCAACTCAGCATTCTTTGTCCTCCAAACACGACGAGTTGAGTTTTTACCAAAAAGTTATATTTTGGTTTCATCTGACCATATGACATTCTCCCAATCTTCTTTTGGATCATCCAAATGCTCTCTAGCAAACTTCAGACGGGCCTGGACATGTACTGGCTTAAGCAGGGGGACACGTCTGGCACTGCAGGATTTGAGTCCCTGGCGGCGTAGTGTGTTACTGATGGTAGGCTTTGTTACTTTGGTCCCAGCTCTCTGCAAGTCATTCACTAGGTCCCCCCGTGTGGTTCTGGGATTTTTTTCTCACCGTTCTTGTGATCATTTTGACCCCACGGGGTGAGATCTTGCGTGGAGCCCCAGATCTAGGGAGATTATCAGTGGTCTTGTAGATCTTCCATTTCCTAATAATTGCTCCCACAGTTGATTTCTTCAAACCAAGCTGCTTACCTATTGCAGATTCAGTCTTCCCAGCCTGGTGCAGGTCTACAATTTTGTTTCTGGTGTCCTTTGACAGCTCTTTGGTCTTGGCCATAGTCGAGTTTGGAGTGTGACTGTTTGAGGTTGTGGACAGGTGTCTTTTATACTGATAACAAGTTCAAACAGGTGCCATTAATACAGGTAACAAGTGGAGGACAGATGAGCCTCTTAAAGAAGAAATTACAGGTCTGTGAGAGCCAGAAATCTTGCTTGTTTGTAGGTGACTAAATAGTTATTTTCCACCATAATTTGCAAATAAATTCATTAAACATCCTACAATGTGATTTTCTGTTTTTTTTTTCTCATTTTGTCTGTCATAGTTGAAGTGTTCCTATGATGAAAATTACAGGCCTCTCATCTTTTTTAAGTGGGAGAACTTGCACAATTGCTGGCTGACTAAATACCTTTTTGCCCCACTGTATATATATATATATGGGTACCATTCAAAAGTTTAGACAAACCTACTCATTCAAGGGTTTTTCTTTATTTTTACTATTTTTTACATTGTATAATAATAATGAAGACATCAAAACTATGAAATAACACATATGGAATCATGTGGTAACCATAAAAGTGTTAAACAAATCAAAATAAATGTACAACATTAAATTCTTCAAAGTAGCCACCCTTTCCCTTGATGACAGCTTCACACACTCTTGGCATTCTCTCAGCCAGCTTCACGAGGTAGTCACCTGGAATGCTTGCTTTTCCAATAGTCTTGAAGGAGTTCCCACATATGCTGAGCACTTGTTGGATACTTTTCCTTCACTCTGCGGTCCAACTCATCCCTAACCATCTCAAATGGGTTGAGGTCTGGTGATTGTGGAGCTGTTCTTGCCGTAATATGGGCTTGTTTTTTTTACCAAGTAGGGCTATCTACCGTATACCAGCCCGACCTTGTCACAACACTACTGATTGGCTCAAACACATTAAGAAGGAAATACATTTCACAAATGAACTTGACTACCTCATGGAACTGGTTGAGAGAATGCCAAGAGTGCAAAGCTGTCATCAAGGCAAAGGGGGGCTACTTTGAGGCTACTTTTTTGGTTAGTATATGATTCCATATGTGTTATTTCATAGTTTTTATGTTTTTACTATTACTCTACAATGTACAAAATAATACAAATCAAGAAAAACCCTGGGATGAGTATGTCTGTCCAAACTTTTATCTGATACTGTACCTTGCATTGGGTTGGGTTAAAAGCGGAAGTCAAATTTCAGTTGGACCTTTTGTACAATTGACCAATAATAATCTTAATCTTACTTAATCTTAGAAAAATGATGAGAAGAGATGAGAAGGATTGAGACCTATATGTCTCCGGTAAAAAAAATGATATATACTGTATATATGTCTTTCTCTCCCTCCCTCTCCTACAATTTTTTTCTCTGTCTCTCTTTTTGTTTTTAAGATAAAATAGGATTAATATCACTTTATTGGTGAATTGCAATAAAGTAATATTGGGTCCAACTGAAATGTGACTTTCGCTTTTAATCTAACCCCTCCTTCCAGATGCTGGAAGCCCACTAATCTTACTCTTTTTTCACATGGATTTATTTACATTATTACTCTGCCAGTAAAACACACACACACACACACACACACACACACACACACACACACACACACACACACACAGCCTTTGCATGTCTAAGATACCAGTCTGTTGACTATGTAGCACAGCAAACAGCGTGGACACATATATTAGTTGATTTGATTTCCTAGTGCACTGAAAGCATATACTGTATTTGTGTTGGTTATACACAGACTCTGCAAATATTCTTCCACTTTTTATGCACATATAGCATGCATATTTCTACTTGAATATAATTTTGTGGACCTCATTTTTGCAATGGCTCTAAGCTGATTCATGTGTGCACTAGGAATGCAGAGCCCCCCCCCTCTCTTCCACCACACCAGAGAGGAAGGGGTGTTTTTGTGCCGGTCTTATGACTTTAATGACCGGTCGTAAACTCTCTCTCTGGACCTGCAGTATTGAACAAAGGAATCTGATGTGTGTAGAGATAGAATCTCTTGCCAAAACTTCAAAAATCGAAAGATTTGAATTGTCTGGAATGGTTGGTGGGGATCCAAACAATAAATCCTGTGAAAAGTGTATTGTTTTGTGATATTATTAAGGATGGTATGACTAAATAACTAACTCTACAAATGTATACGTCCCAGTTATCATATTTACATCTAAATGTTGTATACTTATATGATTACATTTGAAACTATTTGTGAAACGATAAAGGTGATTTTAGCCTTCTAAATTAGATAATTGTTGTCGTATTAAGTTTTACCCAGTCAGTAACCACACCCACATGAGCACAGACAGGATGGAACACCCTTTTTCCAGAGTATTAAAAGGACTGCTAACGAAATTTACATTTGACCAGAAAGAGTGGAGAGGTGGCTACACGTTGAAATGCTTTAAAACTACAAGACCAGTATACGTCCAGCGTGAGCTGAATACATTGAAATAGTTGCAATTTAAATATAGACTAGCGTGACCGACAGTGAGCTGAATGTTATGAAATAGAAACTCTCAACATGAGTGAAGAAGAAAATCTCTAGTAAACTCAACCAAAGACCAAAGACCACCGCGTATGGTACCTCTGAAGGACCCGGTCTAACGAACACTCTGTGGCAAAGAAGCCTATTACTACAACTACAAAGGACATTGTGACCTCTGGTGGACAAACCAGAGACTTCTGTTGAACGCAGGTAGCAGGTAACATAATGGTTTATTTATAATTTATTAATCATTACTCCAGCATTTGTAAATGTTATTAATGTAGTTATTTACCAATTTATAAACAAAAAAAATATTTAATTATGATTCATAACATCAATCATAAGATGTTTAATATAGGACCTTTATAAACCAGGCGTCTCCAAAAGGATCTGTAGATTGCGAGCTACCAGTTGCTTGCAGCCCACCTATGAGTATCTCACCAATCAATTCTGAAAGTACATGCATTTTTTTCATGTATTCCATCACAAACGGTCATAAAGCTCCCGACTACTATTCAACCAATGCCACATAGACATTAGCCTACCCCTGGTTAGCCACTATTGGCTTAAAAAGCCAAACGTAACACAATATCTGCCAATTAATTTCAAGCAATATTTCACCCGTCTGTCTGTTTGGTGCACACATTTGTCTATCACTCTGCATGTAAACAGCTAGCGATGCTAATAATAACCGTCTTGTGGGTAGACAGAAAGTCTTTACAACAGGTCTTTAAGCCTTTACAACCTTAGAGTGAAATGCTTACTTTCAATCCCTAAACCAACAATGCAGTTTTAAGAAAATACCTTTAAAAAAGTAAGAGATAATTAAACCAACATTTTATTTTTATTTTTTATTAATCATGACAAATAATTAAAGAGCAGCAGTAAAATAAAATAGCGGGGCTATATACAAGGGGTACCGGTACAGAGTCAATGTGCGGGGGCACCAGTGTCAAGGTAATTGAGGTAATACAGTTGAAGTCGGAAGTTTACATACACCTCAGCCATATACATTTAAACTCAGTTTTTCACAATTCCTGACATTTAATCCTTGTACAAATTCCCTGTTTTAGGTCAGTTAGGATCACCACCGTATTTTAAGAATGTGAAATGTCAGAATAATAGTTGAGAGAGTGATTTTATTTCTTTCATCACATTCCCAGTGGGTCAGAAGTTTACATACACTCAATTCGTATTTGGTAGCATTGCCTTTAAATTGTTTAACTTGGGTCAAACGTTTTGTGTAGCCTTCCACAAGCTTCCCACAATAAATTGGGTGAATTTTGGCCCATACCTCCTGACAGACCTGGTGTAACTGAATCAGGTTTGTAGGCCTCCTTGCTCACACATGCTTTTTCAGTTCTGCCCACACATTTTCTATGGGATTGAAGTCAGGGCTTTGTGATGACAACTCCAATACTGTGTATTGTTGTCCTTAAGCCATTTTGCCACAACTTTGTAAGTATGCTTGGGGTCATTGTCCATTTGGAAGACCCATTTGTAACCAAGCTTTAATTTCCTGACTGATATTTTGAGATGTTGCTTCAATATATCCACAATTTTCCTTCCTCATGATGCCATCTACTTTGTGAAGTGCACCAGTCCTTCCTGCAGCAAAGCACCCCCACAACATGATGCTGCCACCCCTGTGCTTCACGGTTGGGATGGTGTTCTTTGGCTTGCAAGCCTCCCCTTTTTTCCTCCAAACAAAACAATGGTCATTATGGCCAAACAGTTGTTATATATTGGTTTCATCTGACCAGAGGACACTTCTCCTTGTACCAGAGTACAATATTTGTCCCCTTGTGCAATTGCAAACTGTAGTCTGGCTTTTTTATGGCGGTTTTGGAGCAGTGGCTTCTTCCTTGCCTTTCAGGTTATGTCGATATAGGACTCGTTTTTACTGTGGATATAGATGCTTTTGTACCTGTTTCCTTCAGCATCTCTACAAGTCCTTTGCTGCTGTTCTGGGATTGATTTGCACTTTTCGCACCAAAGTATGTTCTTCTTTAGGAGACGGAACGTGTCTCCTTCCTGAGCGGTATGACGGATGCGTGATCCCATGGTGTTTATACTTGCATACTATTGTTTGTACAGATGAACGTGGTACATTCAGGTGTTTGGAAATTGCTCCCAAGGATGAACTAGACTTGTGGAGGTCTACAATTTTTTTTCTGAGGACTTGGCTGATTTCTTTTGATTTTCCCATGATGTCAAGCAAAGAGGCACTGAGTTTGAAGGTAGGCCTTGAATTGCATCCACAGGTACACCTCCAATTGACTCAAATTATGTCAATTAGCCTATCAGAAGCTTCTAATGCCATGACATCTCTTTCTGAAATTTTCCAAGCTGTTTAAAGGCACAGTCAACTTAGTGTATGTAAATGTCTGACCCACTGGAACTGTGATACAGTGAATTATTTGTGAAATAATCTGTCTGTAAACAATTGTTGGAAAAATGATGTGATGAGCTTTGACGTCACTATGGTGTTGAATGCTGAGCTGTAGTCAATGAATAGCATTTCACATAGGTGTTCCTTTTGTCCAGGTGGGAAAGGGCAGTGTGGAGTGCAAAAGAGATTGCATCATCTGTGGATCTGTTCGGGCGGTATGCAATTTGGAATGGGTCTAGAGTTTCTGGGATAATGGTGTTGATGTGAGCCATTCAAAGCATTTCATGGCTACAGACGTGAATGCTACGGGTCGGTAGTCATTTAGGCAGGTTACCTTGGTGTTCTTTGGCACAGGGACTATGGTGGTCAGCTTGAAACATGTTGGTATTATAGACTCAGACAGGGAGATGTTGAAAATGTCAGTGAAGACACTTGCCAGTTGGTCAGTGCATGCTCAGAGTACACGTCCTGGTAATCCGTCTGGCCCTGCGACCTTGTGAATGTTGACCTGTTTTGACTATGTCTTACTCACATCGGCTGCGGAGAGCGTGGTCCGGAACAGCTGATGCTCTCATGCGAGTTTCTTGCCTCGAATTGAGCATAGAAGTGATTTAGCTCGTCTGGTAGGCTTGTGTCACTGGGCAGCTCTCGGCTGTGCGTCTCTTTGTAGTCTAATAGTTTGCCACATCCGACAAGTGTCAGAGCCGGTGTAGTACGATTCGATCTTAGTCCTGTATTGGAGCTTTGCTTGTTTGATGGTTCGTCAGAGGGTATAGCTGGATATCTTCCAGGTTAGAGTCCCGCTCCTTGAAAGCGGCAGCTCTACCATGTAATCCATTACTTCTGGTTGGGGTATGTACATACAGTCACTGTGGGGACGACGTCATCGATGCACTTATTGATGAAGCCAGTGACTGATGTGGTGTACTTCTCAATGCCATCATAAGAATCCCGGAACATATTCAAGTCTGTGCTTGCAAAACAGTCCTGTAGTCTAGCATCTGTGTCATCTGACCACTTTTTTATGGGCCGAGTCACTGGTGCTTCCTGCTTTCATTTATGCTTGTAAGCAGGAATCAGGAGGATAGAATTATGGTCAGATTTGCCAAATGGAGGGCGATGGAGAGCTTTGTACGAGTCTTTTTGCGTGGAGTATAGATGGTCAAGAATTTTTTTCACCTCTGGTAGCACATTTAACATGCTGATAGAAATGGGGTAAAACTGATTTAAGTTTCCCTGCATTAATGTCCCCGGCCACTAGGAGCGCTGCTTCTGGATGAGCATTTTCCTGTTTACTTATGGCGGTTTGCAGCTCATTGAGTGCAGTTTTAGTGCCAGCATCGGGTCTGTGGTGGTATGTAGCCAGCTATGAAAAATACAGATGAAAAATCTCTAGGTAGATAGTGTGGTCTACAGCTTATCATGAGATAATCTACCTCAGGTGAGCAAAACCTTGACACTTCCTTAGATATCGTGCACCTGCTGCTGTTGTTTACAAATACACATAGGCCCCTGCCTCGTGTCTTACCAGAGGCTGCTGTTCTATCCTGCCGATAGAGTGTATAACCCGCCAGTTGTATGTTATTCATGATGTCGTCCAGCCACAACTCGATGAAACATAAACTATTACAGTTTTAATGTCCCTTTGGCAGGATATACGTGCTTTCAGTTTGTCCCATTTATTTTACAGCAGTTTAACTTTGGCTACCTGTACGGATGGCAAAGGCAGATTAGCCACTTATCGCCTGATCCTCACAAGGCACCCCGATCTCTTTCTGCAAAGTCTCAGTTTTTTTCTCCAGCGAATGACGTGATGAGGGCCTGTTCGGGTGTTTGGAGTACATTCTTCCCATCCAAGGAAAAATAAATTGTTTGTCCAATTCGAGGTGAGTAATCGCTGTCCAGAAGCTCTTTTCGGTCATAAGAGACGGTAGCAGAAACATTATGTACAAAGTAAGTTACAAACAACGTGAAAAAACTAACAAAATAGCACGGTTGGTTAACCACTTTTTTTACCAGGTATATTGACAGAAAAAAACAACATTGCACACCAGGGACCCGGGGAAGAGTTGCAGTGTAGAGGAGGAGAGAAGCTAGGGAAAAAAATTGTAAAGCTCGCAACATGTCAACATTTTCTTATGAGTAGTTTTCATGCTAGAAAAGGTTGGAGACCCCGGTTATAAACCATTTGCTAATCATTAGTTACGTATTTTTTTATTTTAAACTTAATAAATACTTTATACATGTCTTCTCACAAAAAATAGACATGCCATTGGTAGACATTCCAGCAAATCAAATCTAAGTTTATTGGTTGCTTACACAGAATTGCAGGTGCAGTGAAATGCTTGTGTTACTATCTCCAACAGTGCAGTAGAATGTCTGTTTTTACGTTTTTCTTTGCAAATCTATTATAAATATAGAACAGAAATACCGTATTTACGTAATTATTCAGACCCTGCTATGAGACTCAAAATTGAGCTCAGGTGCATCCTGTGTCCATTAATCATCTTTGAGATGTTTCTACAACTTGATTGGAGTCCACCTGTGGTAAATTAAATTGATTGGACATGATTTGGAAAGGCACACACCTGTCTATATAAAGTTTGGGGAATTGTCCGTAGAGCTCTGAGACAGGATTGTGTCGAGTCACAGATCTGGGGAAGGGTACCAACAAATGTCTGCAACAGCGAAGGTGTTCCCCAAGAACACAGTGGCCTCCATCATTCTTAAATGGAAGAAGTTTGGAACCACCAAGACTCTTCCTAGAGCTAACTGAATGATTGTGTGAGAAGGGCCTTGGTCAGGGAGGTGACCAAGAACCCAATGGTCACTCTGACAGAGCTCCAGAATTCCTCTGTAGAGATGGGAGAACCTTCCAGAAGGACAACCATCTCTACAGCACTCCACCAATCAGGCCTTTATGGTAGCGTGGCCATACGGAAGCCACTCCTTAGTAAAAGGCACATGACTGCCCACTTGGAGTTTGCCAAAAAGGCACTTAAAGGACTCTCAGACCATGAGAAACAAGATTCTCTGGTCTGATGAAACCAAGGTTGAACTTTTTGGCCTCAATGCCAAGCGTGACGCTTGGCATTGGAGGAAACCTGGCACCATCCCTAAGGTGAAGCACGGTGGTGGCAGCATCATGCTGTGGGGATGTTTTTTAGGGACTGGGAGACTAGTCAGGATCGAGGGAAAGATGAATGGAGCAAAGTATAGAGAGATCCTTGAAGAACCAGAGCGATCAGGACCTTAGACTGGGGTGAAGGTTCAATGGGACAATGACCCTAAGCACACAACCAAAACAATGTAGGAGTGGCTTCAGGTCAAGTCTCTGAATGTCCTTGAGTGGTCCAGCCAGAGCCCAGACTTGAACCCTATCAAACATCTCTGGAGAGACCTAAAAATAGCTGTGCAACGCTCCTCATCCAACCTGACAGAGTTTGAGAGGTCCCCCCCCCCCCACCCCCCCTATACATGTAACATTTCTACCTCAATCACATATCAGTAATATTGAAGGAATAAAAATCCACTTGAGATAAACTGTCCAGTGCAGACAGCTGTTGTGTGTAGGGTACATCTCCCTGTTTTGTGATTAGTTCAAGTTTGAGAGGATTACAACATTTACAACACATTCACATTGCAACTCTTCCTCAAGTCCTTGCAACAGATGTTTCACAACCGTTTTTGTGAATGAAATGTTCAATATACTTCCCTTAAAGGTCCAATGCCGCGGTTTTTATCTGAATATAAAATAATTTCTGGGTAACAATTAAGTACCTTACTACTTATTGATTTAAATTAAAATGGTCAAAAAGAAACACGGCTTCTTAGCAAAGACTAATATCTGTGAGTGATACCAACACATCGGCTTCAATATCCGGTCCATGGGTGCACTATTGACCCCTGGACACACAAACACACACACAGTCTTGTACAACTAACCTTGTGGGGACACACAATTCTGTCCCATTCAAAATCGTATTTTCTCTAAACCTAACTCTAACCCGTACCTTAACCCTAACCCGAAAACCTAACCTTAATCCTAACCCGAAAACATACCCTACACCTCATTCTAACCTTAACCCTAAACCCCCTAGAAATAGCATTTGACCTTGTGGGGACTAACAAAATGTCCCCAGTTGATCGAATTTTTGTTTGTTTACTATTCTTGTGGGGACTACTGGTCCCCACAAGTATAGTTAAACACGTCCTCCTTCACACACACACACACACACACACACACACACACACACACACACACACACACACACACACACACAGTACTACTGTCTAGACTGTTGAGAGTACTGCCTCGGGGTGCACTGCATGCCTCATGAGTTTGAAGCTCTCGCTCTCAGCAGGCCATCATGACTGACCTCTGTTCTCTCCACTCCATCCTCTCATCATCCCCACCCCTCCGTTTTCCCATCTTCTTATCATCTGGCCATTCTGTGGTGATGGCAGATCTGGAATGACTCTGAGCCCTAATGCTGTGCCTCCTTTGGTGAAATGACCAGCTATTTACAAGGCTGGGAAAGGGCATTTACGGAGGACGGTTATTTGTTATAGTGTGTATGATTGTGTGTGTGTCTGTCTCTGTTTCTGTCTGTCTCTTTCTGCTCCTGTGTGTGTCTGTCTTTCTTTGTCTACATTTTAAAAAGAAAAATGATTCCATGTACAGTTGTAAGACAACCAGCTGCAATAGGATTGGGAGTTTGCTCAACATTTGGGTAGATACAGTGACCTCTGTAATTATTAGGACAGTTTGGATCTGAAAGTGCATATTTTCAGCTTTAATTTGAGGGGATTTGTCTGTATTGGGTGAACGGTTTAGAAATTACCACGTTTTTTTGTACATAGGCACCCCATTTCAGGGGACCAAATGTATTGGGACAAATTCACTTCTATGCATTTCCTGTTTGTTTGGGTTCAGATTCATTTCTGCCCAATAGAAAAGAATGGTAAATAATTTGTCATTTTGGAGTCACCTTTATTGTAAATAAGAATATAATATGTTTCTTAACACTTCTACAACCTGAATACTTATGTAAATGTGATATTACATTTTTTATAAATGAGCAAAAAAGTCTAAACCTGTTTTTGCTTTATCATTATGGGGTATTGTGTGTAGATAGATGAGGGGGGGGGGGGAAACCCTTTTTTTCAATTATCGCCTAAAATGACATACCCAAATCTAACTGCCTGTAGCTCAGGAACTGAAGCAAGGATATGCATATTCTTGATATCGTTTGAAAGGAAACACTTTGAAGGTTGTAGAAATGTGAAATGAATGTAGGAGAATATAACACATTAGATCTGGTAAAAGATAATACAAACAAAAAAACATGCGTTTTCTATTTTTTACATCTTTGACATGGAAGAGAAAGGCAATAATATCATATAGGAGTTTAGACGCAATTTAGATTTTGGCCACCAGTTGGCAGCAGTGTGTGTGCAAAGTTTCAGACTGATCCAGTGAAGCATTGCAATACGGCAAAATATTTGTCTGCCCAAATGTGCCGAATTGGTCAATTGATACATTTTCAAGTACATAACAATAGAGTACATACAAAGATGATATGGTAAAACAAAATGTAAGTTTACACACTCCCAGGAATGTCATACATGATGGATAATTAGCTTCCCTACCGAAAAAACACTAACCTTCACACATCTAGATGGTCGGGTGGGGTGGGTGTGGGTCCAGAGACAGCAGGGGTTCAAACTGTAGAACCCAGTTGCTACATTTGAATATAAAAATGAATTTTATCAAACAAAACTATGCTACATTTTATCTTTGGGACCCTCAGGATGACAAGTCAGAGCAAGACTACTGAATGTGAAGTACATGATTTACCTTCAGGGGTGAATGTTTCAAACCAATTTTTTAAAGAAATGTATTGTTTGATTCTTCCCCCATTTTAGGGGACCAAAAGACAAATTCACTGTCTATTAAAGTACTAAAAGTATTTTGTCCCATATCAAATAAAATGTTATTTGTCACATACACATGTTTAGCAGATGTTAATGCGAGTGTAGCGAAATGCTTGTGCTTCTAGTTCCGACAATGCAGTAATGACCAACGAGTAATCTAACAATTCCACAACTACTACCTTATACACACAAGTGTAAAGGGATAAAAGAATATGTACATAAAGATATATGATTGAGTGATGGTACAGAACAGCATAGGCAAGATGCAGTAGATGGTATTGAGTACAGTATATACCTATGAGATGAGTAATGTAGGGTATGTAAACATAAAAGTGGCATAGTTTGAAGTGGCTAGTGATACATGTATTACATAAAGATGGCAATGGTATAGAGTACAGTATATACAGTGAGGAGAACAAGTATTTGATACACTGCCAATTTTGCAGGTTTTCCTACTTACAAAGCATGTAGAGGTCTGTACTTTTTTTCATATGTACACTGTGAGAGACGGAATCTAAAACAAAAATCCAGAAAATCACAGTGTATGATTTTTAAGTAATTATTTTGCATTTTATTGCATGACATAAGTATTTGATACATCAGAAAAGCAGAACTTAATATTTGGTACAGAAACCTTTGTTTGCAATTACAGAGATCATACGTTTCCTGTAGTTCTTGACCAGGCTTGCACACACTGCAGCAGGGATTTTGGCCCACTCCTCCATACAGACCTTCTCCAGATCCTTCAGGTTTCAGGGCTGTCGCTGGGCAATACGGACTTTCAGCTCCCTCCAAAGATTTTCTATTGGGTTCAGGTCTGGAGACTGGCTAGGCCACTCCAGGACCTTGAGATGCTTCTTACGGAGCCACTCCTTAGTTGCCCTGGCTGTGTTTCGGGTCGTTGTCATGCTGGAAGACCCAGCCACGACCCCCCGCCCCTCTTCTTACCAGAAAGATGCTTGTTTTTGTTGGCGCGATGCGTGATGCCATATGCCATATTCATAACTCGCAATGACTACATCAAGCTTGTGGCTCTACAAATTTGTTGGATGCATTTTCTGTTTGTTTTGGTTGTTTGTTAATTTGTTCCCAATATAAATTCATTGTTAATCATTTATTGTGTCATTTTGGAGTCACAATATTATTTAATTATATATTTTTTAATTGTTTTTAGTAACCCCCCCTCTTCCGGACGCAAATCACTTTCATTGTAAATAGGAATATACTCTGGGGAAGTAGATAAAGTGCTTCGTTGCCAAAATCCAGAAGTATCCCTTTAATTTTGTATTGTAAACTGCTCGTGCATCAGTGTAAAAGGCCCTAGTTGACTCTAAAATGTTGTATTCAAATCAAATCAAAATCAAATCAAATCAAATTTTATTTGTCACATACACATGGTTAGCAGATGTTAATGCGAGTGTAGCGAAATGCTTGTGCTTCTAGTTCCGACAATGCAGTAATAACAAGTAATCTAACTAACAATTCCAAAACTACTGTCTTGTACACAGTGTAAGGGGATAAAGAATATGTACATAAGGATATATGAATGAGTGATGGTACAGAGCAGCATAGGCAAGATACAGTAGATGGTATCGAGTACAGTATGTACAAATGAGATGAGTATGTAAACAAAGTGGCATAGTATAAAGTGGCTAGTGATACATGTATTACATAAGGATACCGTCGATGATATAGAGTACAGTATATACGTATGCATATGAGATGAATAATGTAGGGTAAGTAACATTTATATAAGGTAGCATTGCTTAAAGTGGCTAGTGATATATTTACATCATTTCCCATCAATTCCCATTATTAAAGTGGCTGGAGTTGAGTCAGTGTCAGTGTGTTGGCAGCAGCCACTCAGTGTTAGTGGTGGCTGTTTAACAGTCTGATGGCCTTGAGATAGAAGCTGTTTTTCAGTCTCTCGGTCCCAGCTTTGATGCACCTGTACTGACCTTGCCTTCTGGATGATAGCGGGGTGAACAGGCAGTGGCTCGGGTGGTTGATGTCCTTGATGATCTTTATGGCCTTCCTGTGACATCGGGTGGTGTAGGTGTCCTGGAGGGCAGGTAGTTTGCCCCCGGTGATGCGTTGTGCAGACCTCACCACCCTCTGGAGAGCCTTACGGTTGAGGGCGGTGCAGTTGCCATACCAGGCGGTGATACAGCCCGCCAGGATGCTCTCGATTGTGCATCTGTAGAAGTTTGTGAGTGCTTTTGGTGACAAGCCGAATTTCTTCAGCCTCCTGAGGTTGAAGAGGCGCTGCTGCGCCTTCTTCACAACGCTGTCTGTGTGAGTGGACCAATTCAGTTTGTCTGTGATGTGTATGCCGAGGAACTTAAAACTTGCTACCCTCTCCACTACTGTTCCATCGATGTGGATAGGGGGGTGTTCCCTCTGCTGTTTCCTGAAGTCCACAATCATCTCCTTAGTTTTGTTGACGTTGAGTGTGAGGTTATTTTCCTGACACCACACTCCGAGGGCCCTCTTTACCCATATGAAGAGAAACAAGTTATTCATGTGTTTGATAAGATTACAGATTCTCTCATGGGACCCTATTTCCATTTCAGGGACCACACGTGGGTCTTGGACCACAAGTTTGGGAACCACTGTACTACTAATCTGTTCCTAGAACCACACCACAATTGAGAATCGATTCACGTTTAGATGGAGTATTTGGCTGTTTTGGCTGCCAGAGCCAATTCACCTCTAAACAGAACATGTAAGGTCGTTGGACAATATGGAGTAACGTTAGGCTCCTTTTGTCCACTATTTACCAGTTCTCAGAGATTTCAATTTTTTTAGTTTAGAGGATGTCTGACACAGCAGGAGTTGAGGGACATAAAAAAATAGTGGTCCAAGCGAAATGTGGTTCAAGCGTTTGCCTGCCGATCCTTCAACGAGTTTTAGGGACTATCCACTGTAGACATCTGACTACCAACATTTTTCACTCAATTCTACATGTCAAATTGATACGCACTCTGTTAGCAAATTATGTTCAGAGGTGCTAAGTACTCTTGGCCAGGAAACACTATTGGTGTGTCTGAGCCCTTATGTTCGTCATCTCACAAGGCCACTGTCAGCAATGTCTCTTTCTCTGCCACTTTCCAGTGTTGGTCTGGGCTGAGGTCATTCGTTCCACGTCGGCCTGTGCGGTGAGTCTTAAATGAATGCGCTGCTAACACGGCAAGTCTGGGGGGAGCAAGCGAACATAACGAGCATACCCGAACCATGATTCCACTTGTTCGAAGTGGCAGGCTCAATTATAAATCACATCAAGAATATTAGAGTTCTGAGCGTTCGTCAATGCTTAGGAGCGCAATAATACGTGGGTAAAGAATAATTAACCAAATAAAAAGGTGAGTAAATGCGTATTTCACAAATAAAAAGGTACATAGACAACATTTACGTGCATTTACCCTCCACTAGATCACTGATGATAATGTGGGGAGTGGTTGTGAGCCAACATTCATTATTTAACACAACAAGCTTATTCAAATTCACCTCACATGTACAATTGCAAGGTAACCAGCTGCAATAGGATTGTGAGTTTGCTCAACATTTAGGCATATATACTGACCAAAAATATAAATGCAACATGTGCAGTAAAGTGTTGGTCCCTTGTTTCATGAGATGAAATAAAAGATTGCAAAAAATGTTCCGTACGCACAGAAAGCTTATTTCTTACATATTTTGTGCACAAATTTGTTTATCCCTGTTGGTGAGCATTTCTACTTTGCCAAGACAATCCATCCACCTTACAGGTGTGGCATATCAAGAAGCTGATTAAACAGCATGATCATTACACAGGTACACTTTGTGCTGGGGCCACTCTAAAATGTGCAGTTTTGTCACATAACACAATGTCACATGTCTCGAGGGAGCATGCAATTGGCATGCTGACTGCAGGAATGTCCACCTGAGCTGTTGCCAGAGAATGTAATGTTCATTTCTCTATTATAAACCGCCTCCAATGTCGTTTTAGAGTATTTTAAAGTACGTCCAACCGGCCTCACAACCACAGACCACGTGTAACCACGCCAGCCCAGGACCTCCATATCTGGCTTCTTCACCTGCGTCTGAGACCAGCCACCCGGACAGCTGATGAAACCGAGGAGTATTTCTGTCCTTTTGTGGGGTAAAAACTCATTCTGATTGGCTGGGCCTGGCTCCCCAGTGGGTGGGCCTATGGCTGCGCCCCTGCCCAGTCATGTGAAATTCCATAGATTAGAGCCTAATGAATGTATTTCAATTTATTGATTTCCTTTTATGAACTGTAATACAGTAAAATCGTTGAAATTTGAGCATGTTGCATTTATTTAACCAACATACGGTGTTGCCTTCCAAAGGCAAAGATGTCATTTGTAATTTGACTCAACAAGTGTTTATACATTCAGCTTACTGTGAGCAAAGTTTGTTGAGTTAACAAACGTTCACACATTAGCTTAATGTCTTCTCCTTCTGAAGTCCACCCAATTCACAGAATAACACTGACTAAGCAATTGGTTAAGTTGGCTTTTTATAGTGTATGAGTGTACGTTCAAGGCACCTTTAGCAGCTGCTAGTCAGTCAGTCATTCCTTCCATCAGTCAGCCAGTCAGTCGTTCATTCATCAGTGCCACCTGAATGTCAGACAGCCACTCTCCTGTCCCGCTCTAATAAACCAATCAAGGCTGAGTACCAGCCTTCCCTACCACAGCATGATTTATGAAATGCAATAATGTCCAGAGTGCATCATTGATTCGTTAACTCCACCATTAATAGAGACGTTCTATGCTCTTTTCCTCCGAGCCACTCATTACACACACACACACACATACAAAGTTGAGAGAAGTCATTACAGCCCAAGCTCATAGGACACCATTACCCAGACTGCATCATTAATCAATCTCTAAACACGCCGTAGTTACCTCTCCGCCACAGCCTCAGAGGATAGTGAGATGAAAGGGAGAACGGCACTGTGAATAATTGTGTTTATCAGTGTCTGACATCTCACACATATTGTGTGGCGATGTTACCTTGAGGCAAATTGTCTGGTATAATTGCAAATGTAAGAAAAGCTCTGATTATGAGAAACCTAAAAGATGATTGCCAAGTGATGTTGAGGGTATAAAAAAGGCAAATAGCAATTCCCTCAGAGTGCTTTATAGTCACGAATTACAGGTTACCCAGTCATCGCAGATAATGACACCAAGGAAACGTCTTTTATGGTATAAGATTAGGTTTATAATAATCCATACATCAAAATTGGAAAACTAGGTTAATATGCAATCTAAGCCCCCCCTATATCAACCTGCTGGCCCCGTTCTTTCTTGTCAAACTGATCTTTGAAAGGAAAACGTGTTTGTTAACGTTTTCAAAGCTCCCTTTCTTTGCAGGTTAAAAGGAGTCGAGTCACAGGTGGCAGAATAGACTCCACAATTACACAGCAGATAGGCCTGTAATCGCAATGCCAGGACAGCCAGAGAGTTTGAAGGTAAAATCTCATCTGGGTGTTATAGAAAAAAGGTCAGCCCAAAGCCATATGGTGCTGACTTTTAGTATTACACCTTAGAGGTCCGGTTTCAACGTCAACACATGGGCTACAGCTGCTGCATATCACACAGGGATAATGTTGAGTGAATAATGCTGAACGTGACCGGGATAACATATATAGGGATAATGTGATGAGGCTGATAAATGTAAAATGCATCAGATTTATTCTAGGAACAATATAAGACCTATAATATACACGTATTTGTAACTTATTCCTTGCCACCCAATCTGAAACTAACTGCAGCTAATTGTTAAGTGTTGCAGTCATTTCAGTCGCTGTAGTAGCTGACGTCTATGGTGTTGAGTCATCCGGATAGATAGACACACTGGCTTCACTCAAAGCCAGTGGCATGTCAAATCAAATCAAATTGTATTTGTCACATGCGCCGAATACAACCGGTGTAGGAGCTTACAGTGAAATGCTTACTTACAAGCCCTTAACCAACGCAGTTTTAAGAAAAATACAACACAAAAAATAAATAAATAAAAGTAAAAAAAAATGAAAGAGCAGCGGTAAGGTAACAATAGCGCAGCTACTGTATATCCAGGGGGTACCGCTACAGAGTCAATGTGTGGGGGCACCGGTTAGTCGAGGTAATATGTACATGTAGGTAGAGTTATTTAAGTGACTATGCACAGATAATAACAGAGAGTAGCAACAGCATAAAAGAGGTGGTGGCAATGCAAATAGTCTGGGTAGCCATTTGATTAGATGTTCAGGAGTCTTATGGCTTGGGGATTAGAAGCTGTTTAAAAGCCTTTTGGACCTAGACTTAGCGCTCCGGTACCGCTTGCCATGCGGTAGCAGAGGGAACAGTCTATGACTAGGGTGGCTGGAGTCTTTGACAATTTTTAGGGCCATCAAATCAAAGTTTATTTGTCACGTGTGCAGAATTCAACAGGTGTAGTAGACCTTACAGTGAAATGTTTACTTACAGGCTCTAACCAACAGTGCAAAAAAGGTATTAGGTGAACAATAGGTAAAGAAATAAAACAACAGTAAAAAGACAGGCTATAACAGTAGAGAGGCTATATACAGTAGCGAGGCTATATACAGTAGAGAGGCTGTAAAAGTAGTGAGGCTACATACAGACACCGGTTAGTCAGGCTGATTGAGGTAGATATGGTTAAAGTGACTATGCATATACGATGAACAGAGAGTAGCAGTAGCGTAAAAGAGGGGTTGGCGGGTGGTGGGCGGGACACAATGCAGATAGCCCGGTTAACCAATGTGCGGGAGCACTGGTTGGTCGGCCCAATTGAGGTAGTATGTACATGAATGTATAGTTAATGTGACTGTGAATATGATAAACAGAGAGTAGCAGCAGCATAAAAAGAGGGGTTGGGGGAGGCACACAATGCAAATAGTCTGGGTACCCGTTTGATTACCTGTTCAGGAGTCTTATGGCTTGGGTGTAAAAACTGTTGAGAAGCCTTTTTGGCTGGGGTCTTTTAGGGCCTTCCTCTGACACCGCCTGGTGTAGAGGTCCTGGATGGCAGGCAGCTTAGCTCCAGTGATGTACTGGGCCATACGCACTACCCTCTGTAGTGCCTTGCGGTCACAGGCCGAGCATTTGCCATCAGGATGCTCTCGATGTTGCAGCTGTAGAACCTTTTGAGGATCTCAGGACCCATGCCAAATTTTTTTAGTTTCCTGAGGGGGAATAGGCTTTCTCGTTTCGTCTTCACAACTGTCATGGTGTATTTGGACCATTCTAGTTTGTTGTTGATTTGAACACTAAGGAACTTGAAGCTCTCAACCTGCTCCACTACAGCCCCGTCGATGAGAATGGGGGCGTGCTCGGCCCTCCTTTTGCTGTAGTCCACAATCATCTCCTTAGTCTTGGTAACATTGAGGGATAGGTTGTTATTCTGGCACCACCCAGCCAGGTCTCTGACCTCCTCCCTATCTGTCTCGTCGTTGTCGGTGATCAGGCCTACCACTGTTGTGTTGTCTGCAAACTTAATGATGGTGTTGGAGTCGTGCCTGGCCATGCAGTCGTTGGGTGAACAGGGAGTACAGGAGGGGACTGAGCACGCACCCCTAGGGAGCACCAGTGTTGAAGATCAGCGTGGCAGATGTGTTGCTACCTACCCTCACCACCTGAGGGCGGCCCGTCAGGAAGTCCAGGATCCAGTTGCAGAGGGAGGTGTTTAGTCCCAGGATCCTTAGCTTAGTGATGAGCTTTGAGGGTACTATGGTGTTGAACGCTGAGCTGTAGTCAATGAATAGCATTCTCACATAAGTGTTCCCTTTGTCCAAGTGGGAAAGGGCAGTGTGGAGTGCAATAGAGAT
Source organism: Oncorhynchus mykiss (assembly GCF_057628025.1). Taxonomy (NCBI): domain Eukaryota; kingdom Metazoa; phylum Chordata; class Actinopteri; order Salmoniformes; family Salmonidae; genus Oncorhynchus; species Oncorhynchus mykiss. Next base: position 12,030,931 of record NC_143041.1, read on the forward strand.
TGTATCATCTGTGGATCTGTTTGGGCGGTATGCAAATTGGAGTTGGTCTTGGGTTTCTGGGATAATGGTGTTGATGTGAGCCATTACCAACCTTTAAAAGTACTTCATGGTTATGGACGTGAGTGCAACGGGTCGGTAGTCAGTTAGGCAGGTTGCCTTTGTGTTCTTGGATGCACCTTGAAAGCGGCAGCTCTACCCTTTAGCTCAGTGCGAATGTTGCCTTCTGGTTGGGGTATTTTTTACGTACAGTCACTGTGGGAACGACATCCTCGATGCACATATTGATAAAGCCAGTGACTGATGTGGTGTACTCCTCAATGTCATCGGAAGAATCCCGGAACATGTTCCAGTCTGTGATAGCGAAACAGTTTCGTAGTTTAGCATCTGCTTCATCTGACCACTTTTTTTATAGACCGAGTCACTGGTGCTTCCTGCTTTAATGTTTGCTTGTAAGCAGGAATCAGGAGGATAGAGTGTTGGTCGGATTTACCAAATGGATGGTGAGGGAGAGCTTTGTACGCGTCTCTGTGTGTGGAGTACAGGTGATCTAGAATTTTTTCCCCTTTGGTTGCCTTCTTCTGATAGCGCCTGGTATAGAGGTCCTGGATGGCAGGAAGCTTGGCCTCAGTGATGTACTGGGCTGTATGCACTACCTTCTGTAGCCCCTTTGTGGTCGAAGGCCGAGCAGTTTCCATACCAGGCAGTGATGCAACCGGTCAAGATGCTCTTAGTGGTGCATCTGTAGAACTTTTTGAGCATCTGAGGACCCATGACACATTTTTTTCAGTCTCCTGAGGGGGAAAAAGGTGTTGTCGTGCCCTCTTCAAAACTGTCTTGGTGTGTTTGTATCATGACAGTTAATTGGTGATGTGGACACCAAGGAACTTGAAACTATCGACCTGCTCCGCTCCACTACAGCCCAATCGATGTTAATGGGGGCCTGTTCGGCCCGCCTTTTCCTGTAGTCCACGATCAGCTCCTTTGTCTTACTCACTTTGAAGGAGAGGTTGTTGTCCTAGCATCACACTGCCAGGTCTCTGACCTCCTCCCTATAGGCTGTCTCATCATTGTCGGTAATCAGGACCGACAAATCAGCAAATTGAATGATGGTGTTGGACTCATGTTTGGCAACACAGTCGTGGCTGAACAGGGAGTACAGGAGGGGACTAAGCACGCAACCCTGAGGGACCCCTGTGTTGAGGATCAGTGTAGCAGACGTGTTGCTGCATTATTAAAATTCTCACAATTTCACAGTATTTTTCCAATCTCATTGTGTGGAAATACATATAAAACAAAGGGAAATCACGTTTTTGACCACTGGGCCTTTCATTTGAGCCAGTTTGCTATTTCACCTTTATTTAACTTCTTAGGGATAGGGGGCAGCATTTTCACTTTTGGATAAATAGCGTGCACAATTTCACCTTTCTGCTACTCATGCCAGGAATATATTATATGCATATGATTTGAGGTGTGGATAGAAAACACTCTGAAGTTTCTAAAACTAGTTAAATCATGTCTGTGACTATAACAGTTCTCAACTGGCCTACCTGTTACATCAACAGGAAATTTGAATTTTATGTGGATTATAATTAATATACATTTTTGTAGTGGTTGATACATTTTTTTTAAGGGAAAATCAAGCCTGAAATTTCAAACTTCAGAAGCCCTACCTCAAATACACCAACAAATGTAAAATAGCCCCGCATTGCAGGAAAGTTCTCCTGCAACAGGTTGATCAAATTAAGATCCAACAGAGCACAGAAGTCAGTTCAATGCCTAGTTTTGATTTACATTTGGTTGAGGTGTCAATTAACCTGAATTCAACGTGAAATCAACAAAAAATGTCAATGTTATTGGATTTAGATAAAAATTTGTGTGAAATAAATACAAAATCCCCTTACGTTCATTACTTTTTTTCAAATCCAAACAGTTTTCCACATTGATTCAACGTCATGACATTGCATTTTCTGTTGAAATGACATGTAACAACATTGATTCAACCAGTTTTTGACCAGTGGGATCCTACATATGTATGGCCTAGCAGCCTGGGGAGCACTGTGTCATTCCAAACCACTCCTCCATGTTCAGCTAATTCAATTAAATACAGCCTGCTGGTCTCCCGCTTGGGAATTTGGGAGTTGATGAAAAGAAAATAACGAAGGCTCGAACCTAATTGGAATTGCAAATAAAGGTATAGTTGTATTGGGAGCATACCACTTGGATTTATAGTGTGCTTGTGTTGTCACAAAAACAATTGGTTTTAATCAGCTGTTAAGGCCATTAGGACAGGGTTGGTAAGAATGCAACCAGAGGCAAACAAACAATTAATATTTTATGGACTGTTTAGAGCGGAATTACTGATGCATATCCAAGGCTTATTATTTTGTGGAAACAGTTTCAAAGTTGTTGAAATTTTGGTAGCTTAAACATGTCAAACTTAGTAATTTAGAAAACTGCTGTGTCACTGTACAGAGCAGACGGTTTTCTGCTCCTCTCCTCCACCTTTTCTGTAAAGTACACTCTTTATTTCCCCCTCTCTCTGCCCCCAGCTTTCTCTCTCTCTCTCTCGCTCTCTCTGATACACTCCATCACTCAAACTTCAGCCTCCGATCTCTGACTCGTGACTCAGAAATTAAAATGTCACACTTTTCCCAAAGAATATTAACTGGTTGCCCAAATGACATCCCTACAGTCTGTATTTACCTCTGTGGAATATAGAGATAATGTTATAGGTGGGTGATCGCACCCAGGTCAATCAGAAATTCAGTTTGCTTCCTCCCAAGGTTTCTTCCTCCCTGGTGTTATTTTTCTTTCCACAATTTCCTTGGCTTGCTTTTTTGAGAATTTTAGTAGTTAAGCACTTGTTGGCAAATTAAGTAGCAAAATTACCCATAAAAGATACAATCTGACTGATAGATTGAGATGTATCCAACAGCCCAATCATCAAGCCTTCAAAAATACTTTCCTGTCGACCCGAATGAGTGATGTGAGTTATCAGGACCGTCAAGAATGCTTTCACACTTTTGTATAACTGAAATGACAGACATTTCACCTTGCCAATCGTATAGGTTTTAGTTCTGTCCCACTCAACAGTATTCCCAGTGTCTAGGACTGGCATTTGTCAGCACAACCACAGCTCTATATAGGCTGTTTCTCACTCAGAATGGGGCTGAAACACACCAGTCAGCACATTAATGCAGAGAAGCGTTATATTACAGGGAAAACCCCTTCTCATTCAGCTCCAGAGGCCCCACTACTTCACCGAAGAAATTGTTCCTTGTTGAGATTTTCATGAAGGCTGCTGGTCATTAACAGTAACAAGGTGTACTACATCGACCCTGCAGTGACAGTCAATACAAGGTTCTGGATATGCAAAATATTTTCAGCCACTCTTGAAATGCAACTGGAGGTTCAATAAAAATGGGGTCTTTATTATGATTTTTTTTTGCGTGACTTAATGTCTTCGATGTATACCATGGTCCTCTCTTATTTCTTATTTTGATAGTTATTTTTATATTGAATACTGCACTGTTAGGCAAGGCTTGCAAGTTAAGCATTTCATTGTACTTGTGCATGTGACAAAAAAAACTTGAAACTTAGTAATGAGAAGGATGGTATGTAATGTATAGCAGCCGTATTACGGGATCTTGACCAATTCAGCTATTTTCACTGTTTTTCTGCGCAGATCTGAACTTTTTTGTACATAATGTTTCCGCCATCATTTCCTATGACCGAAAAGAGCTTCTGGACATTAGAACAACCATCACTAACCTTGATTTGGATGAAGATTTCGTTTGTTTTAGTTGGTCAGGACGTGAGTTGGGTGGGCATTCTATGTTTTGTGTTTCTAGGTTGGTTTTCTGTGTTCGGCCTAGTATGGTTCTCAATCAGAGGCAGGTGTCGTTAGCTGTCTCTGATTGAGAATCATACTTAGGTAGCCTGGGTTTCACTGTTGTTTTGTGGGTGATTGTTTCCGTGTCTGTGTTCGCCACACGGTACTGTTTCGGTTTTGTTCACGTTTATTGTTTTTGTATTAGTGTTCATGTTGAGTTTTTTCATATTAAAAACATGGACACTTACCACGCCGCATCTTGGTCCGATCCTTGCTACACCTCCTCAGAAGAGGAGGAGGAAAACCCTTACAGCGGGGCAGGATATACTGCTCACCCCGGGCCTGGCCACAATCGCTGACACTCAGAAGAGAAGGAGTCGGCGATTATAGGGGTCGGCGTGCTGGCTCCCTGATGAAACTGTGGCTTTGAGTAATTAAACCACCTCTAACCTCTGTTCTTTTTGGAGAATGTACAATGACTGGAGAAAAAAAGTAAACAAGCTCAGTTCGAGATTATCCTGTCAATGGGACCTAAAAACTGTAATATAATATGTTTCTCTGAAACTTGTCTGAACAACAGCCCCGTCGATGAGAATGGGGGCGTGCTCGGCCCTCCTTTTGCTGTAGTCCACAATCATCTCCTTAGTCTTGGTAACATTGAGGGATAGGTTGTTATTCTGGCACCACCCAGCCAGGTCTCTGACCTCCTCCCTATCTGTCTCGTCGTTGTCGGTGATCAGGCCTACCACTGTTGTGTTGTCTGCAAACTTAATGATGGTGTTGGAGTCGTGCCTGGCCATGCAGTCGTTGGGTGAACAGGGAGTACAGGAGGGGACTGAGCACGCACCCCTAGGGAGCACCAGTGTTGAAGATCAGCGTGGCAGATGTGTTGCTACCTACCCTCACCACCTGAGGGCGGCCCGTCAGGAAGTCCAGGATCCAGTTGCAGAGGGAGGTGTTTAGTCCCAGGATCCTTAGCTTAGTGATGAGCTTTGAGGGTACTATGGTGTTGAACGCTGAGCTGTAGTCAATGAATAGCATTCTCACATAAGTGTTCCCTTTGTCCAAGTGGGAAAGGGCAGTGTGGAGTGCAATAAAGATTGTATCATCTGTGGATCTGTTTGGGCGGTATGCAAATTGGAGTTGGTCTTGGGTTTCTGGGATAATGGTGTTGATGTGAGCCATTACCAACCTTTAAAAGTACTTCATGGTTATGGACGTGAGTGCAACGGGTCGGTAGTCAGTTAGGCAGGTTGCCTTTGTGTTCTTGGATGCACCTTGAAAGCGGCAGCTCTACCCTTTAGCTCAGTGCGAATGTTGCCTTCTGGTTGGGGTATTTTTTACGTACAGTCACTGTGGGAACGACATCCTCGATGCACATATTGATAAAGCCAGTGACTGATGTGGTGTACTCCTCAATGTCATCGGAAGAATCCCGCAACATGTTCCAGTCTGTGATAGCGAAACAGTTTCGTAGTTTAGCATCTGCTTCATCTGACCACTTTTTTTATAGACCGAGTCACTGGTGCTTCCTGCTTTAATGTTTGCTTGTAAGCAGGAATCAGGAGGATAGAGTGTTGGTCGGATTTACCAAATGGATGGTGAGGGAGAGCTTTGTACGCGTCTCTGTGTGTGGAGTACAGGTGATCTAGAATTTTTTCCCCTTTGGTTGCCTTCTTCTGATAGCGCCTGGTATAGAGGTCCTGGATGGCAGGAAGCTTGGCCTCAGTGATGTACTGGGCTGTATGCACTACCTTCTGTAGCCCCTTTGTGGTCGAAGGCCGAGCAGTTTCCATACCAGGCAGTGATGCAACCGGTCAAGATGCTCTTTTCCTGTAGTCCACGATCAGCTCCTTTGTCTTACTCACTTTGAAGGAGAGGTTGTTGTCCTAGCATCACACTGCCAGGTCTCTGACCTCCTCCCTATAGGCTGTCTCATCATTGTCGGTAATCAGGACCGACAAATCAGCAAATTGAATGATGGTGTTGGACTCATGTTTGGCAACACAGTCGTGGCTGAACAGGGAGTACAGGAGGGGACTAAGCACGCAACCCTGAGGGACCCCTGTGTTGAGGATCAGTGTAGCAGACGTGTTGCTGCATTATTAAAATTCTCACAATTTCACAGTATTTTTCCAATCTCATTGTGTGGAAATACATATAAAACAAAGGGAAATCACGTTTTTGACCACTGGGCCTTTCATTTGAGCCAGTTTGCTATTTCACCTTTATTTAACTTCTTAGGGATAGGGGGCAGCATTTTCACTTTTGGATAAATAGCGTGCACAATTTCACCTTTCTGCTACTCATGCCAGGAATATATTATATGCATATGATTTGAGGTGTGGATAGAAAACACTCTGAAGTTTCTAAAACTAGTTAAATCATGTCTGTGACTATAACAGTTCTCAACTGGCCTACCTGTTACATCAACAGGAAATTTGAATTTTATGTGGATTATAATTAATATACATTTTTGTAGTGGTTGATACATTTTTTTTAAGGGAAAATCAAGCCTGAAATTTCAAACTTCAGAAGCCCTACCTCAAATACACCAACAAATGTAAAATAGCCCCGCATTGCAGGAAAGTTCTCCTGCAACAGGTTGATCAAATTAAGATCCAACAGAGCACAGAAGTCAGTTCAATGCCTAGTTTTGATTTACATTTGGTTGAGGTGTCAATTAACCTGAATTCAACGTGAAATCAACAAAAAATGTCAATGTTATTGGATTTAGATAAAAATTTGTGTGAAATAAATACAAAATCCCCTTACGTTCATTACTTTTTTTCAAATCCAAACAGTTTTCCACATTGATTCAACGTCATGACATTGCATTTTCTGTTGAAATGACATGTAACAACATTGATTCAACCAGTTTTTGACCAGTGGGATCCTACATATGTATGGCCTAGCAGCCTGGGGAGCACTGTGTCATTCCAAACCACTCCTCCATGTTCAGCTAATTCAATTAAATACAGCCTGCTGGTCTCCCGCTTGGGAATTTGGGAGTTGATGAAAAGAAAATAACGAAGGCTCGAACCTAATTGGAATTGCAAATAAAGGTATAGTTGTATTGGGAGCATACCACTTGGATTTATAGTGTGCTTGTGTTGTCACAAAAACAATTGGTTTTAATCAGCTGTTAAGGCCATTAGGACAGGGTTGGTAAGAATGCAACCAGAGGCAAACAAACAATTAATATTTTATGGACTGTTTAGAGCGGAATTACTGATGCATATCCAAGGCTTATTATTTTGTGGAAACAGTTTCAAAGTTGTTGAAATTTTGGTAGCTTAAACATGTCAAACTTAGTAATTTAGAAAACTGCTGTGTCACTGTACAGAGCAGACGGTTTTCTGCTCCTCTCCTCCACCTTTTCTGTAAAGTACACTCTTTATTTCCCCCTCTCTCTCTCTGCCCCCAGCTTTCTCTCTCTCTCTCTCGCTCTCTCTGATACACTCCATCACTCAAACTTCAGCCTCCGATCTCTGACTCGTGACTCAGAAATTAAAATGTCACACTTTTCCCAAAGAATATTAACTGGTTGCCCAAATGACATCCCTACAGTCTGTATTTACCTCTGTGGAATATAGAGATAATGTTATAGGTGGGTGATCGCACCCAGGTCAATCAGAAATTCAGTTTGCTTCCTCCCAAGGTTTCTTCCTCCCTGGTGTTATTTTTCTTTCCACAATTTCCTTGGCTTGCTTTTTTGAGAATTTTAGTAGTTAAGCACTTGTTGGCAAATTAAGTAGCAAAATTACCCATAAAAGATACAATCTGACTGATAGATTGAGATGTATCCAACAGCCCAATCATCAAGCCTTCAAAAATACTTTCCTGTCGACCCGAATGAGTGATGTGAGTTATCAGGACCGTCAAGAATGCTTTCACACTTTTGTATAACTGAAATGACAGACATTTCACCTTGCCAATCGTATAGGTTTTAGTTCTGTCCCACTCAACAGTATTCCCAGTGTCTAGGACTGGCATTTGTCAGCACAACCACAGCTCTATATAGGCTGTTTCTCACTCAGAATGGGGCTGAAACACACCAGTCAGCACATTAATGCAGAGAAGCGTTATATTACAGGGAAAACCCCTTCTCATTCAGCTCCAGAGGCCCCACTACTTCACCGAAGAAATTGTTCCTTGTTGAGATTTTCATGAAGGCTGCTGGTCATTAACAGTAACAAGGTGTACTACATCGACCCTGCAGTGACAGTCAATACAAGGTTCTGGATATGCAAAATATTTTCAGCCACTCTTGAAATGCAACTGGAGGTTCAATAAAAATGGGGTCTTTATTATGATTTTTTTTTGCGTGACTTAATGTCTTCGATGTATACCATGGTCCTCTCTTATTTCTTATTTTGATAGTTATTTTTATATTGAATACTGCACTGTTAGGCAAGGCTTGCAAGTTAAGCATTTCATTGTACTTGTCAGGCAAAAAAACTTGAAACTTAGTAATGAGAAGGATGGTATGTAATGTATAGCAGCCGTATTACGGGATCTTGACCAATTCAGCTATTTTCACTGTTTTTCTGCGCAGATCTGAACTTTTTTGTACATAATGTTTCCGCCATCATTTCCTATGACCGAAAAGAGCTTCTGGACATTAGAACAACCATCACTAACCTTGATTTGGATGAAGATTTCGTTTGTTTTAGTTGGTCAGGACGTGAGTTGGGTGGGCATTCTATGTTTTGTGTTTCTAGGTTGGTTTTCTGTGTTCGGCCTAGTATGGTTCTCAATCAGAGGCAGGTGTCGTTAGCTGTCTCTGATTGAGAATCATACTTAGGTAGCCTGGGTTTCACTGTTGTTTTGTGGGTGATTGTTTCCGTGTCTGTGTTCGCCACACGGTACTGTTTCGGTTTTGTTCACGTTTATTGTTTTTGTATTAGTGTTCATGTTGAGTTTTTTCATATTAAAAACATGGACACTTACCACGCCGCATCTTGGTCCGATCCTTGCTACACCTCCTCAGAAGAGGAGGAGGAAAACCCTTACAGCGGGGCAGGATATACTGCTCACCCCGGGCCTGGCCACAATCGCTGACACTCAGAAGAGAAGGAGTCGGCGATTATAGGGGTCGGCGTGCTGGCTCCCTGATGAAACTGTGGCTTTGAGTAATTAAACCACCTCTAACCTCTGTTCTTTTTGGAGAATGTACAATGACTGGAGAAAAAAAGTAAACAAGCTCAGTTCGAGATTATCCTGTCAATGGGACCTAAAAACTGTAATATAATATGTTTCTCTGAAACTTGTCTGAACAAGGTAATGCAAAATCTACAACTAGCTGGTTTTTCTATGCATTGGCAGGACAGTCTGTCAACATCGGGTAAGCTCAAGGGGAGTGGTGTGTGTCTCTTTTGTTAACAACAGCAGGTGCGCAATCTCTAATATTAAGGAAGTCTCAAGGTTCTGCTCCCCTGAGTTAGAATACTTCATGATAAGCTGTAGACCATACTATTTACCAAGAGAGTTTTCATCTATATTTTTGTAGCTGTCTATTTACACACTCTAAACCGATGCTGACACTATGTCGGCACTCAACGAGCTGTATAGGGCCATAAACGAACAAGAAATGCTCACAGAGACAGCGCTCCTAGTTGCCAGTGATTTTAATGCAGGAAAACTGAAATCCATCTTACCTCATTTCTACCAGCATGTCACCTATACAACGAGAGGCAAAACAACTCTAGATCACCTTTACTCCACACACTGAGGGGCATACAAAACTCTCCCTCACCCTCCATTTGCCAAATCTGACCACAACTCTGTCCTCCTGATTCCTGCTTACAAGCAGAAGCTCAAACAGGAAGTACCAGTGACACACTCAATACGGAAGTGGTCCAATGAAGCGGATGCTAAGCGACAGGACTGTTTCGCTAGCATAGATTAGAATGTGTTCCGGGACTCTTCCAATGGCACTAAGGAGTTTACCACATCAGTCACCGGCTTCATTAATAAGTACATGGATGACGTCGTCCCCACAGTGACTGTCCATACATATCCCAACCAAAAGCCATGGATTACAGGTAACATCCACACTGAGCTAAAAGCTAGAGCTGCCGCTTTCAAGGAGCGGGACACTAACCTGGATGCTTATAATCACAGTGCGTTGTCTTCATATCCCTCAGCAAGGTCACAGAGGAGTGTGTGTCACCCCATTTACCGTCTCACGCTTCAGAAAGACACACAGCTCCTTCCCTGATTCCAACATCACATCACACAGCTCTGACGGAGCCAAGTCACCCTGGATTAGACAAGTCTATAGATAGATGGATACATTATCTCATGCAGACAATGCATTCTCAATTAGCCTTTATCTCTATTGGTTTGAATAGGAGGGTCACTTCTACCTACCATAATTCTAGAATGAAGGGGAAACCTGAGTGAGGAGTGATGGACAAGGTGGTCTGGGGTGTGAAGATATACTCAGTCTTGGCTGGCAATGCCCAGGGACACCTTGTTGGATTCTGACAGGCCAGGTAATCTAAACGAAATTTATTTGAGCTCTTATAATATTTCACATGATGGATGTCGCATTGTTTTTCGTCCCTGGTAAAAGGCTGAATTTAACAGAGATTCAATGAAATTAGAAAAGTATATTGATGTGTTTTGATGTGATAAAAAAAAAAAATGGAAGGGCAAAATATTTTACAAGGGGTGGTGGCTGATTTTGCCTAATCAGGAGAGGGAATTGAGAGGGGGAGAGAGAGAGAGAGAGAGAGAATGAGACAGACGGGCAGAGTGTTAGAGGGAGAGAAAAAGAGGGGGACTGAGAAAGACAGGGAAAGATGAGAGATGGGGACAGAGGGGCAGAGTGTGATGGAGTGTCTGGTAAGATATAGTTCAGGACAGGTGAAGTCTCTGTAGATAAAATATTAAAGCTTGGTGGCTCGACCCAAAGCAGAGACAGATGAGAGATAGAGAAAGAGAGTGACAGAGAGAGAAAGAGACAGAGTTGGACTATCTGATCAAAGATAAAAGCTAGGTGGCTGGACTCAAAGCCGAGCCTGTCTGATATGTGACGGATGATAATCAGATCGCAGTAGAGAATGCTGCCACATTGGGAACACTTCAATAGAAAAGGAGCACAAATGTAGAAATGGTGCCACATCTGTCTGGCTACTGCACTGAGACTGAGACAGGTGTGACATGTCACATGGGGACACTAGCTGGCTGCATTTCATTTCCAAAAAATTTGTCTCCCAACACCCCCCCCCCCCCCCTTCTGTCATGTCGGCTAATCTGACTGAGATGAGAGGATAACCAGCTCCATCTAGTTTCCAATGTACTTCTCTCATCTATCCAGACCATAGATTGACATAATTGAAGCCTATCAAATCAATGAAGGGGAGTGAGGTCAGATGGGAGGGAAAATAACATCTCTGTGTATTGAGACATAGCCAGGATGAGTGTGTTCTAAACTGAACAAAAATCTAAATGTAACATGTAAAGTGTTGGTCCCATGTTTCATGAGCTAAAATAAAAGATCCCAGAAATATTCCATATAGCACAAAAAGGTATCGATTAGGGCCTAATGAATTTACTTCAATTGACTGATTTCCTTACATCAACGTAACTCAGTAAAATTGTTGAAACGGTTGCATGTTGAGTTGATGTTTTTGTTCAGTATAGTAGCTGTGTGTTCTATTGACTATGTGTTCTACTGACTAAGAACCGGGGATAAGATCAGTGATGAGTGGATTAGCGTGAGTCAGAACAATCAGTCTGACCCCGGTTGGGAGGCTCGCTGACCCGAGGCCGCCTTGCCACTTCCGGGTTTGTGTGTGTGTGTGTGTGGTGTGTGTGTGTCTGTGTGTGTGTGTGTGTGTGTGTGTGATTGCATGCGTGTGTGAGAGCGAGAGAAATGACTTAAGTCCATCTAATTTGGTGTATAGAAGACATCACGAGTGGTGCAGCGGTACAAGGCACTGCATTTCAGTGCTAGAGGCATCACTACAGACCCTGGTTCGATTGCTGGCTGTACCACAAACGGCCGTGATTGGGAGTCCCATGGGGCAGTGCACAATTGGCCCAGCGTTGTCCAGGTTAGGGTTTGTCCGGGGTAGGCTGTTTGTTCTTAACTGACTTGCCTAGTTAAATAAAGGTGAAATATAAAGTAAAAAAACCCTGTCACCTCTCAAACCCTCTCTGTGTATAACTGATCAGTTTAGTCCTGACATCCACACATGCACTGTAAAGGGGTTGCCAGTGAGCTTTGCAAGAGTTCATTTAAAAAATGTATTTGATATTTTTCGATCATTTAGCAGACATTCTTATCACACTACAGTCCCATCAAAGTTCATCAGTCCCATCAGATACCAATGCCGCAAATTTGGGGTGATAAGAGCGACCACGAAATTGTGAACTGCTATAAAAAGTGGTATAGAAAAGTATTTTATATTTTGAAAACACTAATTACAGCTCTCGACAGTATCGTGTTACAAAATGCATTGGATTGTAGTTCAGGCCAGTAAAGCAGAAATTAGAATATACTCAAACGTTATTAAAAAGTAATTAAATACTTATTTCAAATATGTACATGTACTGTAACAGAAATACTGCCCATCTCCGGTTGTATGGCTTGTGGTGTTGGGTGGCAGTATTGTGTGGGGTGTATGGTGTTATATAACCTGTATTGGGTATCAACTGTGCTGGGTGCTCTCCATCACTAGCAGAGCGGGGAGCCAGGGAGATTACCTAGGCCCTTAATTTACCGCTCCTGGGCCCATGGGTATTCCCCAGTAGGATCAGTCCTCCATAGGAAGACATTGGATTCTACAGTATTTGAACAAAAGGCTGTGAAGTATTTGTAGTTAATCATATCAGTAATGTTAGTTTATCATATCAGAGCTGTAGTTCCGCCCACCGATGAAGTGGAGCAGAGCATGCTGGGCGATCTCCAGCTCAGAGGAGAAAATCAGCTCGAGAGATGTCAACCGAGCGGAAGTTCCAGTCGTCCTTGTGTTTTCCCAACACTTAGTTTCATTGTATTAGCCAAGGCCAGTGAGCGTCCTTGTTGATATGTAAGTACATATTTCACATCTTACAGGTGTTTGAAGATGGACTCTGCGACCATAATGTAATTCTGCGACCTAGCTATTGTGAGCTGGCTAGCCCTGTTTTAGTTGTCAGATCATTCCGGACATTTAACCCTGTATTTGTAATGGATAATGTCCCCTGGTGCATTGTTTGTATGCTCTGTTATTATTGTATGGGTATTACATTGTGCAAGTTCATTGTGCAGTTGTAGCCCTGCACTGAAGATGATGGTGCTGTGCTTTGTAGTACACGTGCGGGCAGCACCCCTTTGATCTCAAATTAGTGCAGTCACAGTCACATAGTACTGCGCTGTATGGTCCTGTATAGCATTTAGTCATCATAGTCATGTTATAGCCATGCATATTGTTTATAAGATATGTGAATTGGAGATTGTATTCTGTCATTCACAATTGTATCTTTGTTTATCTCTTTACTTGCAGACACACACACACACACTTTGGTTGAAGCAAGTTGCAAGACCAATACGTGCCTTAGCCCATCCATACGGCATACAGTGTGCGGTGCTGTCCGTGCCTGTGCATCTTCAGTGTTATTAAACCACCTCAACTGGAATCCTACCTGTCTGTCATCTGTGCCCTTACCCACACATTGGAGCGAACACATGAAGTCAAACCTAACCTAAAGAATATACAGCCCTCACAGTATTTCAAATAAAAGTTTCAAGGACAGAATAATATGTATTTAAGTATTTTTTGTTGTAGTGGAGTCAGTAATATTTGCAATCTATAAAGAGAAATACTTTAAGGATTTTTTGTAAATATATACACTACCGGTCAAAAGTTTTAGAACACCTACTCATTCAAGGGTTTTTCTTTATTTGTACTATTCATCTACATTGAGAATAATAGTGAAGACTTCAAACTATGAAATGACACATATCGATTCATGTAGTAACCAAAAAAAGTGTTAAACAAATCAAATTATATTTTATATTTGAGATATACAGAAGATATCCATTTTGGTAAAAGATCAAGTCCATATTACTGCAAGAACAGCTCAAATAAGCAAAGAGAAACAACAGTCCATCATTACTTTAAGACATGAAGGTCAGACAATCTGGAACATTTCAAGAACTTTGAAAGTGTATTCAAACGCAATCGCGAAAACCATCAAGTGCTATGATGAAACTGGCTCTCATGAGGACCACCACAGGAATGGAAGAACCAGAGTTACCCCCGCTGCAGAGGATTAGTTCATTAGAGTTACCAGCCTCAGAAATTGCAGCTCAAATAAATGCTTCACAGAGATCAAGTAACAGACGCATCTCAACATCAACTGTCCAGAGGAGACTGTGTAAATCAGGCGTTCATGGTCAAATTGCTGCAAAGAAACCACTACTAATTTTGGTCTGGAGTCCAAATTGGAGATTTTTGGTTCCAACCGCCATGTCTTTGTGAGACGCGGTGTGGGTGAACGGATGATCTCCGCATGTGTATTTCCCACCGTAAAGCATGGAGGAGGAGGTGCTATGGTGTGGGGGTGCTTTGCTGGTGACACTGTCTGTAATTTATTTAGAATTCAAGGCACACTTAACCAGCATGGCTACCACAGCATTCTGCAGCGATACGCCATCCCATCTGTTTTGCGCTTAGTGGGACTATCTACTATTTTCAACAGGAGAATGACCCAAAACACACCTCCAGGCTTTGTAAGGGCTATTTTACCAAGGAGGGTGATGGAGCGCTGCATCAGATGACCTGGTGTCAAGATCTTGGAAATGAGCAGACCAAGGCGAGTATAGTTCCACAGATTTATTTAAGTGAAACTAACAAAACCAAATATCAAAACTTACAAAGACCGTGGCGACGTAGTGCTCAAACACACTAACACAAACAATATCCCACAAACACAGGTGGGAAAAATGCTACCGAAATATGATCCCCAATTTGAGGCAACGATTACCAGCTGCCTCTAATTGGGAACCAAACCAAAACACCAACATATACATTTTAAACTAGAACACCCCCTCGTCACACCCTGACCTACTACACCAAAGAAACAAGGGCTCTCTGGTCAGGGCATGACACCTGGCCTCCACAATCACCCGACCTCAACTAAATGTAGATGTTTTTTATTTATTTAACCTTTATTTAACTAGACAAGTCAGTTAATAACACATTCTTATTTTCAATGATGGCCTAGGAACAGTCGGTTAACTGCCTTGTTCAGGGGCAGAATGACAGATTTGTACCTTGTCAGCTCGGGGATTCGAACTTGCAACCTTTCAGTTATTAGTCCAATGCTGCCGCCCTTAGTCAGACCGCAGAGTGAAGGAAAAGCAACCAACAAGTGCTCAGCCTATATGGGAACTCCGTCAAGACTATTGGAAAAACATTCCAGGTGAAGCTGGTTGAGAGAATGCCAAGAGTGCGCAAAGCTGTCATCAAGGCAAAGGGTGGCTATTTGAAGAATCTCAAATATAAAATATATTTAGATTTTTTAAAACACTTTTTTTGGTTACTCCATGATTCCATATGTGTAATTTCATAGTTTTAATGTCTTCACTATAATTCTACAATGTACAAAATAAAGAAAAACTCTTGAATGAGTAGGTCTTCTAAAACTTTAGACCGGTAGTGTATTCGAAACTAAATACATTAGTCAGTACATAATTACTTTTTTATTCTGTCATGGAAATAAATGTATTTCCTATTACCAAGTAATTCACGATTTCTATGCCTTTAGTTTTCCATGTGGACCAATTTTATTGTTGAATTCTGAAAACCTATGCAAGGATTGTACCATAGGGTTGTGTTTTTAGGGAGTGATATAGGTTCTTGTAGAATACGTTTCATTTTCTTCCATATTAGTATAGTGTTCTTAATTATAAAATTGTTAATTTTCTTTGTCTTATCCTTGGAAAATAGACATATAAAACAATTCTGGGGATGAGCATGTGCATCTTCAATACGTACGTTGGGCCAGTAACTGGAAGGTTGCTGGATCGAATCAAGGTAAAGGTCGCTGACAAGATAAAGGTCCCTAAGAGAGGCAGTTAACTCACTGTTCCCCGGGCGCCGAAAGACGTAGATGTGGATTAAGGCAGCCCCCTGCACCTCTCTGATTCAGAGGGGTTGGGTTAAATGCAGAACACACATTTCAGTTGAATACATTCAGTTTGACAACTGACTAGGTATCTCCCCCTTTCCCTTTACCTATTGTTCCACTTTCATGCATTTAACTATAATGTATGTCGAAAGTTAAAGCCTTGGGTAGCGAGTTGACACATTTCCAAGTCTGATAGGTTAAAACCACCCTCATACTTAGGGAGATGTAAAACTTTATTTTTTATTCTATGAACTGTATTTGCCCATGCTTTGCCATTTATGAATGTTTTATTAAATGCCTTTCTATTGGCTATAATTCAATATACACTGCTCAAAAAAATAAAGGGAACACTAAAATAACACATCCTAGATCTGAATGAATGAAACATTCTTATTAAATACTTTTTTCTTTACATAGTTGAATGTGCTGACAACAAAATCACACAAAAATGATCAATGGAAATCAAATTTATCAACCCATGGAGGTCTGGATTTGGAGTCACACTCAAAATTAAAGTGGAAATCCACACTACAGGCTGATCCAACTTTGATGTAATGTCCTTAAAACAAGTCAAAATGAGGCTCAGTAGTGTGTGTGGCCTCTACGTGCCTGTATGACCTCCCTACAATGCCTGGGCATGCTCCTGATGAGGTGGCGGATGGTCTCCTGAGGGATCTCCTCCCAGACCTGGACTAAAGCATCCGCCAACTCCTGGACAGTCTGTGGTGCAATGTGGCATTGGTGGATGGAGCGAGACATGATGTCCCAGATGTGCTCAATTGGATTCAGGTCTGGGAAACGGGCGGGCCAGTCCATAGCATCAATGCCTTCCTCTTGCAGGAACTGCTGACACACTCCCGCCACATGAGGTCTAGCATTGTCTTGCATTAGGAGGAACCCAGGGCCAACCGCACCAGCATATGGTCTGACAAGGGGTCTGAGGATCTCATCTCGGTACCTAATGGCAGTCAGGCTACCTCTGGCGAGCACATGGAGGGCTGTGCGGCCCCCCAAAGAAATGCCACCCCGCACCATGACTGCCCCACCACCAAACCGGTCATGCTGGAGGATGTTGCAGGCAGCAGAACGTTCTCCACGGCGTCTCCAGACTCTGTCACGTCTGTCACGTGTGCTCAGTGTGAACCTGCTTTCATCTGTGAAGAGCACAGGGCGCCAGTGGCGAATTTGCCAATCTTGGTGTTCTCTGGCAAATGCCAAACGTCCTGCACGGTGTTGGGCTGTAAGCACAATCCCCACCTGTGGACGTCGGGCCCTCATACCACCCTCATGGAGTCTGTTTCTGACAATTTGAGCAGACACATGCACATTTGTGGCCTGCTGGAGGTCATTTTGCAGGGCTCTGGCAGTGCTCTGGCACTGATACATATGGTAGACAGAGACAGACAGAGGTTTGTTGGACATACTAACAGAGTTGCCTGCGCTGCCTGGCCTCCATTTAGACTTCAGTCTTGGTGTCAAGAGCCAGTTCAGAGCTCAGTATCTTCTCGGATGTGGTCCTTGCTAAAACTACTGGTGGACTTCACCTGGCCCTGCTGACACTCCTTCTGCACCGCTGCCAAACACACATACACAGGGTCCAGGGGTCACACACATAGTTACCTACACACACAGGAGTATCTTATAGCATGTGACACTGTAGTGTATCCAAGTATCCAAAGATGGGCTGCCTGAAAATTACTTCTCGGTGGAGATCTACACCAAGTCGTGCCTCTTTGTAAAATATTTAAAAAAGACTGTAGGAAATTTTAAGCTGGATGAAAACATTTATATCATCATTGCCCGTATTTGACTATCATTGTAGCCTTGCCGCAAACATTATTCATTCTTGTAAGAATTCACAGAGATTAACTAAAGATGACTCATTTGCTTTTGGATCATGACATGTGTTTGTGAAACTATTTACAGACAGATTTTTATTTAAAAGTTGCATTCTATATTTGCAGAACACATATTTTGTTTGTGACTACTTATATATTTAAAACATTTTGATAGAAATGTCCATGCTCGGGAGCTACGAGGAGTGTGTACATGAATCCATGTTGATATAATGGACCATATGATACTGGTTGAAGGGAGGAAATGAGAGAAGAGGAGGAATTAGAGGGGAGATAGAGAGAAAGAGACTCATTAGCAGATCAGAGTGCTGCTAATGACTACGCCCCAAACCATCCGGTGTACCTCTGGGGTTCACACTCCTGACCCAGATACACACTCTGAGAACGGGGGCAGTAACAGATACCAGTTACCATCAGGCTGGATAAAAGCACAGCGAGACGGCAATTATAGGAGCTAGGCACGACTCTTGATTTGGGAGCATTAACCAATGTGCAGATTTACTTTTTTGTTCTACATTATTCTCTTGAGCTCAGAACCCTAGTTTTAACCCTAACCCTTATTCTAAACCTAACCCGTAACCTTAGCAAGCAGTTGCTTATCAACATATGGTCATACTATCAACAAACTATCTGCAGAGGATTTACAGATGGAAAATCAGGACTATCCAAATAAAGTGTGACCATAAAAAAATCAAAAATAAATTCATGAGTGAAAGTGCCTATATAATATGTACGTGTTTTTTGACTGGACCTCAACTGGTGTTGGTTGATGCTCCAAAGCAGAGCATCACCCCCCGGGTGGACATTTTATCATAGGCTGCAGCTCTCAGAGACTGAACATAAATCTGGGCCAGTAATGGTGTGGCACTATTCATAGATTATCTACAGTAAACCCAATCTTAATATGATATTAGAATTCTCAGCAGCAGATTATACATGATCCGTTTTCTGACCTCTTGCCGCTTTGAACTAGGAAATAGATTAAAGCCCTATTCGGATGGAACTAGCATTAGGCCTACTATAGAACGTCGGTAATGTAATTATTATCTCAGCATGTCCGTTTTTCCAGAGGACGATTTGGACAGGATTACTTTGACCAAATTGACCCCTGTAAATCTTTTTTTTTTCTCATTGAAAATGGACCGTTATGACAGAATCCTGGAGGCATATAAAGATATTTCAACTAGTCTGTGGATAGCTTTATATTGGCTTCCAGTTCGGAGAAAGTCATAATAATAATGCATTTCAATAAAGAACAATGTACTGTATGCAGACCTGTAATTATCTGACGGATTTAGCAATTTCATTAATTGGCACAATGTCACTTGCTTAAACTTTTTTTTAAAAGTAAGAACTGGTAAAGTTGATGAGACAGCACCTGTCAAACTCTGTAAATTCCTTCAAAACACAGGGGGCTTTTTACAATTCTACACATTTTGCCATGGGCCAAAGATAGTTTTATAGCTAATCTCATGCTAATTGTAAACATTTTTGCTATGGCTTATGATCAGGTCATATGCTATCTGGGGAGATGCGGGGCAACCTCCAAGAGGCCCCCAACCCACCCAGAGCCCGTGGCCCCGCTGCCTTGCATGGGTTGCGTGGGTATGGCTTCGGTGATGTCGATAGGACCTGGGTTGGCTGAAAAACAATAGGTTTTCAGGGCTAGAATAATATCCCAACCTTCCCGCCAAGTAAAAATGACTGGCATGGCAGATACAAACAGGGCAAAAATTATAGATGTGGTGATTTGCGCTTATGCACATAATTACATGACCTAATCTCCCCAGTAAAACCAATCCTGTCTCAATAAGGCTTAAGATGTTTTCCTTAAGAGTTAAGTTAAGAAAGTTTACTTAAACGCAGCACCCTTAAGACTCTTCTTATTTCCAAAATTAGCGCGTAGTGGGTTTTTCTCCCACCACTATTAACTTTCAACCCTACCTAGTAAGGTGTGAACAACTCAATGTAGTCTAAGGTTGAATCAGGTCAAAATTGTGGTTTAGAGCTGAATTCTGAATGCTAAGGCCACTTGTGTCCCTGTGACAACCTGGAAGTTGTGACTCCATGGCAACAACCATGAGGGCCTCCTGTTTCCTGGAGACAGCAGAAAGAGAAATGGGGCCAGATGACATCTACATGCAGAGATGGGCAAAATATATTTCTTGCTAAAAATACAAAATACCCAACAGACCAATGTATATCAAAGTAAAATACAATATACTTTTGCAGAGCATTGTATTTAGATAAAATACAGGTTTACAAATTACATTTGCAAGTAGACTCCTTAAAACAACAACATTCTCAGTAATGGTAACTAAAAAAGTTTTACTTGCTATGACTGTGATATGTGGTATGTGTTTATCGACCTTAGTTGAACGCGCTGACTAAGTCGCTCTGGATAAGAGTGTCTGTTAAATGACCAAAATATAAATGTAAAAATGAACAACTGCAAAGCACACTGGGTATTATTATTGCCGTTGTTTCAGGGGCGGCGGTCATTAGAATTGTATTAATTTTTACATTTACATTTGAAACATTTAGCAGACACTCTTATCAAACCATAGTGCTATCAGATTTCTGATAACAACGCAGAGTGAAAGGGGCCCACAAAATTGTAACCCATGACCGGATCTTTGATTTCTGAGGCTCTGTACGTGATTGTGCAAATTCTCACGGTATCTTGTGGGAATTTGGGACTCATTTTCTCATGCCGAAACTGGATTAGATGCATAGCTAGTTAAATCACAGTTAAACGCCAGAAAGATTATATTTGCAATGTCACTAAGCAGAAAACAATGAACCAAACAGCAATAGCCACTACAATATCAAAACATGATTTTGTCCTGAGTTCAGTGCCATTTACTTAATTGCTAACGTTAGCATGCTAGCGACGTTAGCGTTAGCTCACTAGGTGACCAGTGGTGACAATGAGGTTATGAGATTCAAGGCTCTAATAAGTGCCATCGTGCAAAAAAAAACTGTTTGATGAGCTAGCTAAGTTAGATAGCAAGGTATACCAGCTATCAAAGAGGATGTTAGCTAGCTTAGCATGCATGGCACGACCAGTGTTGTCAAAGATGGTAGACCGTCTCAGGTGTTGTGTCAACATTACAACCAGGATGGACTGTCCTATGGGACGCAACAACGCTGACACATACAGATGCAGCTCTGATGCAATGCAATGATATTTTATACTCTGTAGTTCATAACAGTCAGTACATATACATTCACATAGCTATAAGCGAGAATGTTGTAAACTGTAAAGTAGCTCTATATATCTCTCTGAACATATCTACATTGCATATTTAGTCCACAATTTCTTTGATTTGGCTTGTTGTTCTTGCACAGGAAAGAAATGGAGACAATTTTCAGGAACCTACCAGATCACAACAAACGGTGAACGGTGAGAGGGAGATAAAAATGATGGTTATGTAGAAATACGACCACTACTAGGTGTCATCGTATACCCACAGATCAAATTGATTTCAACACTACACCAGCTTGCTGCACTGGTATAAAACATTACTATTGCATATGATTTGTATATTAACATATCTGGAATAATTTGGAGAACACTTGTGGATCTGTTAGACACATTCAGTGCCTTTGGAAAGTATTCAGATCCCTTGACTTTTCCCACATTTTGTTACATTAAAGCCTTGTTCTAAAATTGATTCAATTGTTTTTTTCCCTCATCAATCTACACACAATACCCCATAATGACAGAGCAAAAACAGGTTTTTAGAACGTTTTGCTAATTGATTAAAAAATAAAAAAAATATAATATCACATTTACATAAGTATTCAGACCCTTTACTCAGTCATTTCTTCAAGCAGCTTTGGTCCTCCATACTTTGGCAGTGATTACAGTTTTTGCATTGTCATTATGGGGTACTGTGTGTACAGTTCAAGTCGGAGGTTTACATACACTTAAGTTGGAGTCATTAAAACTTGTTTTTCAACCACTCCACAAATTTCTTGTTAACAAACTATAATTCTGGCAAGTCGGTTAGGACATCTACTTTGTGCATGACACAAGTAATTTTTCCAACAATTGTTTACAGGCAGATTATTTAATTTATAATTAACTATATCACAATTCCAGTGGGTCAGAAGTTTACATACACTAAGTTGACTGTGCCTTTTAAACAGCTTGTAAAAATCCAGGAAATTATGTCATGGCATTAGAAGCTTCTGATAGGCTAATTGACATCATTTGAGTCAATTGGAAGTGTACCTGTGGATGTATTTCAAGGCCTACCTTCAAACTCAGTGCCTCTTTGCTTGACATCATGGGAAAATCAAAAGAAATCAGCCAAGACCTCAGAAAAACATTGTAGACCTCCACAAGTCTGCTTCATCCTTGGGAGCAATTTCCAAACGCCTGAAGGTACCACGTTCATCTGTACAAACAATGGTTAGGGTTAGGGTTATATAATATAAAAACCATGGGACCACGCAACCGTCATACCGCCCAGGAAGGAGATGCGTTCTGTCTCCTAGAGATGAACGTACTTTGGTGCGAAAAGTGCAAATCAATGTCAGAGCAACAGCAAAGGACCTTGTGAAGATGCTGGAGGAAACAGGTACAAAATTATCTATATCCACTGTAAAACGAGTCCTATATTGACATAACCTGAAAGGCTGCTCAGCAAGGAAGCAGCCACTTCTCAAAAACTTCCATAAAAAAGCCAGACTACGGTTTACAACTGCACATGGGGACAAAGACCGTACTTTTGGAGAAATGTCCTCTGGTCTGATGAAACAAAAATATAACTATTTGGCCATAATGACCATCGTTATGTTTGGAGGAAAAAGGGGGAGGCTTGCAAGCCAACGAACACCATCCCAGCTGTTAAGCACGGGGGTGGCAGTATCATGTTGTGGGGATGCTTTGCTGCAGGAGGGACTGGTGCACTTCACAAAATAGATGGATATATTGAAGCAACATCTCAAGACATCAGTCAGGAAGTTAAGGCTTGGTCTCAAATGGGTCTTTCAAATGGACAATGACCCCAAGCATACTTCCAAAGTTGTGGATAAATGGCTTAAGGACAACAAAGTCAAGGTATTGGAGTGGCCATCACAAAGCCCTGACCTCAAGCCCATAGAATATTTGTGGTAGAACTGAAAAAGCATGTGTGAGCAGGGAGGCCTACAAACGTGACTCAGTTACACCAGCTCTGTCAGGAGGAATGGGCCACAATTCACCAAACTCATTGTGGAAAGCTTGTGGAAGGCTACCCGAAACCCGAAATGTTTGACCCAAGTTAAACTATTTAAAGGCAATGCTACCAAATACTAATTGAGTGTATGTAAACTTCTGACCCACTGGGAATGTGATGAAAGAAATTAAAGCTGAAATAAATCGTTCTCTCAACTATTATTCTGACATTTCACATTCTTAAAATAAAGTGGTGATCCTAACTGACCTAAAACAGGGAATCTTTTACAAGGATTAAATGTCAGGAATTGTGAAAAACTGAGTTTAAATGTAGTTGGCTGAGGTGTTTGTAAACTTCCGATTTCAACTGCAGATTGCTGATTATTTTTGTTTCAATTGACCAATTTTAGAATGAGTCTGTAACATAACAAAATGTGGAAAATGTGAAGGTGGCTGTGTACTTTCCAATGGCACTGTTTTTAATTGTTTTTAATTTCACCTTTTTTAAACCAGGTAGGACAGTTGAGAACAAGTTCTCATTTACAACTGTGACCTGGCCAAGATAAAGCAAAGCAGTGTGACAAAAACAACAACACAGAGATACACATGGGAAAAACAAACGTACAGTCAATAACACAATAGAAAAAGTCTATGTGCGGTGTGTGCAAATGTAGTAAGATTAGGGAGATAAGGCACTAAATAGGCCATAGAGGCGAAATAATTTATCATTAACACTGGAGGGATAGATGTACATATAATGATGTGCAAGTAGAGATACTGTGGTGCAAAAGAGCAACAAAATAACAATATGGGGATGAGGTAGTTGGGTGTGCTATTTACAGATTGGCTGTGGACAGTGAACGGTAAGCTGCTCTGTCAGTTGATGCTTAAAGTTAGAGAGGGAGATAATAGTCTCTAGCTTCAGTGATTTTTGCAATTCTTTCCAGTCATTGGCAGCAGAGAACTGGAAGGAAAGGTGGCCAAAGGAGGTGTTGGCTTTGGGGGATCACCAGTGAAATATACCTGTGAAATATACCTGCCAGCCTTAGCTTTCCTAACTGACTGTACTGTATATGTTACGGTGCGTGAATGAGGACCCAAAAGCGAATTGACTTAAACAGAGCTTCTTTAATAACCAAACATAGGTAGGCTCAGATGGACCGGCAGATTCCGACAGGACAGGACAAGGTTACAGCAAACATGACGATAGTCTGGTTCAGGCATGAAACACAACAAACAAGAATCCGACAAGGACAGGAACAAAAACAGAGAGAGATATAGAGGACTAATCAGAGGGAAAAAGGGAACAGGTGGGAAAAGGGGTGACGAGGTAGTTAGGAGGAGACAAGGAACAGCTGGGGGAAAAGAGGGGGAGAAAAGGTAACCTAAAACGACCAGCAGGGGGAGACAGGGTGAAGAGAAAGGACAGAAACAGGACACAACATGACAGTACCCCCCCACTCACCGAGCGCCTCCTGGCGCACTCGAGGAGGAAACCTGGCGGCAACGGAGGAAATCCTCGATCAGCGCACGGTCCAGCACGTCCCGAGAGGGAACCCAACTCCTCTCCTCAGGACCGTACCCCTCCCAATCTACGAGGTACTGGTGACCACGGCCCCGAGGACGCATGTCCAAAATCCTACGGACCCTGTAGATGGGTGCGCCCTCGACAAGGAACTGGGGGGGGGGGGGAAGACGAGCGGGGGCGCGAAGAACGGGCTTGATACAGGAGACATGGAAGACCGGGTGGACGCGACGAAGGTATCGCGGAAGAAGAAGTCGAACTGCGACAGGATTAATGACCCGAGAAATACGGAACGGACCAATGAACCGCGGGGTCAACTTGCGAGAAGCCGTCTTAAGGGGAAGGTTCTGAGTGGAGAGCCAAACTCTCTGACCGCGACAATATCTAGGACTCTTAGTTCTACGCTTATTAGCAGCCCTCACAGTCTGCGTCCTATAACGGCAAAGTGCAGACCTGACCCTCTTCCAGGTGCGCTCGCAACGTTGGACAAAAGCCTGAGCGGAGGGGACGCTGGACTCGGCGAACTGAGATGAGAACAGCGGAGGCTGGTACCCGAGGCTACTCTGAAAAGGAGATAGCCCGGTCGCAGACGAAGGAAGCGAGTTGTGGGCGTATTCTGCCCAGGGGAGCTGTTCTGACCAAGACGCAGGGTTGCGGAAAGAAAGACTGCGTAAGATGCGACCAATAGTCTGATTGGCCCGTTCTGCTTGACCGTTAGACTGGGGGTGAAAGCCGGAAGAGAGACTGACGGAAGCCCCAATCAAACGGCAAAACTCCCTCCAAAATTGAGACGTGAATTGCGGACCTCTGTCCGAAACAACGTCTGACGGAAGGCCATGAATTCTGAAAACATTCTCGATGATGATTTGTGCCGTCTCTTTAGCAGAAGGAAGCTTAGCAAGGGGAATGAAATGAGCCGCCTTAGAGAACCTATCGACAACCGTAAGAATAACAGTCTTCCCCGCTGACGAAGGCAGTCCGGTGACAAAATCTAAGGCGATGTGAGACCACGGTCGAGAGGGAATGGGAAGCGGCCTGAGACGGCCGGCAGGAGGGGAGTTACCGGACTTAGTCTGCGCGCAGACCGAACAAGCAGCCACGAAACGACGCGTGTCATGCTCCCGGGTGGGCCACCAAAAACGCTGGCGAATGGAAGCAAGCGTACCCCGAACGCCAGGGTGGCCGGCTAACTTGGCAGAGTGAGCCCACTGAAGAACGGCCAGACGAGTAGGAACGGGAACGAAAAGAAGGTTCCTAGGACAAGCGCGCGGCGACGGAGTGTGAGTGAGCGCTTGCTTTACCTGCCTCTCAATTCCCCAGACAGTCAACCCGACAACACGCCCCTCAGGGAGAATCCCCTCGGGGTCAGTGGAGGCTACTGAAGAACTGAAGAGACGAGATAAAGCATCAGGCTTGGTGTTCTTAGAGCCCGGACGATAAGAAATCACGAACTCGAAACGAGCGAAAAACAGCGCCCAACGCGCCTGACGCGCATTAAGTCGTTTGGCAGAACGGATGTACTCAAGGTTCCTATGGTCAGTCCAAACGACAAAAGGAACGGTCGCCCCCTCCAACCACTGTCGCCATTCGCCTAGGGCTAACCGGATGGCGAGCAGTTCGCGGTTTCCCACATCATAGTTACGTTCCGACGGCGACAGGCGATGAGAAAAATACGCGCATGGGTGGACCTTGTCGTCAGAGAGGGAGCGCTGAGAAAGAATGGCTCCCACGCCCACCTCTGACGCGTCAACCTCGACAACGAACTGTCTAGAGACGTCAGGTGTAACAAGGATAGGAGCGGATGTAAAACGATTCTTGAGGAGATCAAAAGCTCCCTGGGCGGAAACGGACCACTTAAAGCACGTCTTGACAGAAGTAAGGGCTGTGAGAGGAGCTGCCACCTGACCGAAATTACGGATGAAACGACGATAGAAGTTCGCGAAGCCGAGAAAGCGCTGCAGCTCGACGCGTGACTTAGGGGCGGGCCAATCAATGACAGCTTGGACCTTAGCGGGATCCATCTTAATGCCTTCAGCGGAAATAACAGAACCGAGAAATGTGACGGAAGAGGCATGAAAAGTGCACTTCTCAGCCTTCACAAAAAGACAATTCTCTAAAAGGCGCTGGAGGACACGTCGAACGTGCTGAACATGAATCTGGAGTGACGGTGAAAAAATCAGGATATCGTCAAGGTAAACGAAAACAAAGATGTTCAGCATGTCTCTCAGGACATCATTGACTAATGCCTGAAAGACAGCTGGAGCGTTAGCGAGGCCGAAAGGAAGAACCCGGTATTCAAAGTGCCCTAACGGAGTGTTAAACGCCGTCTTCCACTCGTCCCCCTCCCTGATGCGCACGAGATGGTAAGCGTTACGAAGGTCCAACTTAGTGAAAAACCTGGCTCCCTGCAGGATCTCGAAGGCTGAAGACATAAGAGGAAGCGGATAACGATTCTTCACTGTTATGTCATTCAGCCCTCGATAATCTATGCAGGGGCGCAGAGACCCGTCCTTCTTCTTGACAAAAAAAAACCCCGCTCCGGCGGGAGAGGAGGAGGGGACTATGGTACCGGCGTCAAGAGCTACAGACAAATAATCTTCGAGAGCCTTACGTTCGGGAGCCGACAGAGAGTATAGTCTACCCCGGGGGGGAGTGGTTCCCGGAAGGAGATCAATACTACAATCATACGACCGGTGTGGAGGAAGAGAGGTGGCCCTGGACCGACTGAACACCGTGCGCAGATCGTGATATTCCTCCGGCACCCCTGTCAAATCACCAGGCTCCTCCTGTGAAGAAGAGACAGAGGAAACAGGGGGGATAGCAGACATTAAACATTTCACATGACAAGAGACGTTCCAGGAGAGGATAGAATTACTAGACCAATTAATGGAAGGATTATGACAAACTAGCCAGGGATGGCCCAAAACAACAGGTGTAAAAGGTGAACGAAAAATTAAAAAAGAAATGGTTTCGCTATGATTACCAGAAACAGTGAGGGTTAAAGGTAGCGTCTCACGCTGAATCCTGGGGAGAGGACTACCATCCAGGGCGAACAAGGCCGTGGGCTCCCTTAACTGTCTGAGAGGAATGTCATGTTCCCGAGCCCAGGTCTCGTCCATAAAACAGCCCTCCGCCCCAGAGTCTATTAAGGCACTGCAGGAAGCTGACGAACCGGTCCAGCGTAGATGGACCGACAAGGTAGTGCAGGATCTTGAAGGAGAGACAGGAGTAGTAGCGCTCACCAGTAGCCCTCCGCTTACTGATGAGCTCTGGCTTTTACTGGACATGAAGTGACAAAATGACCAGCAGAACCGCAATAGAGACAGAGGCGGTTGGTGATTCTCCGTTCCCTCTCCTTAGTCGAGATGCGGATACCTCCCAGCTGCATAGGCTCAGCACCCGAGCCGGCAGAGGAAGATGGTAGTGATGCGGAGAGGGGGGCAACGGAGAACGCGAGCTCCTTTCCACGAGCTCGGTGACGAAGATCAACCCGTCGCTCAATGCGAATAGCGAGTTCAATCAAGGAATCCACGCTGGAAGGAACCTCCCGGGAGAGAATCTCATCCTTTACCTCTGCGCGGAGACCCTCCAGAAAACGAGCGAGCAAAGCCGGCTCGTTCCAGCCACTGGAGGCAGCAAGAGTGCGAAACTCAATAGAGTAGTCTGTTATGGATCGATTACCTTGACATAGGGAAGACAGGACCCTGGAAGCCTCCTCCCCAAAAACAGATCGATCAAAAACCCGTATCATCTCCTCCTTAAAGTCCTGATACTGGTTAGTACACTCAGCCCTTGCCTCCCAGATTGCCGTGCCCCACTCACGAGCCCGTCCAATAAGGAGAGATATGACGTAGGCGACACGAGCAGTGCTCCTGGAGTAAGTGTTGGGCTGGAGAGAAAACACAATATCACACTGGGTGAGGAACGAGCGGCATTCAGTGGGCTCCCCAGAGTAACACGGCGGGTTATTGATTCTGGGCTCCGGAGATTCGAAAGCCCTGGAAGTGGCCGGTGGATCGAGGCGGAGATGGTGAACCTGTTCTGTGAGGTTGGAGACTTGGGTGGCCAGGGTCTCAACGGCATGTCGAGCAGCAGACAATTCCTGCTCGTGTCTGCCTAGCATCGCTCCCTGGATCTCGACGGCTGAGTGGAGAGGATCCGAAGTCGCTGGGTCCATTCTAGGTCGGATTCTTCTGTTACGGTGCGTGAATGAGGACCCAAAAGCGAATTGACTTAAACAGAGCTTCTTTAATAACCAAACATAGGTAGGCTCAGATGGACCGGCAGATTCCGACAGGACAGGACAAGGTTACAGCAAACATGACGATAGTCTGGTTCAGGCATGAAACACAACAAACAAGAATCCGACAAGGACAGGAACAAAAACAGAGAGAGATATAGAGGACTAATCAGAGGGAAAAAGGGAACAGGTGGGAAAAGGGGTGACGAGGTAGTTAGGAGGAGACAAGGAACAGCTGGGGGAAAAGAGGGGGAGAAAAGGTAACCTAAAACGACCAGCAGGGGGAGACAGGGTGAAGAGAAAGGACAGAAACAGGACACAACATGACAGTATATTGGATCCTGACTTCCCTGAAAAGTGGCAGGGGCTATTCGATGTTAATGTAATACGCCACAGGATGTTTTTGTGCTGGTCAAGGGCTGTCATGTCTGGTGTGAACCAAGGGCTATATCTGTTCGTAGTTCTACATTTTTTTGACGGGGCACGCTTATTTAAGATGGTGAGGAAAGCACTTTTAAAGAGTAAACAGGCATCCTCTACTGATGGGATGAGGTCAATATCCTTCCAGGATACCCGGGCCAGGTCGATTAGAAAGGCCTGCTAGCTGAAGTGTTATAGGGAGTGTTTGACAGTGATGCGGGGTGATCGTTTGACCGCGGACCCATTACGGATGCAGGCAATGAGGCAGTGATCGCTGAGATCCTGGCTGAAGACAGCAGAGGTGTATTTAGAGGGAAAATTGGTTAGGATGATATCTGTGAGGGTGCCCATGGTTACGGATTTAGGGTTGCACGCTCACAGGTGTGAGGTAGAGGTTTGATCTTTCCCTTTCTTTGTCTCGCTCTCGTCCTCCCTTGATCCATCTCTCTGTCACACACAGCCAGCTGCTGTTCTCTGTCTCCTCCTCATTGTCATTCTGAGGCAACGTCCGCCCTCCAAATAAATCTTGAGGGGAGCTGGGCTCTTATAGTGATTACACAGGTCCTTCAGGACGTCACACACACACACACACACACGCACGTGCACACGCACGCGCACACGCACACCAACCCGGCCCCCTCTTTTTAAATGTATCTATTCCAAATTGTGAATCACATATTGTTCTTGTATCTGGTCTCATATTGGTACGGCACTGTTCCTGTTCTAAATCAGAGTGCCTTTGGTGAAGGACATTGGATCCACTTCACATTCAACGATGTAGTGGTAACACATCTGTCCGGGTTTTACCTCTTGATGAGAGAGTTCGTTTTTCTGAGTGTATTTGCTAAAGGGATTGTTTTGTTTCCCTTCATGGGCTAAAACACGTTGACTAACCCAAATGAGTGTGTCCCCCTTTATGGAAAAAACACATGAATTTCATTTATATTTCAGTCATTTAGAAGACACACTCTTATTCAGAGCGACTTACAGTAGTGAGTGCATAAACTTGTTATACTTTTTTGGGATAACGTGACAACATGTAAAGCAACGTGATAACATGAAACTACAAATGTGAAAATGTGATCACATGAAATCAGTCAATTTTTCACATGAAATCATGTGTTTTTTTTCTGTAAGGGTTGTCTCTCTCTCCTGTCCAAACTCTCTCCTACCCTCTCTGTCCACCTCTACATCTCTCTTTCCTGTCCTCCTGCCCTCCCTTTTACCTTTGCTCCTGCCCTCCCTTTTACCTTTGCTCCCTTCTGCCCTCCCTCGCTCTCTCCTGCCCTGTTTCTCTTCTGCCCTTAAACATGTTCATCATCCAACCAACAAAATGGCGTATGACTGTCCGGTCAGATAATTGTATCCACTCTTTTTATACCCGTAACCCTATGAGGATTCATTAATATTAATGAACTAATGTATATATTACTATGGCGGGCCTAAGGATCAGACCTTGAAATATAACACAGTAAGGATCTTTCCTATATTAATGAACAATAATGAACCAATATAGGAAAGAAAAATAAAAGGTTTCTTCAATGAGATACTAAAAGAAAATCTATAAATGATTTAACAGTCCAGAGTAACAATTTGAAATACTGTTCTTCATTAAAGGGAAACTTCACCACTAGACACTATTTTTCCAGGCTCCTGACATAGTTATGAATGATGGGAGGGTGTTTCAGACATAATTATACACTATAGCTGTATTTGTTTTATTTTCAACCAATGATGTCATTGGTTGAGTGAGCCTGCTGTCTGATCCTAAAATGTGTAATGTTTTGTAACAATTATTGTCGCCTTTGTGTTTTGCCCACTGCACGATCACGCTAGCAGCGAGTAGATATGGTTGTCCTTGTTCAACAGAGCCATTGGACTTGTATTGACGATGTTCCTATCTGCCAGGACATTGAGGTTGACTTATGTTCCCTGGATTTGTAAAGACTACAGCCCGACGGAAGCCCTACTTCCTTGTTCCCACCTCTCGAAGGAGGGCTTTTCAAAATGGGGGCGGTATTAGTTTACAGGTTCACAGAAGCTATTATACCATGCAATGTCTAGCCGAGATTGCTAAACAATTCTGATTCTGCTGATTCCTCTTTCCAAGAAGAGCTGGGTGCTGACATTTTTTAAAATTTGATTTTACATAGGAACATACAGCCCTATTTATTTGAACTGGAATACACTGAGGAGGAGTTGAGACACCGCAAAACAATTATTGTGAGAACAGAAAGCAGCGGGGACAGCCTAGACAAGGACTCAGCAGGGCAAATGACAAACAAGTAAGTTGTTTTGCTGTCGTTAGCCAGCTATCAATATAAACTACCTTTTTACACTAGGCAGTGTTGTTCATTAGAGTGCAATTCGGTGACCGATTCAGCCATAACGGGGTTTGTTAGTACCACTACAAGCCAAGCTAGCCATGTTTATTGTGTATTTTTTTATAACAAAAATGTACTGTAGTCTAACATTATAGCTAGCTAGCTAACTAGTCTAGCTAGCCTCAGTGCCTCTCATTTGGAGCAAAACAGGATACAGTGCCTTGCAAAAGTATTCGGCCCCCTTGAACTTTGCGACCTTTTGCCACATTTCAAGCTTCAAACATAAAGATATAAAACTGTATTTTTTTGTGAAGAATCAACAACAAGTGGGACACAATAATGAAGTGGAACGACATTTATTGGATATTTAAAACTTTTTTAACAAATCAGAAACTGAAAAATTGGGCGTGCAAAATTATTCAGCCCCTTTACTTTCAGTGCAGCAAACTCTCTCCAGAAGTTCAGTGAGGATCTCTGAATGATCCAATGTTGACCTAAATGACTAATGATGATAAATACAATCCACCTGTGTGTAATCAAGTCTCCATATAAATGCACCTACACTGTGATAGTCTCAGAGGTCTGTTAAAAGCGCAGAGAGCATCATGAAGAACAAGGAACACACCAGGCAGGTCCGAGATACTGTTGTGAAGAAGTTTAAAGCCGGATTTGGATACAAAAAGATTTCCCAAGCTTTAAACATCCCAAGGAGCACTGTGCAAGCGATAACATTGAAATGGAAGGAGTATCAGACCACTGCAAATCTACCAAGACCTGGCCGTCCCTCTAAACTTTCAGCTCATACAAGGAGAAGACTGATCAGAGATGCAGCCAAGAGGCCCATGATCACTCTGGATGAACTGCAGAGATCTACAGCTGAGGTGGGAGACTCTGTCCATAGGACAACAATCAGTCGTATATTGCACAAATCTGGCCTTTATGGAAGAGTGGCAAGAAGAAAGCCATTTCTTAAAGATATCCATAAAAAGTTTGCCACAAACCACCTGGGAGACACACCAAACATGTGGAAGAAGGTGCTCTGGTCAGATGAAACCAAAATTGAACTTTTTGGCAAAAATGCAAAACGTTATGTTTGGCGTAAAAGCAACACAGCTGAACACACCATCCCCACTGTCAAACATGGTGGTGGCAGCATCATTGTTTGGGCCTGCTTTTCTTCAGCAGGGACAGGGAAGATGGTTAAAATTGATGGGAAGATGGATGGAGCCAAATACAGGACCATTCTGGAAGAAAACCTGATGGAGTCTGCAAAAGACCTGAGACTGGGACGGAGATTTGTCTTCCAACAAGACAATGATCCAAAACATAAAGCAAAATCTACAATGGAATGGTTAAAAAATAAACATATCCAGATGTTAGAATGGCCAAGTCAAAGTCCAGACCTGAATCCAATCGAGAATCTGTGGAAAGAACTGAAAACTGCTGTTCACAAATGCTCTCCATCCAACCTCACTGAGCTCGAGCTGTTTTGCAAGGAGGAATGGGAAAAAATGTCAGTCTCTCGATGTGCAAAACTGATAGAGACATACCCCAAGCGACTTACAGCTGTAATCGCAGCAAAAGGTGGCGCTACAAAGTATTAACTTAAGGGGGCTGAATAATTTTGCACGCCCAATTTTTCAGTTTTTGATTTGTTAAAAAAGTTTGAAATATCCAATAAATGTCGTTCCACTTCATGATTGTGTCCCACTTGTTGTTGATTCTTCACAAAAAAATACAGTTTTATATCTTTATGTTTGAAGCCTGAAATGTGGCAAAAGGTCGCAAAGTTCAAGGGGGCCGAATACTTTCGCAAGGCACTGTAACTGTTTTGATGATGGTGAGAGTAAACTTTGGCTTCATGACTCATATTCGTCTTAGAGTATCTATACCTGTGTGTCGTAGCTAGCTAGCTAGCTATCTAATGTGTGTCTGTGAGATGTCTCATATTCTACACCTTGCTGCTACAGTAAGAATACAGACAGTACACAACGATGGCCCATGAATATACAATAGCGTTTTCGTCTTTCTCTCACAGACAATACCGCTTAGATACAAAGAAGTTGATGACTCTCAAGAGATGATGTGAAAGGTCCCATAACAACAATCTCCCCTTGTATTAAAGTGACTGTTACAGCCTTATTCAAAAATGGTTTCAATATTTTTTTCCCTCATCAATCTACCCACAATACCCCATAATGACAAATGGAAAACAGGTTATTAGAATTTGTTACAATTTATTAAAATAAAAAACTGAAATACCTTACTTTCATTATTATTCAGACCCTTTGCTTTGAGACTTGAAATTGGGCTCAAGTGCATCCTGTTTCCCTTGATCATCCTTGAGATCTTTCTTCAACTTGATTGGAGCACCTGTGGTAAATTCAATTGATTGCACATGATTTGGAAAGGCACATACCTGTTCCCACAGTTGACAGTGCATGTCAGACAAAAACCAAACAATGAGGTCAAAGGAATTGTCCGTAGAGCTCAGAGACCGAATTGTGTCAAGGTACAGATCTGGAGAATGGTACCAAAAAGTTTCTGCAGTATTGAAGGTCCCCAAGAACACAATGGCCTCCATTATTCTTAAATGGAAGAAGTTTGGAACCAGGGCCTTGGTCAGGAAGATGACCAAGAACCTGATGGTCACTCTGACAGAACTTTCCACAAGGAAAACCATCTCTGCAGCACTCCACCAATCAGGCCTTTATGGTAGAATGGTCATACGGAAGCCACTCCTCAGTAAAAGGAACATGACAGCCCGCTTGGAATTTGACAAAAGGCACCTAAAATACTCTCAGACCAAGAGAAACAACATCCTCTGGTCTGACGAAACCAAGATTGAACTCTTTGGCCTGAATGTCAAGCATCATGTATGGAGGAAACCAAGCACTGCTCATCACCTGGCTAATACATCCCTCGTGTGAAGCATGGTGGTGGCAGCATCATGCTGTGGGGATGTTTTTCAGTGACAGGGACTGGGAGACTAATCAGGATCAAGGGAAAGATGAACAGAGCAAATAACATAGAGATACTTGATGAAAACCTGCTACAGAGCGCTCAAGACCTCAGTCTGGGGCCATGGTTCACCTTCATACAGGGCATCAACCCTAAGCACACGGCCAAGACAATGCAGGAGTGGCTTAGGAACAAGTCTCTGAATGTCCTTGAGTGGCCCAACCAGAGCCCGGACTTGAACCCGATTGAACATCTCTGGAGAGACCTGAAAATAGCTGTGCAGCGACTCTCCCCATCCAACCTGACAGAGCTTGAGAGGACATGCAGAGAAGAATAGGAGAAACTCCACAAATACAAGTGTGCCAAGCTTGTTTTGTATTTCTTTTTTATTTAACCTTTATTTAACCAGGTAAGCTAGTTGAGAACAAGTTCTCATTTGCAACTGCGACCTGGCCAAGATAAAGCAAAGCAGTTCGACACATACAACAACACAGAGTTATACATGGAATAAAAAAACATACAATCAATAATACAGTTGAAAAGTCTATATACAGCATGTGCAAATGAGGTAGGATAAGGAGGTAAGTAATTACAGTAATTACAATATAGCAATTAAACACTGGAATGGTCGGATATGCAGAAGATGAATGTGCAAGTAGAGATACTGGGGTGCAAAGGAGCAGGATAAATAAATACAGTATGGGGATGAGGCAGATTGGATGGGCTATTTACAGATGGGCTACGTACAGGTGCAGTAATCTGTGAGATGCTCTGACAGATGGTGCTTAAAGTTAGTAAGGGAGGTAAGATTTTTTTCAGTTCGTTCCAGTCATTGGCAGCAGAGAACTGGAAAGAGAGGCGCCCAAAGGAAGAATTGGCTTTATGGGTGACCAGTGAGATATACCTGCTGGAGCGCGTGCTACGGTTGGGTGCTGCTTTGGTGACCAGTGAGCTGAGATAAGGTGGGGCTTTACCTAGCAGAGACTTGTAGATGGCCTGGAGCCAGTGGGTTTGGCGATGAATATGTAGCGAGGGCCAGCCAACAAGAAAGTACAGGTCGCAGTGGTGGGTAGGATATGGGGCTTTGGTGACAATCGGATGCTACTGTGATAGACTGCATCCAATTTGTTGAGTAGAGTGTTGGAGCCTATTTTATAAATGACATTGCCGAAGTCGAGGATTGGTAGGATAGTCAGTTTTACGAGGGTATGTTTGGCAGCATGAGTGAAGGATGCTTTGTTGCGAAATAGGAAGCCGATTCTAGATTTAATTTTGCATTGGAGATGTTTAATGTGAGTCTGGAAGGAGAGTTTACAGTCTGACCAGACACCTTGGTATTTGTAGTTATCCACATATTCTAAGTAGCATCATACCCAAACTGTTCCTGCATACTGGCGTGTAAACCCACATTGGTCTCTATAGCAAATAAACATTGTCTTGAATACAAGCCATGTGTAACTATTTTATATATTGACAGAGTAATCTACTGTTTTATTGAAACATGTTTACTTGCCAACAAGTTAAAGTTTAGAAGATAAACCAACTTCATGCATAATTTGTTTGAGCATTAAGTATGAAGCTAGTTTATCCAAATACACAAGATTATATAAAACACCATTATGTACATTACATATGTACAACAGCTAGCAATATCTATACTGTACCACAGTGCAGTTGTTAGCATATTAGGCCCATATTATACTACAACATTAGTCTGATTAAATATGGATGTTGTGTTGGTTGAATGTTCCAGGCAGGTACCTCAGCTGGTAAATATCTTCTTGTGTTGGGTAATGGCAGCTTGTTTAGCAGGCTTTGGCGCTGAGGCGATGTTGGCGTGGATGATGGGTTTGGGGAGCTGTGACTCAGGTTCCTTGTAGACATCCTGCTGGTCCTTTCTGCACTCCCCTGCCAGGTGGACTATCCTCTCGCACACTTTCTTCACCACTCACTGCTACGACCTCTTGCAGAAGATTTGTTTGTACTGCATGTCTTCTGGAAAGACATGAAGGCTGAGGATGTGTAATACATGAAGACTGATCATGAGGATGTGTAACCATACAGTAAACCATGTTCATCTGTAAACAAAAAAGGGTACAGTAGACTGGTATGTGTGGTGAGATGCAGAAACGCTCGTATTTCCATGTAGTCAGGAAATTCCCTTTCAATTTGCCTTTAAGAGACAAACACAGGGGGCCTCCCGAGTAGCACAGCAGTCTAAGGCACTGCATCGCAGTTGCTCTAGCAACTCCTTGTGGCGGGCTGAGTGCCTGTAAGCTGACTTCGGTAGCCAGCTGGACGGTGATTCATCCGACACATTGGAGCGGCTGGCTTCCTGCGGCTTGGCAGGGTCGTGTTTCGGAGGACGCATGGCTCTAGACCTCTCCCGAGTCTATAGTGGAGTTAAAGCGATGGGTCAAGACTGTAACTACCAATTGGGGAGAAAAGGGGTCAAAATTAAACAAAGAGACAGAAATGGTTGTGTATCTTTAATAATGAAGAGAGCATGTGTTGATTAATGATGATGAATTATATCTCACTGATACTGATGTTATTTCACCATAAAGCATCTTAAGTAATGAAACTAGAAGATTTACACCATCTGACGAAGGGAATCAGGTACTGCACAGTCACCTCCACTGTGTGTGTTTCTGTTTCTGTGTATGTGGGTGTGTGTCTCTCCTCTCTGTAGATGTTATATAAACCGTAGGCCAGGGCTGTGTTAATAGAAAGTGTATTTAAAAGTCTTCGAGGAAGTTGACTACCCACATGCTGTGACTCTCAAGCTCATGAGAAAACACGGAGAGAAAGGTAGGCGGGGTATTTGGTCTCTCCCTGTTCGGGAGTACATCACTCAGTCGGGGGCACAGCAGTCTTTGTGATGTACCAGGGTCGTATTCTACTGGCAGAAGTGGAATTGCACCCTCCTGAGCTGTAGTTCTGCAGTAATGCACCTGTCAGGCAGGCGTGCAGAGAAAAGAGGTACTTGTGTTTTTCAGAGCCCAAGCTGTCCTTGGTGAGTTCCTTCTGAAGATTGTGTTCTAGAGGTCTCCCTTGGATTGTCTCAGGCTGAGGACTGGGGCTTATTACTGCTTTGTCTCTGTAAGTCTGGAGGAGCTGAATAGCACAATATAACACTGCATTCCACCATAGAGGAGGATAGTCAAGTCTTTCACACAACCAGGGACTATTGTTAGAGAGAAGTACAGTTGTATGGGTGCACTCGATATTTCTCTGAAGAGTTATTCATCAGTGAAAACCTAAGTAGTCAGTATTGAAGCAATAACTCTGAGAGGCTGTGGCGTATTGTCAATGTTTTTACGACTAAGAGTTGTTAGGCAGAAGGTGCAATCAAGGAACTGTCCAATTTATTGCATAAACTCACGTTCCCTAAGACCACTCAACAAAATTCATCCCGTTCTTATGCAGAGGAAGAAAACAACAAGCCCTTCTCTGCATAACGCACTATAACATCCCAGAACTGATATCATATCGTAGTCCGGGTTCATCTTTCTTGCTTTCTTGCTTTCTTTCTTCTCATCTCCCTCATTAGCATATTCACTTGCCCTCTGACACCAGCCATGTCTCTGCGTACCCCCGGAGATGCCAGGGAAATCATTAGGCGTCAAGGATACAGAGGTTCAGCAACAATTGCAGATGACAGGCCATTCATCAAGCCCATGGTATCCGTTCCACCGCGTGCAGTCATTCTCCACCCTGCGCTGCTCCTTCGAAGAGACAGTTAATTACAAGTTAGCAACACCACCGTATACAAATTCAATGGTTTTCACTAATTTTGAACGACGTCCGGACCCATTAGAACAGAACATATTTTGGATATTGAGAATGTGTTGCTGGTGTTAAGGAAGAATGGAATGGAAAGTTAATTGTAGGAGGGATCATGTGATTATTTTATTTTTGAGTGTTGTGTGATATGTATTCTGTTCATTTGTAATGGTTTGTGTTTCATGTGTGTGACTTGACTTTGTCTGCTTGAAATAACAAATACGCGTGTACGCACGCACGCACGCACACACAAACATACACACACCATTGCGTAACATGAGGAAGAACCTGACGAATCTTCCTCCACCCGTAAGGGATCCATCAGTGTCTTTATGAGTGTGTAGTGAGATGTGTCTGTATGAATATGTGGTGAGCTGTGAGAAAGTGCTGAGTAACAGTCCACTCTGACAGCTTGGAGCCTATAGACAGCACCCTCCAGCCCCGCAGACACTCAGGACAGTACAGTAACATTGGTATTCCCGTTGACAAGGGCCAAGCAGGTTAGAGTTTCCTCTTTTTTATAAAAATGCTTTGAATGTATGATTTTAATTAACTATCTTCATTCTCCTATCTTTGTTTCTTTGTTAGTACTTGTATTTGATTATTTTATGATGTGAAGCACTTTGTAACTTGTATTGAAAAGTTATATGTAAATTAAGTTATTATTATTATTATTAGGGTGTGTATAGAGTGGACTGCAATCAATAAGGTTGTATTTTGCTTTTCATTCAAATAGACAAGGGTGTATGTGTGTGTGTTTGTGTTTGTGTGTGTGTGTGTGTTTGTGTTTGTGTGTGTGTGTGTGTGTCTGTTCCCAGCCGTCTGCTCAGTAACTTGGCAGTGATGTGTGTGTCCTTGCGTCTGGAACTGTGGTGTATATGTCATCTCAGGCAACTTTTGAGAGTTTGTGTGTGTGTGTGTGTGTGTGTGTGTGTGTGTGTGCGTGTGTGCGTGTGCGTGTGTGTGTGTGTGTGTGCTCCTGAAGTAATGGAGGAGAAGTGTGCTCCTTTCCTCCTCTGTTCTGACCTACAGCGACGGCAGCAGAGAGGAAACTTAATGAACGGCAGTTCACAGATAAATAACAACCTTAAAACCTGTGAGTTATGCGCTGCTACTGCCTGTCGACAGAGTACATCTGGTGTAAAAAGTTTCCCCTGAACAGTACTTTCTGAACAACATTACTCCGGTCAGATTAAATTACTGTACATCACTCTTTTATAGGGAAATAAGGAAATAGTGTCCCATGGCTAAATTAGTTTGGTTCAAGGCCAGACATTTTGAAAGAATTGGACTGTTCTACCAAGGGACAGACTGTTAAACGCACCACAGAGTCATTAGAACACAATGACCCTGATCTAAACGGTCTTTGCCCAATTTATAGGAACACACTTTTTGGATGTGAGTTTTTTTTTATTTTTATAACAATTCAAAAAGTCTCTGCAAGCAAATACTGTATCAGCAAAATTAATAGTGAACATAGTTACTAAAGTGTGAATTCTGCACTATAAGCATTATCAAAGTTTGATTTATCTAATCCAACTGCGAGTAAACACAGCAAATTCTCCAGTGTTATTTTAACATTGTTCCAGTGTCTATACGGGTCCACTCTTTTCAGTGTTAAATGTAACATTGTTCCAGTGTCTATACGGGTCCACTCTTTTCAGTGTTAAATGTAACATTGTTCCAGTGTCTATACGGGTCCACTCTTTTCAGTGTTAAATGTAACATTGTTCCAGTGTCTATACGGGTCCACTCTTTTCAGTGTTAAATGTAACATTGTTCCAGTGTCTATACGGGTCCACTCTTTTCAGTGTTAAATGTAACATTGTTCCAGTGTCTATACGGGTCCACTCTTTTCAGTGTTAAATGTAACATTGTTCCAGTGTCTATACGGGTCCACTCTTTTCAGTGTTAAATTAACACACTGCTTAGTGTAAAGCCTTATTTTCACATTTCCCAGAGTGGCTTTCTAGTGAATTGTAGAGTTACCACACATGACTGTATTTGCTAGTGACAGAGACACAGTTGTTTCATTTTCAGTCCCGTGGCCTTCAGCAATAGTGAAATGGCTAAGCTGCTAAATTTGACTCAGTCGTTTAATTTGGGATAAAATAACAAATGTAAAAAAAAAAAAAAAAATATTTAACCTTTATTTAACCAGGTAAACTAGTTGAGAACAAGTTCTCATTTACAACTGCGACATGGCCAAGATAAAGCAAAGCAGTGCGACAGAAACAACACAGAGTTACATGGAATAAACAAGCGTACAGTCAATAACACAATAGGGAAAAAAAGAAAGTCTACAAATAGGCCATAGTAGCAAAGTAATTACAATTTAGCAGATTAACACGAGTGCTAGATGAGCAGATGATGATGAGCAGATGATGATTTGAAGGTGTTAATGATTTGAAGTAAGTAGTGATACTGGTGTGCAAAAGAGCAGCAAAGTAAATAAAAACAATATGGGGATGAGGTAGGTAGATTGGATGGGCTATTTACAGATGGACTATGTACAGCTGCAGCGATCGGTTAGCTGCTCAGATAGCTGATGTTTAAAGTTAGTGAGGGAAATGTAAGTCTCCAGCTTCAGCGATTTTTGCAATCCGTTCCAGTCATTGGCAGCAGAGAACTGGAAGGAAAGGCTGCCAAAGTAGGTGTTGGCTTTGGGGATGACCAGTGAGAGATACCTGCTGGAGCGCGTGCTACTGTGTTGTTATCGTGACCAGTGAGCTGAGATAAGGCGGAGCTTTACCTAGCATAGACTTGTAGATGACCTGGAGCCAGTGGGTCTGGCGACAAATATGTAGTGAGGGCCAGCCAACTAGAGCATACAGGTCGCAGTGGTGGGTGGTATAAGGCGCTTTGGTAACAAAACGGATGGCACAGAGGTATATATATTTACCCTGAAAATATTGAGATATATAACAATTGTAGATTTGGCCCCTCGGGGACGTGGCAGACATTTTTCGAAAGTGTCCCTGACTTTAGCACTATTTTACAATTCAGAAGGACTGCTTTGAGGTAAATGCACCAAATTAGTCACAGAGCTAAATTCATGGATCCTACTAAGATAACATTTGGAATTATATATATTTGAGTAGCATACATTTAATTAATCAATCAATGTACATGCAAAAACATAGATATTGAAACAAACAATTCTAAAAATCAACCGGCAACAGACCATGCTGGGAAATATGATAATTATGGTCATGGTTTTGGTTGACAGTTGTTCTCAATTGCGTACAAGCAATTTTTGGATCTGTGTTGAAATGTATCTACAGCAGAACAGTAATGATCAAATGCTCAAATACATTTACAGAATTGTATTGCCTTAGTACCCGACTTCCATATCTTAGACCACCCTTTGCAAAAATGTAAATACAAATGTCATCAGTGAAAACAACATTCACTGTTAAGTGTTCTGTGCACAGAATATAAGAGATTGTTTTCATCAGAAGAGAAATGTATGCAATTGTGCTCACTGTTTCTTGTATTCTACATCACCTCTTCAGTGTCAGACCATGTGAAATATATGTAAAGATTTAGGCAATGGGGACTGTCTATTTGTTATGCTTTTTAAATTGCACATAATTCTGCACATTTGGATAGTTGTACTACTAAATGTTGATCATCATGATTTAGTGACAGCAGATCAAATCTATTGATCTACACTTTCTGTGTGTACCGCTGGTGAGGGCAGGTTGAATATTTTTTGGTAATGTGGTTGTGAAATGTGTATGGCACTATATGTATTGCATTGTACTATGTAATGCGATTGTGTCAAATGTTTTGGTGGTATGCAATGCTTTTTTATGGGGATGGGTGGTCGGGGGGGGGGGGGGGGAGGGGTTTAGGGTGGGCGTGGTGTTTATGGGTAAGACAAAAAGTCTATATTTCTCTGTATCTCTCTCTCTCTCTGTGGTAGTAAATGTGGCTGTGGTATGCCTGGCAGCCCTTTCATCTAGTCCTGTGCCGAGGGCTTGGCCTGCCAACCATTACATTATTAAACCCTGCTCCCCTGCTCTGTGACACACCAGCAATTTACTTGCATCAGCCTGTATACAAACCACCAAGCTAGGTGTGTGTGTTTGTGAGAGAGAGAGAGCGTGCATGTGTGTCTCTCTCTCTCTCGTGTGTGTGTGTGTGTGTGTGTTAGGCGAATGG
The DNA here is from genome assembly GCF_057628025.1 of Oncorhynchus mykiss. NCBI lineage: Eukaryota > Metazoa > Chordata > Actinopteri > Salmoniformes > Salmonidae > Oncorhynchus > Oncorhynchus mykiss. The sequence continues at coordinate 12,073,338 of NC_143041.1, forward strand.
AGCCAGACACATGTTCACCTCCCACTTTTAGCCTATTAGGCAGAGCATAAAATAACAACCCACAGCCAGCCATTAGAAGGAACTGAACCTAACAACAACACAATAAATGAGAGAGAGAAAGAGTACTGTAAATGTGGTGTATCCCTGTAGTATAGATGCATTCCTTTGAGAAAATGAAATAATTTATCTAGAGTATTAGACAGTGAAGTTATATATTTGCATTTTTTGTTGCTTGCTATTGCGTTTCTCTTCCTTTTTTTATCTTTCCAGGTTTTGTAATGTTTTGGGAGGCATGAATCTCAAAGAGATAAGGTATCCCATTCCTGGTAAAGCTCAATGTTGTTTTTTCTATTATAGAGCCATCTTAAGGGGTGTGGGTTATACGGGTGGGGGTCGCGAAAGGACCATGACTTTATTTCTATCTTGATCTGCATGAATGGGTTGAGACAAATGCGATGTTTGATTTTTGCTTGGGCTGCAAAATATTGTGTGTGTGTGTTTAAGCTTAGAGAGAAATGCTTAGTGTTGAATTCTTGAAAAAAATACCAAATGCAGGAGCTCAGAGACCAAAATGTTTTCGTATCAACTTAGAAATATTCCATGTCTAAGTTTTCTGTTGGTCTGGTATGAGAAATTATGTAACCTCCTCAAACCAGCCTGGCTAATGTGTTTTAAATACACAGACCCAGAGAAGAACAGTATGTTCAGTGTTGGGAGAGAAGCTCAGAGGGAGCGCTACAGGTAACTGCCAAAATAAAGGAAACATCATCTACATGTCTTAAGGGGATTCTTTGGGATTTTGATTAGCTAACATGATCTACTTCCCCAGAATCAGATGAACACATGCATACCATTTTTATGTCTCTGCATTCAGTATGAAGGAAGTTCAAAGTAGTTTTGCAAGCCAATGCTAACTAGCTTTATTGCAATGACTGGAAGTCTATGGTATCAATCAAATGTATTTATAAAGCCCTTCTTACATCAGCTGATGTCACAAGTGCTGTACAGAAACCCAGCCTAAAACCCCAAACAGCAAGCTATGCAGGTATAGAAGCAGGAAAAACTCCCTAGAAAGGCCGGAACCTAGGAAGAAACCTAGAGAGGAACCAGGCTATGAGGGGTGGCCAGTCCTCTTCTGGCAGTGCCGGGTGGAGATTATAACAGAACATGACCAAGATGTTCAAATGTTCATAGATGACCAGCAGGGTCAGATAATAATAATCACAGTGATTGTAGATGGTGCAACAGGTCAGCACCTCAGGAGAAAATGTCAGTTGGCTTTTCATAGCCGATCAGAGTATCTCTACCGCACCGGCGGGTCTGGGACAAGGTAGCATGTCCTGTGAACAGGTTAGGGTTCCATAGCCGCAGGCAGAACAATTGAATCAGGAGCAGCAGCACGACCAGGTGACCTGGGGACAGCATGGAGTCATCAGGCCAGGTAGTCTTGAGGCATGGTCCTAGGGCTCATGTCCTCTGAGAGAAAGAGAGAGAAAGCGAGAGCAAGAGGGAGAGAGAATTAGAGAGAGCATACTTAAATTTACACAGAACACCGGATAAGACAGGAGAAATACTCCAACACATTAACTATTGCAGCATAAATACTGGAGGCTGAGACCGGAGGTGTCGGGAGTCACTGATACCTCCGGATAGGGCCAAACAGGCAGGATATAACTTCACCCACTTTGCCAAAGCGCAGCCCCCACACCACTAGAGGGATATCTTCAACCACCGACCTACTATCCTGAGACAAGGCTGAGTATAGCCCACGAAGATCTCCCCCACGGCATGAACCCGAGGGGGGGTGCCAACCCGAACAGGAAGATCACGTCAGTGACTCAACCCACTCAAGTGACTCACCCCTCCTAGGGACGGCATGAAAGAGCACCAGTAAGCCAGTGACTCAGCCCCTGTAATAGGGTTAGAGGCAGAGAATCACAGTGGAAAGAGGGGAACCGGCCAGGCAGAGACATCAAGGGTGATTTGTCGCTCCAGTGCCTTTCCGTTCACCTTCACACTCCTGGGCCAGACTACACTCAATTATAGGACGTACTGAAGAGATGAGTCTTCAATAAAGACTTAAAGGTCGAGACTGAGTCTGATTCTCTCATGTGGATATTCAGACCATTCCATAAAAAATTGAGCTCTATAGGAGAAAGCCCTGCCTACAGCTGGTTGCTTAGAAATTCTAGGAACAACAGGCCTGCGTCTTGTGACCGTAGCGTACGTGTAGGTATGTACGGCAAGACCTTGATCAGAAAGATAGTTAGGAGCACGCCCATGTAATGCTTTGTAGGTTAGCAGTAAAACCTTGAAATCAGCCCTAGCCTTAACAGGAAGCCAGTGTAGAGAGGCTAGCACTGGAGTAATATGATCACATTTTTTGGTTCTAGTCAAGATTCTAGCAGCTGTGTTTAGCACTAATTGAAGTATATTTAGTGCTTTATCAGGGTAGCCGGAAAGTAGAGTATTGCAATAGTCTAATCTAGAAGTGGTAAAAGCATGGATTAATTATTCTGCATAATTTGTGGACAGAAAGTTTCTGATTTTTGCAATGTTGCGTAGATGGAAAATAGCTGTCCTTGAAACAGTCTTGATATGTTCGTCAAAAGAGAGATTAGGGTCCAGAGTAACGCCAAGGTCCTTCACAGTTTTATTTGAGATGACTGTACAACCGTCAAGATTAATTGTCAGATTCAACAGAAGATCTCTTTGTTTCTTGGAACCTAGAACAAGCATCTCTGTTTTGTCCGAGTTTAAAAGTAGAACATTTGCCGCCATCCACTTCCTTATGTCTGAAACACAGGCTTCCAGGGAGGGCAATTTTGGGGATTCACCATGTTTCATCGAAATGTACAGCTGTGTGCCAACCACATAGCAGTGAAAGTTAACATTATGTTTCTGAATGACATCACCAGGAGGAAAAATATATAGTGAAAACAATAGTGGTCCTAAAACGGAGCCTTGAGGAACACAGAAATTTACAGTTGATTTGTCAGAGGACAAACTATCTACAGTTGAAGTCGGAAGTTACATACACTTATGTCGGAGTCATTAAAACTCGTTTTTCAACCACTCCACAAATTTCTTGTTTTAACAAACTATGGTTTTAGCAAGTCGGTTAGGACTTGCTTAGGACTTTGTGCATGACGCAAGCCATTTTTCCAACAATTGTTTACAGACAGATTATTTCACTTATAATTCACTGTATCACAATTCCAGTGAGTCAGAAGTTTACATACACAAAGTTGACTGTGCCTTTAAACAGCTTGGAATATTCCAGAAAATTATGTCATGGCATTAGAAGCTTCTGATAGGCTGATTGACATAATTTGAGTCAATTGAAGGTGTACCTGTGGATGTATTTCAAGGCCTACCTTCAAACTCAGTGCCTCTTTTCTTGACATCATGGGAAAATCAAAAGACCTTAGAAGAAAATTGGAGACCTCCACAAGTCTGGTTCATCCTTTTGAGCAATTTCCAAACGCCTGAACGTACCACGTTCATCTGTACAAACAATAGTACGCAATTATAAACACCATGGGACCAGGCAGCCATCATACCGCTCAGGAAGGAGATGCGTTCTGTCTCCTAGAGATTAAAGTACTTTGGTGCGAAAAGTGCAAATCAATCAAACAGCAAAGTACCTTGTGAAGATGCTGGAGGAAACAGGTACAAAAGTATCTATATCCACAGTAAAACGAGTCCTATATTGACATAACCTGAAAGGCTGCTCCGCAAGGAAGAAGCCACTGCCCCCAAACCGCCTTAAAAAAGCCAGACTACGGTTTGCAACTGCACATGGGGACAACGATTGTATGTATTTTTTGGAGAAATGTCCTTTGGTCTAATGAAACAAAAATACAACTGTTTGGCCATAATGACCACCATTATGTTTGGAGGAAAAAGGGGGAGGCTTGCAAGCCAACGAACTCCATCTCAACCGTGAAGCATGGGGGCATCATGTTGTGGGGGTGCTTTGCTGCAGGACGGCTGGTGCACTTCACAAAATAGATGGCATCATGAGGTAGGAAAATTAGGTGGATATATTGAAGCAACATCTCAAGACATCAGTCAGGACATTAAAGCTTGGTCGCAAATGGGTCTTCCAAATGGATAATGACCACAAGCATACTTCCAAAGTTGTGTCATAATGGCTTAAGGACAACAAAGTCAAGATATTGGAGTGGCCATCACAAAACCCTGACCTCATTCCTATAGAAAATTTGTGGGCAGAACTGAAAAAGTGTGTGCGAGCAAGAATGCCAACAAACCTGACTCCGTTACACCAGCTCTGTCAGGAGGAATGGGCCAAAATTCATCAACTTATTGTGGGAAGCTTGTGGAAGGCTACCCGAAAAGTTTGACCCAAGTTAAACAATTTATAGGCAATGCTACCAAGTACTAATTGAGTGTATGTAAACTTCTAACTTACTGGGAATGTTATGAAAAAAATAAAAGCTGAAATAAATAATTCTCTCTACTATTATTCTGACATTTCACATTCTTAAAATAAAGTGGTGATCCTAACTGACCTAAAACAGGGAATAAACTATTTGGCTTATTTGGCTAAGGTGTCTGTAAATTTCCAACTTCAACTGTATCTACAGAGACAAACTGTTATCTTTCCGACAGATAAGATCTAAACCAGGCCAGAACTTGTCCGTGTAGACCAATTTGGGTTTCCAATCTGTCCAAAAGAATGTGGTGTTCGATGATATCAAAAGCAGCACTAAGGTTTAGGAGCACGAGGACAGATGCAGAGCCTCGGTCTGACGCTATTAAAAGGTCATTTACCACCTTCACAATTGCAGTCTCAGTGCTATGATGGGGTCTAAAACCAGACTGAAGAGTTTCGTATGCATTGTTTGTCTTCAGGAAGGCAGTGAGTTGCTGCGCAACAGCTTTTTCAAAAGTTTTTGAGAGGAATGGGAGATTCGATATAGGCCGATAGTTTTTATATTTTCTGGATCAAGGTTTGGCTTTTTCAAGAGAGGCTTTATTACTGCCACTTTTAGTGAGTTTGGTACACATCCGGTGGATAGAGAGCCGTTTATTATGTTCAACATAGGAGGGCCAAGCACAGGAAGCAGCTCTTTCAGTAGTTTAGTTGGAATAGGGTCCAGTATGCAGCTTGAAGGTTTAGAGGCTATGACTATTTTCATCAATGTTTTCAAGAGATAGTATTAAAAGACTTGATCGTCTCCCTTGATCCTAGGTCCTGGCAGTGGTGTGCAGACTTAGAACAACTGAGCTTTGAAGAAATACGCAGATTTAAAGAGGAATCCGTAATTTCCTTTCTAATGATCATGATCTTTTCGTCAAAGAAGTTCATGAATTTATCACTGCTGAAGTGAAAGAGACCCTCTCTTGGGGAATGCTGCTTTTAGTTAGCTTTGCGACAGTATAAAAAATACATGTTGGATTGTTCTTATTTCCCTCAATTAATTTGGAGAAATAGGGTGATAGAGCAGCAGTGAGGGTTCTTCGATACTGCACGGTACTGTCTTTCCAAGCTAGTCGGAAGACTTCCAGTTTGGTGTAGCGCCATTTCCGTTCCAATTTTCTGGAAGCTTGCTTCAGGGCTTGGGTATTTTCTGTATACCAGGGAGTGAGTTTCTTATGACAAATGTTTTTTGTTTTTAGGGGTGCGACTGCATCTAGGGTGTTACGCAAAGTTAAATTGAGTTCCTCAGTTAAGTGGTAAACTGATTTTTGTACTTTGATGTCCTTGAGTAAGTGGAGGGAGTTTGGAAGGGCATCTAGGAATCTTTGGGTTGTCTGAGAATTTATAGCACGGCTTTTGATGATCCTTGGTTGGGGTCTGAGCAGATGATTTGTTGTGATTGCAAACGTAATAAAATGGTGGTCCGATAGTTCAGGATTATGAGGAAAAACATTAAGATCCACAACATTTATTCCATGGGCAAAACTAGGTCCAGAGTATGACTGTGGCAGTGAGTAGGTCCTGAGACATTTTGGACAAAACCCACTGAGTTGATGATGACTCCGAAAATATTATCTGCCATGACTACAAGATCCGATAGGAATTTAGGGAACTTAGTGAGGAACGCTGTATACGGCCCAGGAGGCCTGTAAACAGTAGCTATGAAAAGTGATTGAGTACGCTGCATATATTTCATGACTAGAAGCTCAAAAGACGAAAACGCAGTTTGAAATCTGCTATCGTAAATGTTAGCAACGCCCCCGCCTTTGCGGGTTGCGTGGGGGATATGGTCACTAGTGTAACCAGGAGGAGAGGCCTCATTTAATACAGTAAATTCATCAGGCTTAAGCCATGTTTCAGTCCGGCCAATCACTTCAAGATTATGATAAGTGATTAGTTCATTGACTGTAACTGCCTTGGAAGTGAGGGAACTAACATTATTAAGTAGCTCTATTTTGAGATTTTTATTTATTTTGATAAAAAAAAAATACTTCACCTTTATTTAACCAGGTAGGCCAGTTGAGAAGAAGTTCTTATTTACAACTGCGACCTGGACAAGATAAAGCAATGCAGTGTGACAAAACAACAACAGAGTTACACATGGAATAAACAAACGCACAGTCAAAACACAATAGAAAAATCTATATACAGTGTGTGCAAATGTAGTAAGATTAGGGAGGTAAGGCAATAAATAGGCCATAGTGGCGAAATAATTACAGTTTAGCATTAACACTGGAGAGATAGATGTGCAGATGATGATGTGCAAGTGCAAGTAGAGATCCTCATCCTCATAACAATATGAGGATGAGGTAGTTGGGTGGGCTATTTACAGATGGGCTATCTACAGGTGCCGTGATCGATAAGCTGCTCTGACAGCTGATGCTTAAAATTAGTTTGGGAGATATAAGTCTCCAGCTTCAGTAATTTTTGCAATTCGGTCCAGTCATTGGCAGCAGAGAACTGGAAGGAAAGGCGGCCAAAGAGGAGTTGGCTTTGGGGATGACCAGTGAAATATACCTGTTGGAGCGCGTGCTACGGGTGGGTGTTTCTATGGTGACCAGTGAGCTGAGATAAGGCGGGGCTTTACCTAGCAGTCTTGGAGCCAGTGGGTTTGGCGACGAAAATGAAGCAAGGGCCAGCCAACGAGAGCACACAGGTCGCAGTGGTGGGTAGTATATGGGGCTTTGGTGACAAAACGGATGGCACTGTGATAGACTGCATCTAATTTGCTGAGTAGAGTGTTGGAGGCTATTTTGTAAATTACATCGCCGAAGTCAAGGATCGGTAGGATAGTCAGTTTTACGAGGGTATGTTTAGCAGCATGAGTGAAGGAGGCTTTGTTGCGAAATAGGAAGCCGATTTGGATCGGAGATGCTTTAATGTGAGTCTGGAAGGAGAGTTTACAGTCTAACCAGACACCTAGATATTTGTAGTTGTCCACATATTCTAAGTCAGAACCGTCCAGAGCAGTGATGCTAGTCGGGTGGGTGCGTGCAGCGATCGGTTGAAAAGCATGCGTTTAGTTTTACTAGCATTTAAGAGCAGTTGGAGGCCACGTAAGGAGTGTGTCCAAAGAAGGGCCAGATGTATACAGAATGGTGTCGTCTGCGTAGAGGAGGATCAGAGAATCACCAGCAGCAAGAGCAACATCATTGATATATACAGTTGTGGCCAAAAGCTTTGAGAATGACACAAATATAAATTTTCACTAAGTCTGCTGCCTCAGTTTGTATGATGGCAATTTACTTATGCTCCAGAATGTTGTGAAGAGTGATCAGATGAATTGCAATTCATTGCAAAGTCCCTCTTTACCATGCAAATGAACTGAATCCCCCCCAAAAAAAACATTTCCACTGCATTTCAGCCCTGCCACAAAAGGACCAGCTGACATCACAGTGATTCTCTCGTTAACACAGGTGTGAGTGTTGACGAGGACAAGGCTGGAGATTACTCTGCCATGCTGATTGAGTTTGAATACCAGACTGGAAGCTTCAATAAGAGGGCGGCTTGGAATATTGTTCTTCTTCTGTCAACCATGGTTACCTGCAAGGAAACACTTGCCGTCATCAGTGAGCTGAGATAAGGCGGGGCTGTAGAGCTTCAAGTTCCTTGGTGTCCACATCAACAACAAACTAGAATGGTCCAAACACACCAAGACAGTCGTGAAGAGGGCACAACAAAGTATATTCCCCATCAGAAAACTAAAAATATTTGGCATGGGTCCTAAGATCCTCAAAAGGGAGCATCAAGACTTGTTGCATCGCTGCTTGGTACGGCAATTGCTCGGCCTCTGACCGCAAGGCACTACAGAGGGTAGTACATCACTGGGGCCCCGTACATCACTGGGGCTAAGCTGCCTGCCATCCATGACCTCTACACCAGGCGGTGTCAGAGGAAGGCCCTAAAAATTGTCAAAGACCCCGGCCACCCCAGTCATAGACTGTTCTCTCTACTACCGCATGGCAAGCAGTACCGGAATGCCAAGTCTAGGACAAAAAGGCTTCTCAACAGTTTTTACCCCCAAGCCATAAGACTCCTGAACAGGTAATCAAATGGCTACCCGGACTATTTGCATTGTGTGCCACCCCCCAACCCCTCTTTTTACGCTGCTGCTACTCTCTGTTTATCATATATGCATAGTCACTTTAACTATATATTCATGTACATACTACCTCAATTGGGCCGACCAATCAGTGCTCCCGCACAGAGGCTAACCGGGCTATCTGCATTGTGTCCCGTCACCCACCACCCGCCAACTCCTCTTTTACGCTACAGCTACTCTCTGTTCATCATACAGTATATGCATAGTCACTTTAACCATATCTACATGTACATACTACCTCAATCAGCCTGACTAACCGGTGTCTGTATGTAGCCTCACTACTTTTATAGCCTCACTACTGTATATAGCCTGTCTTTTTACTGTTGTTTTATTTCTTTACCTATCTATTGTTCACCAAGTACCTTTTTTGCACTATTGGTTAGAGCCTGTAAGTAAGCATTTCACTGTAAGGTCTACACCCGTTGTATTCTGCGCACGTGACAAATAAACTTTGATTTGATTTGGACAAAAAGGGCTTCACAGGCAAGGATATTGCTGCCTGTAAGATTGCACCTAAATCAACCATTTATCGGATCATCAAGAACTTCAAGGAGAGCGGTTCAATTGCTGTGAAGAAGGCTTCAGGGAGCCAAAGGAAATCCAGCAAGCGACAGGAGTGTCTCCTAAAGTTGATTCAGCTGCGGGATCGGTGCACAACCAGTACAGAAATTGCTCAGGAATGGCAGCAGGCAGGTGTGAGTGCATCTGCACGCACAGTGAGGCGAAGACTTTTGGAGGATGGCCTGGTGTCAAAAGGGCAGCAACGAAGCCACTTCTCTCCAGGAAAAACATCGGGGACAGACTGATATTCTGCAAAAGGTACAGGGATTGGACTGCTGAGGACTGGGGTAAAGTAATTTTCTCTGATGAATCCCCTTTCCGATTGTTTGGGGCATCCGGAAAAAAGCTTGTCCGGAGAAGACAAGGTGAGCGCTACCATCAGTCCTGTGTCATGCCAACAGCATCCTGAGACCATTCATGTGTGGGGTTGCTTCTCAGCCAAGGGAGTGGGCTCACTCACAATTTTGCAACTTCTCCCAACCATCCAGGAACAGTTTGGTGATGAACAATGCCTTTTCCAGCATGATGGAACACCTTGCCATAAGGCAAAAGTGATAACTAACTGGCTCAGGGAACATAACATCGATATTTTGGGTCCATGGCCAGGAAACTCCCCAGACCTTAATCCCATTGAGAATTTGTGGTCAATCCTCAAGAGGCGGGTGGAAAAACACGGCTGGGGGTGCAGAGCTGTTGGCCTGGGTAGAGGTAGCCAGTTGGAAAGCATGGCCAGCCGTAGAAAATTGCTTATTGAAATTCTCGATTATCATGGATTTACTGGTGGTGACAGTGTTTCCTAGCCTCAGTGCAGTGGGCAGCTAGGAGGAGGTGCTCTTATTCTCCATGGACTTTACAGAGTTACAAAAATTTGTGCTACAGAATGCAAATTTCTGTTTGAAAATGCTAGCCTTTGCTTTCCTAACTGACTTTGTATATTGGTTCCTAACTTCCCTGAAAAGTTGAATATCACGGGGGCTATTCGATGCTAATGCAGTATGCCACATTATGTTTTTGTGCTGGTCAAGGGCAGTCAAGTCTGGAGTGAACCAAGGTCTATATCTGTTCTTAGTTCTCCATTTTTTGAACGGGGCATGCGTATTTAAGATGGCGAAGAAAGCACTGTTATAGAATAAGCAGGAATCCTGTGTTTTAGGGAGTTAGAGCCCTGTCTATGTTCGTAGATAAGGTAAGAGCACCCCTCCGGGTAGGATGGAGTCCGTCACTCCTCAGCAGGCCAGGCTTGGTCCTGTCCCTCCTTTGTTTCTATAACAGCCTCCACTCATTTGGGAAGGCTTTCCACTAGATGTTGGAATATTACTGCGGGGACTTTCTTCCATTCAGCCACAAGAGCATTAGTGAGGTTGGGCACTGATGTTAGGAAATTAGGCCTGGCTCGCAGTCGGCATTCCAATCCATCCCAAAGGTGTTGGATGGGGTTGAGGTCAGGGCTCTGTGCAGGCCAGTCAATTTCTTCCACACCGATCTCGACAAACCATTTCTGTATGGACTTTGCATTGTGCACAGGGACATTGTCATGCTGAAACAGGAAAGGTCTTCCCCCAAACTGTTTCCACCAAGTTGGAAGCACAGAATTGCCTGGAAAGATTTCCCTTCACTGGAACTAAAGGGCCTAGCCCGAATTATGAAAATCAGCACCAGAAAATTCCTTCCCACCACACTTTACAGTTGGCACTATGCATTGGGGCAGGTAGTGTTCTCCTGGCATCCGCCAAAACCAGATTTGTTGGACTGCCAGATTCATCAGTAGTGAATGTTGCAACCGAGGACAGACGTGCTTCAGCACTTGGCGGTCCCATTCTGTGAGATTGTTTGGCCTACCACTTTGCGGCTGAGCCGTTGTTGCTCCTAGACATTTCCACTTCACAATAATAGCACTTATAGTTGACCGGGGCAGAAATTAGCCAGGCAGAAATTTGGCTTCTGAGCTCTTCAGTAAGGCCATTCTACTGCCAATATTTGTATATTGAGATTTCATGGCTGTGTGCTGGATTTTATACACTTGTCAGCAACAGTGTGGCTGACATAGTCAAATCCACTAATTTGAAGGGGTGTTGACATACTTTTGTATAAATAGTGGAGTTGGTTCAGAGTTCATTTTGATATTTCAATTTGCGTGTCCTGATCACATCTGGTATGGATGGACAAGATCAACATGCGTGTGGCCGGTGTAGTCAGCATGTTAGAAAAAAGGGATCCAAAAGGGTTCTTCGGCTGTTCCCATGGAATAACCCTTTTGGTTCAAGGTAGAACTCTTTTGGGTTCCATGTACAGTAAAATCCCTCTATAGAACCCAAAAAGGTTCTACCTGGAACCAAAAGGGTTCTACTTGGAGAAGAGTTATTCAAAGGGTTCTCTTATGGGGATGGCCGAAGAGCCCTTCTTGGTTCTAGGTAGCACCTGCAATCTGAGCTGCAGTTAACAATAATGAACTTATCCTCTGCAGCAGAGGTAACTCTGGGTCTTCCTTTCCTGTGGCGGTCCTCATGAGAACCAGTTTCATCATAGTGCTTGATGGTTTTTGCAACTGCACTTTCAAATTGTTTGACATTTTTCGTATTGACTGACCTTCATGTTTTAAAGTAATGATGGGCTGTCGTTTCTCTTAGCATATTTGAGCTGTTCTTGCCATAATATGGACTTGGTCTTTTACCAAATAGGGCTATCTTCTGTATACCACCCCTATCATGTCACAACACAACTGATTGGCTCAAATGCATTAGGAAGGAAAGAAATTCCTCAAATTAACTTTTAACAAGGCACACCTGTTAATCAAAATGCATTCCAGGTGACTACCTCAGAATGCCAAACGTGAGCAAAGCTGTTATCAAGGCAAAGGATGGCTACTTTGAATAATCTAAAATATTAATCTATTTTTTTCTTACTACATGATTCCATATGTGTTATTTCATAGTTTTGATGTCTTCACTATTATTCTACAATGTAGAAAATAGTAAAAATAAAGAAAAACCCTTGAATTAGTAGGTGTGTCCAAACTTTTGACTGGTACTATAAATAGATTATTATTTTTTGTTGTTGTACTTTTTACCCCTTTTTATCCCCAATTCCCATCGCTGCAACTCCAGTACAGACTCGAGAGAGGCGAAGGTCGAGGGCCATGCGTCCTCCAAAACATAACCTTGCCAAGCCGCACTGCTTCTTGACACATTACTTGCTTAACCCAGAAGCCAGCCCCTCTAATGTGTCGGAGGAAACAATGTACAACTGGCGATCGTGTCAGCGTGCATGCGCCCGGACCACCGGGAGACCCAGTGTCACGCGATGCGACAATGGCATCCTGGCCGGCCAAACCCTCCCCTAACCAGGACGACGCTGGTCCAATTGTGCGCCGCCTCATGGGTCTTCCGGTCGCAGCCAGCTTCGACACAGCCCAGGATCGAACCCGGGTCTGTAGTGACACCTCAAGCGCTGTGATGCAGTGCCTTAGACTCGGGAGGCCTAGATGATTTTTAAAGCAAGGCACATTTAACAATTAGGCTATTAATTATAGACTTAATTAAATTTGGGTTTCCTCGCTCCTAAATTTTCTTAGACAATTAGGCTAAGGCAAGGGTTGCTTCCGCCACATTATTCTCTTAATAAGGATCATCGGCCCCTTTTTTTCAATTTTTGCCTAAAATGGCATACCCAAATCGAACTGCCTGTAGCTCAGGCCATGAAGCAAGGATATGCATTTTCTTGGTACCATTTGAAAGGAAACACTTTGGCGTTTGTGGAAATGTTAAAGGAATGTAGGAGAATATAACACATTAGATCTGGTAAAAGATAATACAAAGAAAAAACCAACCATTTTTTTGTATTTTTTTTGTACCATCTTTGAAATGCAAGAGAATGGTCATAATATATTATTCCAGCCCAGCTGCAATTTAGATATTTGCCACTAGATTGCATTGTTTGTGTAAAGTTTTAGTCTGATCCAATGAAACAATTGCATTTCTGTTCAAAATGTTATATCAAGACTGCTCAAATGTGCCTAATATGCCTAATAACTTTTGATGTTCAAAACTGTGCACCCTCCTCAAACAATAGCATGGTATTATTTCACTGTAATAGCTACTGTAAATTGGACAGTGCAGTTGGATTAACAAGAATTTGAGCTTTCTGCCAATATGAGATATGTCTATGCCCTGGGAAATGTTCTTGTTACTTACAACCTCATGCTAATCGCATTAGCCTACGTTAGCTCAACCGTCCCGCCGGGGACCCACAATTCCCAAAGAAGTTTTAACAAGGCCATTATGCACATAGCAAAATAGGGAAAGGCGCAAATTCTACAGCGCACTGAAGATTTATGTTTCAGAACCGCAGACAGCGACCGTATCCAACTCGGGAGAAAGCACATTTGTTATAAAATAATATTATATTTATTAGTGTTGCACCATTATTTGTACATAATATAACCATATTAAATGTCAGTATCATATGTCTTAGAGTGATGTACTGTGTCATCCCCGTGACCTCCGTAATGGATTAGTCCACTGAGACTGGAGCGAATCAGACAGGTGTCTTGTGCACCATGAAAAAAAATTATAAATGCGACTGTTCGACTAAAGAAATCTCGGTCGACCAACAGCCTATCGACCAAACAATCGACAAGTCGACTAAATGGGGTCAGCCCTAGTAGGGACCTCTACCCTCTATCGCCCAGGCCATAGCTCCTGAGTACCACCCTGTTATGTGCCCCCCTCCCCCCCTTTACTCTCATACCCATGCCGTAGCTCTTCAGTGGGCAACTGACTGAGCCACAGTGAGACAGCTGGCAGCTCGGAGCCACTGAAGAATTACATTAATATTTCATCTCAGCAGCTGGAGTATTTCCTTCTCTGATCTGAAGACATTGACTCCCCCCTCCCCTCTCTCCACCCCTTCTCCCCTCCTCCACTCTCCACCCCCTCCACTACTCCACCCCTCCACTTCTCCACTCTTTCACCCCATCACTCCTTCACTGTTCCACCACCCAACCCTCCGCTCCACCACTTATTCCCCCTCCATCCCCTCCTCTTCTCCACTCTTCTACTCTTTCACTCCTCCACACCCCCACCTCTCCACTCCTCCACCCTCCACTTCTCCCCCTCCTCTCCGCTCCTCCACCCTCCACTTCTCCCCCTCCTCTCTGCTCCTCCACCCTCCACTTCTCCACTCTTCCACTCCTTTACTCCTCCACCCTTCATTTCTCTACCCCTTCAATTTCTCCACCACCTCCACTTCTCCACTCCTCCACCCTCCACTTCTCCACTTCCACTCCTTCACTCCTCCACCCTCCTACCCCTCCTCTCCTCTTTTCCTCCACCCCCTCTAATCTTCCACCCCCTCTAATCCTCCACTTCTCCACTCCTTCAGTCCTGCACCCCCTCTACCCCTCCACTCCTCCACCCTCCTACCCCTCCTCTCCTCTTTTCCTCCACCCCCTCTAATCTTCCACCCCCTCTAATCCTCCACTTCTCCACTCCTTCAGTCCTGCACCCTCTCTACCCCTCCACTCCTCCACCCTCCGCACCACTCCGACACCCCTTTGAAAATGAGATTGCTTTGATTTACATCAGCACTGTTCCCCTCTTTGTTCCCACACCTCCTCCTCCGATCCTCTTCCTCACTGCAGATTCCTCCTACATCTAATTATTTTCAATAGTTTACAATTTTCTCAAATTCTCTTTTCTGGGCTCAGTAAAAACCTAGAGAGAAAGAAGAGAATATATAGAGCAGTTAAAATTGAATTCTCTATTACATTTTTAAACACTATATTGTAAAAATTGATGATTATTTTCCCTTCTCTCCGATTACATTGCGGGTTGGAGAATAGTGTGTTGGTTGATAAGGCAATAACTATTGTTTTTTTTTATCAGGTAGGCCTACATTTGTTTTATCAGACAATATCTATCCAGGAATTGGTATGTTTTCAGGTGGAAGTTAATACAACTGTCAGAGGGAGAGAAATACAGGCTTTAAGTGTCAGAGAAAGTAAATAACAAGGAGAGGAGAGCATAGAGCACAGTGTCGCGAGAAAGAGAGAGGGATGAAGTGAGCATAGAAAGAAAAATATGAAGCGAGCAGGGAAAATGTGGAATGGAACGAGAGCATGGGGAGAGAAAATGAGGGAAGAAACATCATAGAAAGAGAGATGGAGTGGGAGGGAGAACGAGAGAGGGAATGGAGAGATCACTGAGAGGGGGGATTGGTACAGCCACATTAATACCCGAGCACGCAGGTCCAGGTTATGGTGGGTTGTTTTTAATCCCATTTCCTGGTGTCATTAGCGGGTTCTATGATTTGTCATCAATCACTGGTTGTCGCTGGGATGTAGGCAGCTAGCTTGCTGAGTGGGCAGCCGAGCCCAGACGCCACAACGCCACACCACGCTGAGTCTCTAATGGAATGATTCACTCAGGAAGGGGAGGGATAGGGGGTAGTGGGGCATAGAAAGATGGGTAATGTAAGTGTTTGTGTGTCTTTATGTGAGAGAGAGAGAGTGAATGACAGAGGGGAAGAGAGGATAGATGGGGAGTGTCATGTATTGTCATGTTGTGTCTTTCTGTCCTTTCCTTTCACCCTGTCTCCCTCTGCTGGTCGTATTAGGTTACCTTTTCTCCCCCGCTTTCCCCCAGCTGTTCCTTGTCTCCTCCTGACTACCTCGTCACCCCGTTTCCCACCTGTTCCCTTTTTCCCTCTGATTAGTCCCCTATATCTCTCTCTGTTTTTGTTCCTGTCCTTGTCGGATTCTTGTTTGTTGTGTTTCATGCCTGAGCCAGACTATCGTCATGTTTGCTGTAACCTTGTCCTGTCCTGTCGGAATCTGCCGGTCTATCTGAGCCTACCTATGTTTGGTTATTAAAGAAGCTCTGTTTAAGTTAGTTCGCTTTTGGGTCCTCATTCACTCACCGTAACAGAAGAATCCGACCAGGAATGGACCCAGCGACTTCGGATCCTCTCCACTCAGCCGTCGAGATCCAGGGAGCGATGCTAGGCAGACACGAGCAGGAATTGTCTGCTGCTCGACATGCCGTTGAGACCCTGGCCACCCAAGTCTCCAACCTCACAGAACAGGTTCACCATCTCCGCCTCGATCCACCGGCCACTTCCAGGGCTTTCGAATCTCCGGAGCCCAGAATCAATAACCCGCCGTGTTACTCTGGGGAGCCCACTGAATGCCGCTCGTTCCTCACCCAGTGTGATATTGTGCTTTCTCTCCAGCCCAACACTTACGCCAGGAGCACTGCTCGTGTCGCCTACGTCATATCTCTCCTTACTGGACGGGCTCGTGAGTGGGGCACGGCAATCTGGGAGGCAAGGGCTGAGTGTACTAACCAGTATCAGGACTTTAAGGAGGAGATGATACGGGTTTTTGATCGATCTGTTTTTGGGGAGGAGGCTTCCAGGGCCCTGGCTTCCCTATGTCAAGGCAATCGATCCATAACAGACTACTCTATTGAGTTTCGCACTCTTGCTGCCTCCAGTGGCTGGAACGAGCCGGCTTTGCTCGCTCGTTTTCTGGAGGGTCTCCGCGCAGAGGTAAAGGATGAGATTCTCTCCCGGGAGGTTCCTTCCAGCGTGGATTCCTTGATTGAACTCGCTATTCGCATTGAGCGACGGGTTGATCTTCGTCACCGAGCTCGTGGAAAGGAGCTCGCGTTCTCCGTTGCCCCCCTCTCCGCATCACTACCATCTTCCTCTGCCGGCTCGGGAGCTGAGCCTATGCAGCTGGGAGGTATCCGCATCTCGACTAAGGAGAGGGAACGGAGAATCACCAACCGCCTCTGTCTCTATTGCGGTTCTGCTGGTCATTTTGTCACTTCATGTCCAGTAAAAGCCAGAGCTCATCAGTAAGCGGAGGGCTACTGGTGAGCGCTACTACTCCTGTCTCTCCTTCAAGATCCTGCACTACCTTGTCGGTCCATCTACGCTGGACCGGTTCGTCAGCTTCCTGCAGTGCCTTAATAGACTCTGGGGCGGAGGGCTGTTTTATGGACGAGACCTGGGCTCGGGAACATGACATTCCTCTCAGACAGTTAAGGGAGTCCACGGCCTTGTTCGCCCTGGATGGTAGTCCCCTCCCCAGGATTCAGCGTGAGACGTTACCTTTAACCCTCACTGTTTCTGGTAATCATAGCGAAACCATTTCTTTTTTGATTTTTCGTTCACCTTTTACACCTGTTGTTTTGGGCCATCCCTGGCTAGTTTGTCATAATCCTTCCATTAATTGGTCTAGTAATTCTATCCTCTCCTGGAACGTCTCTTGTCATGTGAAATGTTTAATGTCTGCTATCCCTCCTGTTTCCTCTGTCTCTTCTTCACAGGAGGAGCCTGGTGATTTGACAGGGGTGCCGGAGGAATATCACGATCTGCGCACGGTGTTCAGTCGGTCCAGGGCCACCTCTCTTCCTCCACACCGGTCGTATGATTGTAGTATTGATCTCCTTCCGGGAACCACTCCCCCCCGGGGTAGACTATACTCTCTGTCGGCTCCCGAACGTAAGGCTCTCGAGGATTATTTGTCTGTAGCTCTTGACGCCGGTACCATAGTCCCCTCCTCCTCTCCCGCCGGAGCGGGGTTTTTTTTTTGTCAAGAAGAAGGACGGGTCTCTGCGCCCCTGCATAGATTATCGAGGGCTGAATGACATAACAGTTAAGAATCGTTATCCGCTTCCTCTTATGTCTTCAGCCTTCGAGATCCTGCAGGGAGCCAGGTTTTTCATTAAGTTGGACCTTCGTAACGCTTACCATCTCGTGCGCATCAGGGAGGGGGACGAGTGGAAGACGGCGTTTAACACTCCGTTAGGGCACTTTGAATACCGGGTTCTTCCTTTCGGCCTCGCTAACGCTCCAGCTGTCTTTCAGGCATTAGTCAATGATGTCCTGAGAGACATGCTGAACATCTTTGTTTTCGTTTACCTTGACGATATCCTGATTTTTTTCACCGTCACTCCAGATTCATCTTCAGCACGTCCTCCAGCGCCTTTTAGAGAATTGTCTTTTTGTGAAGGCTGAGAAGTGCACTTTTCATGCCTCCTCCGTCACATTTCTCGGTTCTGTTATTTCCGCTGAAGGCATTAAGATGGATCCCGCTAAGGTCCAAGCTGTCATTGATTGGCCCGCCCCTAAGTCACGCGTCGAGCTGCAGCGCTTTCTCGGCTTCGCGAACTTCTATCGTCGTTTCATCCGTAATTTCGGTCAGGTGGCAGCTCCTCTCACAGCCCTTACTTCTGTCAAGACGTGCTTTAAGTGGTCCGTTTCCGCCCAGGGAGCTTTTGATCTCCTCAAGAATCGTTTTACATCCGCTCCTATCCTTGTTACACCCGACGTCTCTAGACAGTTCGTTGTCGAGGTTGACGCGTCAGAGGTGGGCGTGGGAGCCATTCTTTCTCAGCGCTCCCTCTCTGACGACAAGGTCCACCCATGCGCGTATTTTTCTCATCGCCTGTCCCCGTCGGAACGTAACTATGATGTGGGAAACCGCGAACTGCTCGCCATCCGGTTAGCCCTAGGCGAATGGCGACAGTGGTTGGAGGGGGCGACCGTTCCTTTTGTCGTTTGGACTGACCATAGGAACCTTGAGTACATCCGTTCTGCCAAACGACTTAATGCGCGTCAGGCGCGTTGGGCGCTGTTTTTCGCTCGTTTCGAGTTCGTGATTTCTTATCGTCCGGGCTCTAAGATCACCAAGCCTGATGCTTTATCTCGTCTCTTCAGTTCTTCAGTAGCCTCCACTGACCCCGAGGGGATTCTCCCTGAGGGGCGTGTTGTCGGGTTGACTGTCTGGGGAATTGAGAGGCAGGTAAAGCAAGCGCTCACTCACACTCCGTCGCCGCGCGCTTGTCCTAGGAACCTTCTTTTCGTTCCCGTTCCTACTCGTCTGGCCGTTCTTCAGTGGGCTCACTCTGCCAAGTTAGCCGGCCACCCTGGCGTTCGGGGTACGCTTGCTTCCATTCGCCAGCGTTTTTGGTGGCCCACCCGGGAGCATGACACGCGTCGTTTCGTGGCTGCTTGTTCGGTCTGCGCGCAGACTAAGTCCGGTAACTCCCCTCCTGCCGGCCGTCTCAGGCCGCTTCCCATTCCCTCTCGACCGTGGTCTCACATCGCCTTAGATTTTGTCACCGGACTGCCTTCGTCAGCGGGGAAGACTGTTATTCTTACGGTTGTCGATAGGTTCTCTAAGGCGGCTCATTTCATTCCCCTTGCTAAGCTTCCTTCTGCTAAAGAGACGGCACAAATCATCATCGAGAATGTTTTCAGAATTCATGGCCTTCCGTCAGACGTCGTTTCGGACAGAGGTCCGCAATTCACGTCTCAATTTTGGAGGGAGTTTTGCCGTTTGATTGGGGCTTCCGTCAGTCTCTCTTCCGGCTTTCACCCCCAGTCTAACGGTCAAGCAGAACGGGCCAATCAGACTATTGGTCGCATCTTACGCAGTCTTTCTTTTCGCAACCCTGCGTCTTGGTCAGAGCAGCTCCCCTGGGCAGAATACGCCCACAACTCGCTTCCTTCGTCTGCGACCGGGCTATCTCCTTTTCAGAGTAGCCTCGGGTACCAGCCTCCGCTGTTCTCATCTCAGTTCGCCGAGTCCAGCGTCCCCTCCGCTCAGGCTTTTGTCCAACGTTGCGAGCGCACCTGGAAGAGGGTCAGGTCTGCACTTTGCCGTTATAGGACGCAGACTGTGAGGGCTGCTAATAAGCGTAGAACTAAGAGTCCTAGATATTGTCGCGGTCAGAGAGTTTGGCTCTCCACTCAGAACCTTCCCCTTAAGACGGCTTCTCGCAAGTTGACCCCGCGGTTCATTGGTCCGTTCCGCATTTCTCGGGTCATTAATCCTGTCGCAGTTCGACTTCTTCTTCCGCGATACCTTCGTCGCGTCCACCCGGTCTTCCATGTCTCCTGTATTAAGCCCGTTCTTCGCGCCCCCGCTCGTCTCCCCCCCCCCCCCCCCCATCCTTGTCGAGGGCGCACCCATCTACAGGGTCCGTAGGATTTTGGACATGCGTCCTCGGGGCCGTGGTCACCAGTACCTCGTTGATTGGGAGGGGTACGGTCCTGAGGAGAGGAGTTGTGTAACAGGGAGAGGAATGAGGGAGAGAAAGAGAGAGGGAGAGGTGTAGAGAGGAGAAAACGTAGAGGGGGTAGAGGAATGATGAGGGAGAAAGTCAGAGAGAGGGGGAAGAGGGGTGATGCTGGAAAGAGAGAGCTACAGAGAGGAAGAAGGGAGAGAGTGAATGAGAGAAACTAGAGCTCAGTATCTATCAGTCTAACGAATTTCACTGAGACAGATACATTTTTACTGGTGGACAGGCTTTACAGTTGTTTCACTCACTCTCTATGGAGTTACTTTTTTTTTTGTTGCTTGTCAGCTACTATTATAATTCACCAGCATATTGACAGGAGGACATTCAGCGACTAACTGGTAAATACACTAGAGATCCAGCACCGGACAGCGTTAAATCCCAATAATAATACTCCACACCTCCTTAGCTGGCTGTGTAATACAGTACTGTGTGTGTGGTGTGTGTGTGCATGTTTGTCCCCTGCCAGCAGTGTCAGTCTCCACTCTATGAGCTCCTTGTTTCCAGGCCTGCCAGCCAGCGTCTGTTTTAGATAGGAGATAACGGGAGGGCACTAAGTAGCAACACAGTCTAGGAACCAACGACACAATCCATAACCTGCCATTTCTTACAGGACTGACAGAGAGAGGGGGGTGGGAAAGATAGAGAGGGAAATAGAGATAAGGGGAGAAAGATAGAGAGGGGGAGAAACAGGGTGAGAGAGAGAGGAGAGAGAGAGAGAAGGAGAGAGAGAGAGAGAAAAGGAAAGAAAGGAAGGATAGAGGTGTCACAGCAATGGGACTTGCCTGGCTATCGCTGCCATCGTACATCATCATTTAATATAATTGGAGCCAGGGAGGTGAGAGTTTGGCCAAATATTACTCCATTGGTAACCAAGAGGGGTGGAGAAGCTGAGTAGAGGCTGTATATCTAACTCTAATCTCACCTGTCTGGATCAGCTGCCACTCAGCGAAGCAAGCAACTGTGCGTGGCCACACACACACACACACACACACACACACACACACACACACACACACACACAGCTTTATGATTAACGACTCATGGTTTAATCATAACAACATACCATGCATACCAGCCCACGCTTCATGATTGTTTTGATCATGCCGGAATACTGGCATATGTTCCGGTCAGCCTCAGAGAACAACATTGACCTATACGCTGACTCGGTGAGTGCGTTTGAAAAGAAGTACATTGGAGATGTTGTACCCACTATTAAAACCTACCCTAACCAGAAACCGTGGATGGATGGCGGCATTCGCGCAAAACTGAAAGTGCAAACCATCGCATTTAACCATGGAAAGAGGTCGGGGGAATATGTCTGAATATAAACAGTGTAGCTATTCCCCCTGCAAGGCAATCAAACAAGCAAAATGCCACTACAGGGACAAGGTGGAGTTGCAATTCAACCGCTCAGACACGAGATGTATGTGGCAGGGTCTACAGGAAATCACGGACTACAAAAATAAATCCAGCCACATCACGGACACCGACGTCACGCTTCCAGACAAACTAAACCCCTTCTTTGCCCGCTTTGAGGATAATACAGTGCCACCGTCGCGGCCCGCTAACAAGGACTGCGCCCCCCTCCCCCCCTCCTTCCCCATGGCTGACGTGAGTAAAACATTTAAACGTGTTAACCCTTTTAAGGCTGCTGGCCCAGATGGCATCCCTACTCACATCCTCAAAGAATGCGCAGACCAGCTGGCTGGTGTGTTTATGGACATATTCAATTGCTCCCTGTCCCAGTCTGTTGTCCCCACATGCTTCAAGATGGCTACCATTTTTCCTTTACCCAAGAAGGCAAAGGTAACTGAACTAAATGACTACCGCCCCGTAGCACTCACCTCTGTCATCATGAAGTGCTTCGAAAGACTAGTCAAGAATCATATCACCTCCACCTTACCGGCCACCCTTGACCCACTTCAGTTTGCATACCACCCCAACATGTCCACAGACGACGCAATCACCATCACTCTGCACACTGCCCTATCCCATCTGGAGAAAAGGAATACCTATGTAAGAATGTTGTTTATTGACTACAGCTCAGGATTCAACACTATAGTACCCTCCAAACTCATCATTAAGCGGGAGGCCCTGGGTCTCAACCCCACCCTGTGCAATTGGGTCCTGGACTTTCTGATGGGCCACCCCCAGATGGTGAAGGTAGGAAACAACATCTCCACTTCGCTGACCCTCAACACTGGGGCCCCACAAGGGTGCTTGCTCAGCACCCTCCTGTACTCCCTGTTCACCCACGACTGCATGGCCATGCACGCCTCCAACTCAATCATCAAGTTTGCAGACGACACAACAGTACTGGGCTTGATTATCAACAAAGACAAGACAGCCTACAGGGAGGAAATGAGGGCACTCGTAGTGTCAGAAAACCAACCTCTCTCACAAAGTCAACAAAACAAAGGAGATGATCGTGGACTTCAGGAAACCGCAGAGGGAGCACCCCCCCATCCACATCGAAGGGACAGTAGTGGAGAAGGTGGAAACTTTTCAGTTCCTCTGCGGTACACATCACTGACAAACTGAAATAGTCCACTCACACAGACAGTGTGGTGAAAATCAGGAGGCTGAAGGAGGCTCGGGAGGCTGAAGAAATGTGGCTTGTCACCTGAAACCCTAACAAACATTTACAGATGCACAATCGAGAACATCCTGTCGGGCTGTATCACAGCCTGGTACGGCAACTGCACCACCCTCAACCACAAGACTCTCCAGAGGGTGGTGCGGTCTGCACAACGCATCACCGGGGGCAAACTACCTGCCCTCCAGGACACCTACAGCACCCAATGTCACAAAGGCCAAAAAGATCATCAAGGACATCAACCACCCGAGTCTCTTCACACCGTTACCATCCAGAAGGCAAGGTCAGTACAGGTGCATCAAAGCAGTGACCGAGAGACTGAAAAACAGCTCCTATCTCAAGGCCATCAGACTGCTAAACAGCAATCACTAACTCAGAGAGGCTGCTGCCTACATTGAGACCCAATCACTGGCCAATTTAATAAATGGATCACTAGTCACTTTATACAATGCACTCTAAATAATTCCACTTTCATAATGTTCACATATCTTACATTACTCATATCACGTGTTGTAAGGGAATTGTGCCCTATGTTAAACAAGAGACCACAGGGAATTTGATCAGAGGTTAGTTTGTTTAATAATGATTGCAAGCCGGAGTATACACTTACAGTAATTTGCAAGTAACACACTCAGCACCAAAGATGCTGAGTGTCACCTACTGAGGATCACCCCATACAGGGTGATGTCCCTTAACTTTAATACCATGTAAGCTCATAATTAATAGTTGCTAATAGAAAGATGTCTCTGCTAGGCGGAGTTCAGCTTATAGTTATTTGCAGTTAGTTTCCCAATCCTTCTTCCTCCTATTGCTATCATGTGCTGGCAGAAGTAAGACTGGAACATAGTATCAACAGGAACTGAAAGTTTAGTTTCAACACACAAACAGACATCTGACTTTTTGTACAGTTGACCTCTTCATGCACTTACAAAGTCTCTACCACTGATTCTTAATCTCAAGCTAAAGCAAAACATTAATCATTGTACTTTTGTAATTACATGTGTTCCTATAATGTACAGATATTATAAAATTCCTTTCAGTGTGTATACTGTATTTTATACCATCCATTGCACCTCGCCTATGCCGCTCAGCCTCTGCTCATCCATATAGTTACATGTACATATTCTCATTCACCCCTTTAGATTTGTGTGTATTAGGTATTTGTTCGGGAATTGTAAGATATTACTGCACTGTCGGAACTAGAAGCACAAGCATTTCGCTACACTCACATTAACATCTGCTAACCATGTGTATGTGACAAATAAAATTTGCTTTGATTTTGATTTGATTAACAGAGAGTAGCAGCAGAGGGGGGGGGGGTGGACAATGCAAATAGTCTGGGTAGCGATTTGATTCGCTGTTCAGGAGTCTTATGGCTTGGGGGTAGAAGCTGTTAAGAAACTGTTTGACTTCCGGCGCCGACAGAGATGGCCGCCTCGCTTCGCGTTCCTAGGAAACTATGCAGTTTTTTGTTTTTTTACGTGTTATTTCTTACATTAGTACCCCAGGTCATCTTAGGTTTCATTACATACAGTCGAGAAGAACTACTGAATATAAGATCAGCGTCAACTCACCATCAGTACGACCAAGAATATGTTTTTCGCGACGCGGATCCTGTGTTCTGCCTTACAAACAGGACAACGGAGTGGATTCCATGCAGCGACCCAAAAAAACGACTCCGAAAGAGGGGGAAACGAGGCGGTCTTCTGGTCAGACTCCGGAGACGGGCACACCGTACACCACTCCCTAGCATTCTTCTTGCCAATGTCCAGTCTCTTGACAACAAGGTTGATGAAATCCGAGCAAGGGTAGCATTCCAGAGGGACATCAGAGACTGTAACGTCCTTTGCTTCACTGAAACATGGCTCACTGGAGAGACTCTATCCGAAGCGGTGCAGCCAACGGGTTTCTCCACGCATCGCGCTGACAGAAACAAACATCTTTCTGGTAAGAAGAGGGGCGGGGGCGTATGCCTCATGGCCAACGTGACATGGTGTGATGAAAGAAACATACAGGAACTCAAATCCTTCTGTTCACCTAATTTAGAATTCCTCACAATCAAATGTAGACCGCATTATCTACCAAGAGAATTCTCTTCGATTATAATCACAGCCGTATGTATCCCCCCCCAAGCAGACACATCGATGGCTCTGAACAAACTTTATTTAACTCTCTGCAAACTGGAAACGATTTATCCGGAGGCTGCATTCATTGTAGCTGGGGATTTTAACAAGGCTAATCTGAAAACAAGACTACCTAAATTTTATCAGCATATCGATTGCGCAACCAGGGGTGGAAAGACCTTGGATCATTGTTACTCTAACTTCCGCGACGCATATAAGGCCCTGCCCCGCCCCCCTTTCGGAAAAGCTGACCACGACTCCATTTTGTTGATCCCTGCCTACAGACAGAAACTAAAACAAGAGGCTCCCACGCTGAGGTCTGTCCAACGCTGGTCCGACCAAGCTGACTCCACACTCCAAGACTGCTTCCATCACGTGGACTGGGAGATGTTTCGTATTGCATCAGACAACAACATTGACGAATACGCTGATTCGGTGTGCGAGTTCATTAGAACGTGCGTTGAAGATGTCGTTCCCATAGCAACGATTAAAACATTCCCTAACCAGAAACCATGGATTGATGGCAGCATTCGTGTGAAACTGAAAGCGCGAACCACTGCTTTTAATCAGGGCAAGGTGTCTGGTAACATGACCGAGTACAAACAGTGCAGCTATTCCCTCCGCAAGGCTATCAAACAAGCTAAGCGCCAGTACAGAGACAAAGTAGAATCTCAATTCAACGGCTCAGACACAAGAGGCATGTGGCAGGGTCTACAGTCAATCACGGACTACAGGAAGAAATCCAGCCCAGTCACGGACCAGGATGTCTTGCTCCCAGGCTGACTAAATAACTTTTTTTCCCGCTTTGAGGACAATACAGTGCCACTGACACGGCCTGCAACGAAAACATGCGGTCTCTCCTTCACTGCAGCCGAGGTGAGAAAGACATTTAAACGTGTTAACCCTCGCAAGGCTGCAGGCCCAGACGGCATCCCCAGCCGCGCCCTCAGAGCATGCGCAGACCAGCTGGCCGGTGTGTTTACGGACATATTCAATCAATCCCTATACCAGTCTGCTGTTCCCACATGCTTCAAGAGGGCCACCATTGTTCCTGTTCCCAAGAAAGCTAAGGTAACTGAGCTAAACGACTACCGCCCCGTAGCACTCACTTCCGTCATCATGAAGTGCTTTGAGAGACTAGTCAAGGACCATATCACCTCCACCCTACCTGACACCCTAGACCCACTCCAATTTGCTTACCGCCCAAATAGGTCCACAGACGATGCAATCTCAACCACACTGCCCTAACCCATCTGGACAAGAGGAATACCTTTGTGAGAATGCTGTTCATCGACTACAGCTCGGCATTCAACACCATAGTACCCTCCAAGCTCGTCATCAAGCTCGAGACCCTGGGTTTCGACCCCGCCCTGTGCAACTGGGTACTGGACTTCCTGACGGGCCGCCCCCAGGTGGTGAGGGTAGGCAACAACATCTCCTCCCCGCTGATCCTCAACACTGGGGCCCCACAAGGGTGCATTCTGAGCCCTCTCCTGTACTCCCTGTTCACCCACGACTGCGTGGCCACGCACGCCTCCAACTCAATCATCAAGTTTGCGGACGACACAACAGTGGTAGGCTTGATTACCAACAACGACGAGACGGCCTACAGGGAGGAGGTGAGGGCCCTCGGAGTGTGGTGTCAGGAAAATAACCTCACACTCAACATCAACAAAACTAAGGAGATGATTGTGGACTTCAGGAAACAGCAGAGGGAACACCCCCCTATCCACATCGATGGAACAGTAGTGGAGAGGGTAGCAAGTTTTAAGTTCCTCGGCATACACATCACAGACAAACTGAATTGGTCCACTCACACAGACAGCATCGTGAAGAAGGCACAGCAGCGCCTCTTCAACCTCCGGAGGCTGAAGAAATTCGGCTTGTCACCAAAAGCACTCACAAACTTCTACAGATGCACAATCGGGAGCATCCTGGCGGGCTGTATCACCGCCTGGTATGGCAACTGCACCGCCCTCAACCGTAAGGCTCTCCAGAGGGTAGTGAGGTCTGCACTACACATCACCGGGGGCAAACTATCTGCCCTCCAGGACACCTACACCACCCGATGTCACAGGAAGGCCATAAAGATCATCAAGGACATCAACCACCCGAGCCACTGCCTGTTCACCCCGCTATCATCCAGAAGGCGAGGTCAGTACAGGTGCATCAAAGCAGGGACCGAGAGACTGAAAAACAGCTTCTATCTCAAGGCCATCAGACTGTTAAACAGCCACCACTAACACTGAGTGGCTGCTGCCAACACACTGACACTGACTCAACTCCAGCCACTTTAATAATGGGAATTGATGGGAAATGATGTAAATATATCACTAGCCACTTTAAACAATGCTACCTTATATAATGTTACTTACCCTACATTATTCATCTCATATGCATACGTATATACTGTACTCTATATCATCGACTGTATCCTTATGTAATACATGTATCACTAGCCACTTTAAACTCTGCCACTTTGTTTACATACTCATCTCATTTGTACATACTGTACTCGATACCATCTACTGTATCTTGCCTATGCTGCTCTGTACCATCACTCATTCATATATCCTTATGTACATATTCTTTATCCCCTTACACTGTGTACAAGACAGTAGTTTTGGAATTGTTAGTTAGATTACTTGTTATTACTGCATTGTCGGAACTAGAAGCACAAGCATTTCGCTACACTCGCATTAACATCTGCTAACCATGTGACAAATAAAATTTGATTTGATTTGATTTGATTTGAAACCTTTTGGACCTAGACTTTGCTGCTCCGGTACCGCTTGCCGTGCAGTAGCAGAGAGAACAATCTATGACTAGGGTGGCTGGAGTCTTTGGGAATTTTTAGGGCCTTTCTCTGACACCGCCTGGTATAGAGGTCCTGGATGCCAGGAATCTTGGCCCCAGTGATGTGTTGGGCTGTATACACTATCCAGGATGATATTCCAGTCTATGCTAACAAAACAGTCCTGTAGCTTAGCATCTGCAGGAATCAGGAGGATAGAGTTATGGTCAGATTTGCCAAATGGAGGGCGAGCTTTGCATGTGTGTGTAGTAAAGGTGGTCTATAGTATTTTTTTCCTTTGGTTGCAGATGTAACATGCTGGTAGAAAGGAGGTAAAATGGATTTAAGTGTCCCTGCATTAAAGTCCCTGGCCACTAGGAGTGCTGCCTCTGGATGAGCATTTTCTTGTTTACTTATGGCCTTATACAGCTCGTTGAGTGCGGTCTTAACGCCAGCATCGGTTTGTGGTGGTAAATAGACAGCTATAAAAAATACAGATGATAACTCTCTTGGTAAATACTGTGGTCTACAGCTTATCATGAGATACTCTACCTCAGACGAGCAAAACCTTGAGAATTCCTTAATATTAGATTTCATGCACAGCTGTTATTTACAAATAAACACAGACCGCCACCCCCTACCGGAGGCAGCTGTTCTATCTTGCCGATGCAACAAAAACCCAGCCAGCTATATGTTATCCATGTCGTCGTTCAGCCACAACTCGGTGAACCATAAGATATTACAGTTTTTAAAGGCCCGCTAGTAGGATAGTCTTGGTAGGATAGTCCACTTTATTACCCAATGATTGCATATTGGCTAATAGGACTCATGGTAGAGGCGGATTACTCACTCGCTGTCGAATCCTTACAAGGCAACCCGACTTACATCCACGATATTGCCATCTCTTCTTCATGCGGATGAAGGGGATTTTGGCCTTGTCGGGTGTCTGAAGTAAATCCTTTGCGTCCGACTTTTTAAAGAAAAAATCTTTGTCCAGCACCTGTAATCACTGTACTGATATCCAGAAGCTCTTTTCGGTCATAGGAGACGGTGGCAAAACCATTATGTACAAAATAAGTTACAAATAACACGAAAAAACACACAAAATAGCACAATTGGTTAGCTGCCCGTAAAACGGCAGCCATCTCCTCCGGCGCCATTATCCATGTACTTACTTTATTGTCCCCATGGGGAAATTTTGTTGCAGTGTCATGTACACGTTTAAAGTGGCGTTTAAATTCAAAACCAATTTGACAATACAACTTTCATAACAGTTACATACCAATAAAACATTTTTTTTTTTAAAAGCCTGCTAGCCTTACTGACTCGATAGGAACATTAGCCCAAGCTATTTAGGATGGACATCACACCTGGCACAAATGATTGTCTAGTTCTGTTTTTCCTGCTGAGGGATGCCCTATACCTGCACCCAGAGGGGAGTAGTTCAAAGTCCGGGTACAGGGGGTGGCTTGGGTCTAAAATTATTTTGTGAGCCTTGCGGAGGGCCCTGACCTTAAAGATCTCATCCAGGCCTGTCTGTTTGACTCCAAGTACCTTGCTTGCTGTGGTGATAATCATTCTCAGCATATTTCTCTGGCTGACAGTGGCATTGCCAAACCAACAAACAGTACAAAAAGTTAAAATACTCTCAATGAAAGATCTGTAAAACAGAGTCAGTATAGTACAGTCTACATTAAAAGATCCCAGCTGTATGACATTGTTCGTTTGTTGAGGGAATATAGCTGCATCTTTAGATCACAACAAAAACATCAATAGTGTAGGCTCACATCTAATATATATTTTGATACATGTATGTTTTGTAAAAAGGAATTAGCCACAGAAATTGAATGATAATAGAGGGAACATACTCTGTGTATTCTACAGCGTGGTGTATTTGTGGAATGACATTTCATATATTCGCAGCACAATGAGCAAAATGATTCCATTAGCCCGTCTTAGTCTTTTCCATTGATCTGGCTGTTTATTGATAGCTAAAGAGGCCTGTCACAACAGGAGTATAGCTTGGCATGTCCTCTCCTCTCCAACATGTCTAGGCCTACCAGTAATGAGGCTTTTGGTCTGCGCTCACAGCCTGCAGATTCCTTTCATGCTGTTATTTATCCTGCTTGTGTTGGCTTACCAAATGGAATTCACAATCTCTAGATACATCCACCTAAGCCTGATAATTAGAATGGTGCGCTGCTGATGATGATAATAGTAAGAGGGAAGAGAAATGAGGATAAGATCACAATGAATGAAAGTCAACCAGGTATTGTGAGACATCGACCCTCATGTAAAACATCCAGAAAGAAATATTGCTCAATTTTATTAACAAACCTATCACAATGGTAAATCTTAGCACTGGCGGTAGCGCTATTAAATCAAATTGTATTTATCACATGCGCCGAATACAACAGATGTTATTTTCTCACGAGCCCTTTCCCAACAATGCAGAGTTAAAAAGTAAGACAAATTTGCTAAATAAAATAACGTAATAGAAACACAATAAAATAACAATAACAAGGCTATATACATGGAGTACCAGTACTGAGTCAATGTGCAGGGTTTTGAGGTAGTTGAGGTAATGTGTACATACATGTAGGTTGGGATAAAGGTGACTAAGCAATCAGGATAGATAATAAACAGAGTGGCAGCAGCATATGTGAAGAGTGTGTGTGTGTGTGTGTGTGTGTGTGTGTGGTGTCAATATGCATTTGTGTGAGTGTTTGTGTGTGTATGTGTGTGTGTTGGAGTGTCTGTCAGTGTAGTATGTGTGTGGGTGAACATATATAGAGCCAGTGCAACAACAAAAAAAGCAATGTAAATAATCTGGGTAGCCATTTTGATTAACTGTTCAGCATTCTTATGGCTTGGGGATAGAAGCTGTTTAAGACCCTTTTGGTACCAGACTTGGTGCTCCAGTACCACTTGCCATGCAGTAGCAAAGAGCACAGTCTATGACTTGGGTGGCTGGAGTCTTTGACAATTTTTAGGGCATTCTTCGGGCGCTGCCTGGTATAGATGTCATGGATGGCAGGGAGCTCGGCCCCAGTGATGTACTGGGCTGTATGCACTACCCTCTGTAGCACCTTACGGTTGGATGCCAAACAGTTGCCATACCAAGCAGTGATACAGCCAGTCAAGATGCTTTCAATGGTGCAGCTGTGATGCAGCCAGTCAAGATGCTCTCAATGGTACATCTGTAGAACCTTTTTCTGTAGTCCACAATCAGTTCCTTTGATTTTGAGGGAGAGCTTGTTGTCCTGGCACCACACTGCCAGGTCTCTGACCTCCTCGCTATAGGCTGACTCATCATTGTCAGTGATCAGGCCTACCACTGTTGTGTTGTCGGAAAACTTAATGATGGTGTTGGAGATGTGCACGGCCACACAGTCGTGGGTGAACAGGGAGTACAAAAGGGAACTAAGCACGCATCCCTGAGGGGCCCCCGTGTTGAGGGTCAGTGGAACGGATGTGTTGTTGCCTACATGTCAGGAAGTCCAGGATCCAGTTGCAGAGGGAGATGTTTAGTCCCAGGGACCATAGCTTAGTGATGGGCTTTGTGGGTACTATGGTGTTGAACGCTGAGCTGTTGTCAATGAACAGCATGCTCACATATGTGTTCCTTTTGTCCAGGTTGGTGAGGGCAGTGTAATAGAGAGTGCATCATCTGTGAGTCTGTTGGGGCAGTATGCAAATTGGAGTGAGTCTAGGGTATCTGGGAGGATGCTGTTGATGTGAGCCATGACCAGCCTTTCAAAGCACTTCATGTCTACCGACGTGAGTGCTACGGGTCGGTTGTTATTTAGGCAGGTTACCTTTGCTTCCTTGGGCACAGGGACTATGGTGGTCTGCTTGAAACATGTAGGTATTACAAACTCGGTCAAGGAGAGGTTGAAAATGTCAGTGAAAACACTTGCCAGTTGGTCCGCGCATGCTTTGAGTACACGTCTTGGTAATCCGTCTGGCCCTGCGGCTTTGTGAATGTTGACCTTTTTAGAAGTCTTGCTCACATCGGCTACTGAGAGTGTTATCACATCTGGTTCTCTCATGCATGCTTCAGTGTTGCTTGCCTCGAAGCGAGCTTAAAAGCATTTAGCTCATACTGGTAGGCTTGCGTCACTGGACAGCTCGCGGCTGGGTTTCCGTTTGTAGTCTGTAATAGTTTTCAAGCCCTGCCACATCCGATGAGCGTCAGAGCCGGTGTAGTAGGATTCAATCTTAATCCTGCACTGATGATTTGCCTGTTCGATGGTTCATCTGAGGGCATAGCGAGATTTATTATAAGCGTCCGGATTAGTGTCCCGCTCCTTGAAAGTAGCATACCTAGCCTTTAGCTCGATGCGGATGTTGTCTGTAATCCATGGCTTCTGGTTGGGATATGTACAGTGCCTTGCGAAAGTATTCGGCCCCCTTGAACTTTGTGACCTTTTGCCACATTTCAGGCTTCAAACATAAAGATATAAAACTGTATTTTTTTGTGAAGAATCAACAACAAGTGGGACACAATCATGAAGTGGAACGACATTTATTGGATATTTCAAACTTTTTTAACAAATCAAAAACTGAAAAATTGGGCGTGCAAAATTATTCAGCCCCTTTAATTTCAGTGCAGCAAACTCTCTCCAGAAGTTCAGTGAGGATCTCTGAATGATCCAATGTTGACCTAAATGACTAATGATGATAAATAGAATATACCTGTGTGTAATCAAGTCTCCGTATAAATGCACCTGCACTGTGATAGTCTCAGAGGTCCGTTAAAAGCGCAGAGAGCATCATGAAGAACAAGGAACACACCAGGCAGGTCCGAGATACTGTTGTGAAGAAGTTTAAAGCCGGATTTGGATACAAAAAGATTTCCCAAGCTTTAAACATCCCAAGGAGCACTGTGCAAGCGATAATATTGAAATGGAAGGAGTATCAGACCACTGCAAATCTACCAAGACCTGGCCGTCCCTCTAAACTTTCAGCTCATACAAGGAGAAGACTGATCAGAGATGCAGCCAAGAGGCCCATGATCACTCTGGATGAACTGCAGAGATCTACAGCTGAGGTGGGAGACTCTGTCCATAGGACAACAATCAGTCGTTTATTGCACAAATCTGGCCTTTATGGAAGAGTGGCAAGAAGAAAGCCATTTCTTAAAGATATCCATAAAAAGTGTCGTTTAAAGTTTGCCACAAGCCACCTGGGAGACACACCAAACATGTGGAAGAAGGTGCTCTGGTCAGATGAAACCAAAA
This sequence comes from Oncorhynchus mykiss, assembly GCF_057628025.1. Lineage (NCBI taxonomy): Eukaryota > Metazoa > Chordata > Actinopteri > Salmoniformes > Salmonidae > Oncorhynchus > Oncorhynchus mykiss. Next base: position 12,106,294 of record NC_143041.1, read on the forward strand.
TTGAACTTTTTGGCAACAATGCAAAACGTTATGTTTGGCGTAAAAGCAACACAGCTCATCACCCTGAACACACCATCCCCACTGTCAAACATGGTGGTGGCAGCATCATGGTTTCGGGCTGCTTTTCTTCAGCAGGGACAGGGAAGATGGTTAAAATTGATGGGAAGATGGATGGAGCCAAATACAGGACCATTCTGGAAGAAAACCTGATGGAGTCTGCAATAGACCTGAGACTGGGACGGAGATTTGTCTTCCAACAAGACAATGATCCAAAACATAAAGCAAAATCTACAATGGAATGGTTAAAAAATAAACATATCCAGGTGTTAGAATGGCCAAGTCAAAGTCCAGACCTGAATCCAATCGAGAATCTGTGGAAAGAACTGAAAACTGCTGTTCACAAATGCTCTCCATCCAACCTCACTGAGCTCGAGCTGTTTTGCAAGGAGGAATGGGAAAAAATGTCAGTCTCTCGATGTGCAAAACTGATAGAGACATGCCCCAAGCGACTTACAGCTGTAATCGCAGCAAAAGGTGGCGCTACGAAGTATTAACTTAAGGGGGCTGAATAATTTTGCACGCCCAATTTTTCAGTTTTTGATTTGTTAAAAAAGTTTGAAATATCCAATAAATGTCGTTCCACTTCATGATTGTGTCCCACTTGTTGTTGATTCTTCACAAAAAAATACAGTTTTATATCTTTACGTTTGAAGCCTGAAATGTGGCAAAAGGTCGCAAAGTTCAAGGGGGCCGAATAATTTCGCAAGGCACTGTATGTACGGTCACTGTGGGGACAACTTTGTCTATAAATTTATTGATGAAGCTGATGACTGAGGTGGTGTACTCCTAAATGCCATTGGATGAATCCCGGGACATATTCCAGTCTGTGGTAGAAAAACAGTCCTGTTGCGTTGCATCCACGTCATCGGACCACTTCCGTATTGAGCGAGTCACTGGTACTTCCTGCTTTAGTTTTTGCATGTATGCAGAAATCAAGAGAATACAATTATGGTCAGATTTGACAAATGGAGGGTGAGGGAGAGCTTTGTATGCGTTTCTGTGTGTGGAGTAAGTGGTCTAGAGTTTTTTTCCCCCTCTGGTTGCACATGTGACATACTGGTAGAAATGAGGTAAAACGGATTTAAGTTTACCTGCATTTACCAGCAATCCCCAGCAACTAGGAGCGCTGCTTCTGGATGAGCATTTTCTTGTTTGCTTATGGCCTTATACAATGCGTGGATTGCGTTCTTAGTGCCAGCATCGGTTTGTGGTGGAAAATATTTGGCTACGAATAATATAGATAAGAACTGTCTTGGTGATAGTGTGTCTACAGCTGATCATAACGTACACAACCTCAGGCGAGCAATACCTCGAGGCTTCTTTAATATCAAACATTATGCACCAGCTTTTATTGACAAATAGACACACACCCCCGCCCCTTGTCTTACCAGACATAGCTTCTCTGTCCTGCCGATGCATGGAAAATCCTGCCAGCTCTATATTATCCATGTCGTCGCTTAGCCTAGACAAAAAAATACAATCCAGTTTTTAATGTCTTGTTGGTAGGATAGTCTTGATCGTATATCATCCATTTTGTTTTCCAATGATTGCACGTTGGCCAGTAGAACGGATGGTAGTGGAGGTTTACTCACTCGCCTACAAGTTCTCAGAAGGCAGCCCGACCTCTGTCCTCTTTCTCTCCGTATTTTCTTCATGCAAATTACGGGAATTTGGGCCCGTAATCGGAGCAGTACAGTTGTGGTCAAAAGTTTTGAGAATGACACAAATATTAATTCCCACAAAGTTTGCTGCTTCAGTGTCTTTAGATATTTTTGTCAGATGTTACTATGGAATACTGAAGTATAATTACAAGCATTTCATAAGTGTCAAAGGCTTTTATTGACAATTATATGAAGTTGATGCAAAGAGTCAATATTTGCAGTGTTGACCCTTCTTTTTCAAGACCTCTGCAATCCTCCCTGGCATACTGTTAATTAACTTCTGGGTCACATCCTGACTGATGGCAGCCCATTCTTGCATAATTAATGCTTGGAGTTTGTCAGAATTTGTGGGGTTTTGTTTGTCCACCCGCCTCTTGAGGATTGACCACAAGTTCTCATTGGGATTAAGGTCTGGGGAGTTTCCTGGCCATGGACCCAAAATATAGATGTTTTGTTCCCCGAGCCACTTTTGCCTTATGGCAAGGTGCCCCATCATGCTGGAAAAGGCATTGTTCGTCACCAAACTGTTCCTGGATGGTTGGGAGAAGTTGCTCTCGGTGGATGTGTTGGTACCATTCTTTATTGGCTGTGTTCTTAGGCAAAATTGTGAGTGAGCCCACTCACTTGTCTGAATTTGAAAGCTACTCCAAGGCGTTGGTGACGATGATGAAGTAAAATGCCAGCCCCGTTGTGGATCACAATGTCTTGCTCCCAGACAAACTAAACAACTTCTTTGCTCGCTTTGAGGACAATACAGTGCCACTGACACGGCCCGCTACCAAAACCTGCGGGCTCTCCTTCACTGCAACTCCTCTCCTTCACTGGATGCCCAGACGGTATCCCCAGCCGCGTCCTCAGAGCATGCACAGACCAGCTGGCTGGTGTGTTTACGGACATATTCAATCAGTCCTTATCCCAGTCTGCTGTTCCCACATGCTTCAAGAGGGCCACCATTGTTCCTGTTCCCAAGAAAGCTAAGCTAACTGAGCTAAATGACTACCGCCCCGTAGCACTCACTTCCGTCCTCATGAAGTGCTTTGAGAGACTAGTCAAGGACCATATCACCTCCACCCTACCTGACACCCTAGACCCACTCCAATTTTCTTACCGCCCCAATAGGTCCACAGACGACGCAATCGCAATCACACTGCACACTGCCCTAACCCATCTGGACAAGAGGAATACATATGTAAGAATGCTGTTCATTGACTACAGCTCAGCATTTAACACCATAGTACCCTCCAAACACGTCATTAAGCTCGAGACCCTGGGTCTCGACCCCGCCCTGTGCTACTGGATCCTGGACTTCTTGACCAGCCGCCCCCAGGTGGTGAGGGTAGGTAACATCATCTCCACCCCGCTGATCCTCAACACTTGGGAATTGGAACAATGGTGGCCACCTTGAAGCATGTGGGCACAGCAGACTAGGATAGGGAGAAATTGAATATGCCCGTAAACACACCAGCCAGCTGGTCTGCGCATGCTCTGAGGACAGGGCTAGGGATCCCTTCTGGACCAGCAGCCTTGCGAGTGTAACGGATATGAAACGGCTAGCTTAGTTAGCGGTGCGTGCTAAATAGCGTTTCAATCGGTGACGTCACTTGCTCTGAGACCTTGAAGTAGTAGTTCCCCTTGCTCTGCAAGGGGCGCGGCTTTTGTGGAGCGATGGGTAACGATGCTTCGTTGGTGTCAGTTGTTGATGTGTGCAGAGGGTCCCTGGTTCGCGCGAGGGGACGGTCTAAAGTTATACTGTTACATTGATGCTGTTGACCCGGATCACTGTTTGCTGCGGAAAAGGAGGAAGGTCAAAAGGGGGGTGAGTGTAACGGATGTGAAACGGCTAGCTTAGTTAGCGGTGCGCGCTAAATAGCATTTCAATCGGTGACGTCACTTGCTCTGAGACCTTGAAGTAGTAGTTCCCCTTGCTCTGCAAGGGGCGCGGCTTTTGTGGAGCGATGGGTAACGATGCTTTGTGGGTGTCAGTTGTTGATGTGTGCAGAGGGTCCCTGGTTCGTGCCCGGGTATGGGCGAGGGGACGGTCTAAAGTTATACTGTTACACGAGGGTTAACACGCTTAAATATTTTACTCATGTCGGCCACCGAGCCGGATAGCCCACAGTCCTTGGAAGCGGGCCGCGTCGGTGGCACTGTATTATCCTCAAAGCATGCAAAGAATGTGTTTAGCCTGTCCGGACTTACACAGTAATCATGACAACTTCCGGAGGACGCCCTCCAACTTAGAACTCTTGCAGCATGAACTGACATGTTGTCCTCCCAATTAAAGGATCAGAGAAATAATCTAGTACTGAAAGGATAAGCTACAGCTAGCTAGCACTGCAGTGTATAAAATGTGGTGAGTAGTTGACTCAAAGAGAGAGATTAATTTCTTCCAGAGTCAAGGAGAAGCAAGAGAGAGAAAAAGAGAGCGATTCGGAAAGTATTCAGACCCCCCCCAGACTTTTTCCACATTTTGTTACATAACAGCCTTATTCTAAACTAGATTAAATATTTTTTTCCCCTCATCAATCTACACACAATACCCCATAATGGCAAAACAAAAACAGGCTTTTACACATTTTTGCAAATTTATAAGAAAGAAAAAACTGAAATATCACATTGACATAAGTATTCAAATCCTTTACTCAGTACTTTGTTGAAACACCTTTGGCAGCGTTTAAGGCTTCAAGTCTATTGGGTATGAAGCTACAAGCTTGGCAAACCTGTATTTGGGGAGTTTCTCCCATTCTTATATGTAGATTCTCTCAAGCTCTGTCAGGTTGGATGAGGAGTGTCGCTGCACAGCTATTTTCAAGTCTCTCCAGAGATGTTTGATTGGGTTCAAGTCTGGGCTCTGGCTGGACCACTCAAGGACACTCAGAGACTTGTCCCAAAGCCACTCCTGCGTTGTCTTGGCTGTGTGCTTAGGGTCGTTGTCCTGTTGGAAGGTGAACCTTCGCCCCCTTCTGAGGTCCTGAGCTCTCTGGAGCAGGTTTTTATGAAGGATCTCTCTGTACTTTGCTCTGTTCATCTTTCCCTCGATCCTGACTGACATACCCAGTCCCTGCCCCTGAAAAACATCCCCACAACATGATGCTGCACCACCATGCTTCACCGTGGGGTTGGTGCCAGGTATACTCCAGACGTGACATTGGGCATTCAGGCCAAAGATTTCAATCTTCGTTTCATCAGACCAGAGAACCTTGTTTCTCATGGTCTGAGAGTCTTTAGGTGCCTTTTGGCAAACTCCATGCAGGCTGTCATGTGCCTTTTAATGAGGAGTGGCTTCCATTTGGCCTGATTGGTGGAGTGCTGCAGAGGTGGTTGTCCTTCTAGGGACCTTCAATGCTGCAGAAGTTTTTGGTAACCTTCCTGGATCAGTGCCTCGATACAATCCTGTCTCAGAGCTCTACGGAGAATTCCTTCGACCTCATGGCTTGGTTTTTGCTCTGACACTCACTGTCAACTGTGGGACCTTATATAGACATGTGTGTGCCTTTCCAAATCATGTCCAATCAATTTAATTTAACACAGGTGGACTCCAATCAAAATGTAGAAACATCTCAAGGATAATCAATGGAAACCAGATGCACCTAAGCTCCATTTCGAGTCTCATAGCAAAGGGTCTGAATACTTATGTAAAGAAGGTATTTCTGTTTTTTATTTTTAGTACATTTACTAACATTTCCAAAAACCTGTTTTTGCTTTGTCATTATGGGATATTGTGTGTAGATTGATGAGGAACATGTTTTATTTAATCAATTTCAGAATAAGGCTGTAACGCAACAAAATGTGGAAAGAGTAAAGGGGTCTGAATACTCTCTGAATGCACTGTATGTACAGTGCCTTGCGAAAGTATTCGGCCCCCTTGAACTTTGCGACCTTTTGCCACATTTCAGGCTTCAAACATAAAGATATAAAACTGTATTTTTTTGTGAAGAATCAACAACAAGTGGGACACAATCATGAAGTGGAACGACATTTATTGGATATTTCAAACTTTTTTAACAAATCAAAAACTGAAAAATTGGGCGTGCAAAATTATTCAGCCCCTTTACTTTCAGTGCAGCAAACTCTCTCCAGAAGTTCAGTGAGGATCTCTGAATGATCCAATGTTGACCTAAATGACTAATGATGATAAATACAATCCACCTGTGTGTAATCAAGTCTCCGTATAAATGCACCTGCACTGTGATAGTCTCAGAGGTCCGTTAAAAGCGCAGAGAGCATCATGAAGAACAAGGAACACACCAGGCAGGTCCGAGATACTGTTGTGAAGAAGTTTAAAGCCGGATTTGGATACAAAAAGATTTCCCAAGCTTTAAACATCCCAAGGAGCACTGTGCAAGCGATAATATTGAAATGGAAGGAGTATCAGACCAGTGCAAATCTAACAAGACCTGGCCGTCCCTCTAAACTTTCAGCTCATACAAGGAGAAGACTGATCAGAGATGCAGCCAAGAGGCCCATGATCACTCTGGATGAACTGCAGAGATCTACAGCTGAGGTGGGAGACTCTGTCCATAGGACAACAATCAGTCGTATATTGCACAAATCTGGCCTTTATGGAAGAGTGGCAAGAAGAAAGCCATTTCTTACAGATATCCATAAAAAGTGTTGTTTAAAGTTTGCCACAAGCCACCTGGGAGACACACCAAACATGTGGAAGAAGGTGCTCTGGTCAGATGAAACCAAAATTGAACTTTTTGGCAACAATGCAAAACGTTATGTTTGGCGTAAAAGCAACACAGCTGAACACACCATCCCCACTGTCAAACATGGTGGTGGCAGCATCATGGTTTGGGCCTGCTTTTCTTCAGCAGGGACAGGGAAGATGGTTAAAATTGATGGGAAGATGGATGGAGCCAAATACAGGACCATTCTGGAAGAAAACCTGATGGAGTCTGCAAAAGACCTGAGACTGGGACGGAGATTTGTCTTTCAACAAGACAATGATCCAAAACATAAAGCAAAATCTACAATGGAATGGTTCAAAAATAAACATATCCAGGTGTTAGAATGGCCAAGTCAAAGTCCAGACCTGAATCCAATCGAGAATCTGTGGAAAGAACTGAAAACTGCTGTTCACAAATGCTCTCCATCCAACCTCACTGAGCTCGAGCTGTTTTGCAAGGAAGAATGGGAAAAAATTTCAGTCTCTCGATGTGCAAAACTGATAGAGACATGCCCCAAGCGACTTACAGCTGTAATCGCAGCAAAAGGTGGCGCTACAAAGTATTAACTTAAGGGGGCTGAATAATTTTGCACGCCCAATTTTTCAGTTTTTGATTTGTTAAAAAAGTTTGAAATATCCAATAAATGTCGTTCCACTTCATGATTGTGTCCCACTTGTTGTTTATTCTTCACAAAAAAATACAGTTTTATATCTTTATGTTTGAAGCCTGAAATGTGGCAAAAGGTCGCAAAGTTCAAGGGGGCCGAATACTTTCGCAGGGCACTGTATTATTTACTTTCACTTACTTAGCTAGCAAATGCAGTTAGCTAGTTTAGCCTCCTCAAACACCAGTTTCAAACAGAGAGGGATGCTATGTTAGCTAGCTGGCTATGGCTATCCAACACTGGAACTCTTCAAAGTCAAGGTAAGCTTTTGGTTTTATAAATTTTTGCCACTGGGGCCCGCCGGTGTAAGTGGTAAGCTGCTTGCTGTACACTGTACTGCATGATTGTAACAGGTTTACTAACGCGTTAGTTGAAAAACGTTTCTTAAACAGAAGCAAACGGAATGAAACTGGGATAAAAATACCAGAATTTATCCAATATAAACTCTAATTTGCAGCTGTTGGACTAATGATTTAAACTCAGATAAGCTAGATGCAGGCAAGAGTGTGCAAGGAGGTATGGAATGTGGCACTGTCTGTCACCTTGATAATAAGGATCGGACCCTTTTTTAAAAAAAAAATCCAAAATTGAACTGCCTGTAGCTCAGGACCTGAAGCAAGGATATGCATATTCTTGATTCCATTTGAAACAAAACACTTTGGCGTTTGTGGAAATGTGAAATGACTGTCGGAGAATATAACATATTAGATCTGGTAGAAGATAATACAAAGAAAAAAACATGCTTTTTTCCCCCCTCCCATCTTTGAAATGCAAGAGAAATGACATAATGTACTATTCCAGGTTATGCACAATTTAGATTTTGGCCACTAGATGGCAGCACTATGTGCAAAGTTTTACACGGATTCAATGATCCATTGCATTTTTGTTCAAAATATTGTATCAAGACTGCCCAAATGTGCCTAATTGGTTTATTAATACATTTTCAAGTTCAGAACTGTGCACTCTCCTCAAAAAATAGCATGGTATTATTTTACTGTAATAGCTACTGTAAATTGGACAGTGTAGTTAGATTAACAATAATTTAAGCTTTTTGCCCATATCAGATATGTCTTTGTCCTAGGAAATGTTCTTGTTAGTTACAACTTCATGCTAATCACATTAGCCTACGTTAGCTCAACCCTCCCGTGGGAAAACACCGATCCCGTAGCGTTTAATTTCTCTCAACCTGTGCACCTACGTTGTAAACTTTCATTTGTAGGCTAGGTTCTAGCAACCTCATGATGGGTATAGGGAAAAATTTAGTATCAAATAGTAGTAGCCTAAACCTATTGATGTTACATTAAGCTGGGTGAATGGAATATGAATGACAGTCATCCGTTATGCTGTAATAGAAATATGGCCATGCTCCTAAAAACAAAATGTTGAATGAGAGGAAAACAGCTTCTCTCTACCACACCTTCACCAAGTCATCCAATATTTGTTTCATGAACAATTGTTGCATCTTATAAAATAAAAATAGAATAACCTTTTATCATTCTGTATCTGGGTTTTTATGCTGGATGTGAGTAATTTAGCAGGTCTATAGTATAATGTATTGTTTTTCAGTGGTTATTTTAAATATATATTCAGTCAAGTCATTTTTATGTCATATTTGATGTCCCTTCAAAATGTTTGCAAAGATGTGTGTTTTTTATTGTTACTTGCTGAAACTGTCAGGTGGTGGGTGCAGCTGGTGCATGAAGTCAGGCGCAGGAGAGCAGAGATGAGTGAACAACGCACTTTACTTAAGAAATAGCAGAGTAACAATACCAATGTGCGAACAATAACGGTTGCCACAAAGCACGGGTGAAAACAGCACCTGGGAAAAAAACAGCCGGAAACGTACCGACCTGAACAATAAACAATCACACACAAAGACATGGGGGAAACAGAGGGTTAAATACATGACCAGTAATAGGGAAATGAAAACCAGGTGTGTGGGAAACAAAGACAAAACCAATGGAAAATGAAAAGTGGATCGGCTATGGCTAGTAGACCGGCGACGTCGACCGCCGAGCGGCACCCGAACAAGGAGAGGAACCGACTTCAGCAGAAGTCGTGACACAGTCATTAGTTCTGGGTTAGATTATGATCTGGAAATGTCTATTACACTTTTATAAAAGTTATTGAGTGATATTAGCATTCGTCAACCTCGGATGTGTATTAAGTATGCATGTAAAGTGGAGTTGAGTGTTGAAAGCCTAAACGTATAAACTTAATTGACCAGGAGAGATAGTTGACTAACATATATATATATATATATATATATATATATATATAAAAATACTTCAAACTATAATCCGTCTGGCCCTGCGGCCTTGTGAATGTTGACCTGTTTAAAGGTCTTACTCATGTCGGCTACGGAGAGCATTATCACACAGCCTTCCGGAACAGCTGGTGCTCTCATCCATGTTTCAATATCTTCAGCTGGCTTGGCTCGCTACGACAGCACCCCAAATTTCTATTTATTTAAGGTGGATACAATTCCTATTGAGAGGAATGCACTGTGTTCGTTAAAGTGAATATCAGGAGATAACCTATTTGGTTTGAGCTCCTCTGTGAAAACCTGTTACAGAGTATAGCTTTGCATAGTGTGGCACTGTTGTTGGCTCCCGTGTGAAGGGGAAGAATATGAGCACCATGGTCATGGTGAAGTAGAGTATTGTAGTAGCCACACTGATGATCTGCAGCTGGAGAAGTAATGTGTGTCGTAGACAAACAATTAGACTGTCATGAAGAGACTGATCAGGAAGGAATGACGCCGCCAGCGAGTCCTATTAAAACACAACAACAACTGAAGGTTCTGCTCAATAACATTTTTTTGACACAGTATTGAGGTTTTAGCGCTTGGGATAAATGTAATGATGTGAGAAGGAAACATTTGCATCATTTGGAATTTTTTTCATTAAACTGAAATAGATTTACTGTTGACACAAAGACTTTACACTTGGTGGCTAAACATAACGGCACGGACAATCTGGCAAACTGGAAAGGTTAGAAATCTGTTTTGACAAATATTACGCATTTACATACAAAGAGAGAGAGAGAGAGAGCACAGTAGGCCATTATTGTGATAACCAGATGCATGTATTTATGGCTCCACCCATCTCTGCACACAAGTGGAAGTAGCACAGTAGGATGGTGGTCTTGGAGCAGGTGATGAGGAAAATGATGAACACCAGGAACAGGAACCCAAACATGTAGTACATCTTGTGAGATAAAATACTCAACAATCAATCAAATTCAGTCTCCTTGCTTAGGGGCTGAGTTGACCTTGGTTCAAACAAATTATTAGGCATTTACTTATTCGTTAATGTGTAATTAACATCTACAATCTAATAATCAATGAATGACTTGTTTGTTTCTTTGTGAATCATTATACATGCACAACTAGGCTAATTCAAGCTCATGGTTGAGTGGCAGACTTGATTCTTGTTCTTACCAGATGCTGTTGAGAATGGAGAAGTGCTGGATGAAGATGCAGTCGGAGGTCAGGATACCCCCCATGACGATTCCCGGCATGGGCTTGGTGAAGAAGGAATGTTAATGGATCTGCCGAGTGATCTTGTTGGTTCACAATGGCTGCTCAATCACCTGGAGCACATAGAGCAGCATAGAAACTCATCAAGACATTGTTAGACCCTTGATTATGTGCTATGTTTTCTCTGACTTTTATGCCAGAGTGAAAGAGATTGCAAACACATGGGGGAAATGCACATGATGTAAGATGACCTGTTAGAGTTATTCATACAGACAGTGCGATTGATAGGTGAAACTCACAGGCTTCTTGAAGCCGATCTATGCTAGGCGCCCACGAAGGTGAGGGGCACGGGGATGCTAAACCACAAAGCCAAGATGGCCACCAACGTTCGAAGGGGATGGCTGCCAAGAAGCCCTCCACCCACAGGATTATGTTAATCAGGAAGAAGTCTGCAAACAAGATCCTGAGAGAGAAGGAGAGGAAAGGGGTGAGGGAGGGCATGACCTTGAATATCTCACAGAAACAATCGGCAACATTATCACACAACAAGTCTAATGACATGTTTCAAGATTTTTTTCAGTCACCATCTTCCAAATGGATAACTTTGACATATTGATATACTATAATAAATCTGACGGGCAACAGCATCACCCCCATAACCTCCATAAAGTCTAAAGATTTTTCAGTCAAGCATGTTGCCATGATGTGTAGAAGCTGTTATTGACAAAAGTGAATATTAATAATGAATGCATAGAAAACGTTGTTGTTCCGTGTACAACCGATTTGAAGAGAAATGTGGATGGTAGTCATGGGTAATGATGGATATTAGTCATCCTAGAGAATCATTTAAATTCAAATGTAGTCCACCTCAAATCAGTTCTACAAATGAATGACTATTGGCGCCCCCCGTTGGGTTTGTGCCGTGAGGGCGATCTTTGTGGGCTATACTCGGCCTTGTCTCAGGATGGTAAGTTGGTGGTTGAAGATATCCCTCTAGTGGCGTGGGGGCTGTGCTTTGGCAAAGTGGGTGCAGTTATATCCTGCCTGTTTGGCCCTGTCTGGGGGTATCGTCAGACGGGGCCACAATGTCTCCCGACCCTTCCTGTCTAAGCCTCCAGTAATAGTTTGTGTCGGGGGCTAGGGTCAGTCTGTTATCTGGAGTATTTCTCCTGTCTTATCCAGTGTCCTGTGTGAATTTAAGTATGCACTCTCTAATTGTCTCTCTCTCTTTTTCTTTCTTTCTTTCTTTCTTTCTTTCTTTCTTTCTTTCTTTCTTTCTCTCTTTCTTTCTTTCTCTCTTTCTTTCTTTCTCTCTTTCTCTCTTTCTTTCTTTCTCTCTTTCTTTCTTTCTCTCTCTCTTGGAGAACCTGAGCCCTAGGACCATGACTCAGGGCTACCTGGCCTGATAACTCTTTGCTGTTCCCAGTCCACCTGGACGTGCTGCTGCTCCAGTTTCAACTGTTCTGCCTGCAGCTATGGAACCCTGACCTGTTCAGCGGACGTGCTAACTGTCCCAGACCTACTGTTGTCAACTCTCTAGAGACAGCAGGAGCGGTAGAGATACTCTGAATGATCGGCTATGAAAAGCCAACTGACATTTACTCCTGAGGTTGCACCCTCTACAACCACTGTGATTATTATTTCTTGACTCTGCTGGTCATCTTGACCATGTTCTGTTATAATCTCCACCCGGCACAGCCAGAAGAGGACTGGCCACCCCCCATTGCCTGGTTCCTGTCTAGGTTTCTTCCTAGGTTCCGGCCTTTCAAGGGAGTTTTCCTGTCCACCGTGCCTCTACACCTGCATTGCTTGCTTTTTGGGGTTTTAGGCTGGGTTTCTGTACAGCACTTTGTGACATTAGCTGATGTAAGAAGGGCTTTATAAATCAATTTGGTTGATAGACTATTGTCTCACATTAATCAGGACAGCCCCGATCAACAGTCACAAAGTGATTTCAAGATACCCAGCCAAAAACCCCAAAGAGCAAGCAATGCAGAGACAGAAGCACACTGACTACCTGGCTAAACTTGATCAACAGGGGTCTGGAACAAGGTAGAACGCCCAGTGAAATCAGGCCAGGGGTCCACAGCTGCAGTCGCAGTGGCAGCACAACCAGCGGCTCAGGTCCTCCGGGAGGGGAGACACAGAGAGAGCATGCCTAAGATCACACATTACACCAGGGCTCGTATTCACAAAGCATCCAATGCTGCTTTTCCACTGTAGCATCAGTGATACACTACAGTATACACCAGTGGAGGCTGGTGACTTGAAAAATTGAGGAGGATGGGAGACCCACGGTATAGGTGCCGAACGCACAGAGACGACAAAGTGTAATTCAAAAATCGTCAAAGACTAATTATTTTAACCTAAAGCATTTAATAAAGACATTTAAAGTACAATATTATGGGGAATGGGAATCAGAGGGCTACTTACACCGTGTTGGAAAGGGATCACAGCAGTGATTGAATGAGGGTATGAGGCATGAGATAAGGTGTTCAGAGGCTTGACCAGTGCAGGACAGGATTTGCCTGGGTAGAGAAACTATAAGACAGCACACTACACAGTTAGACAAAAGAGATAAAAATGGGTTAGTCCAAGCAAGGAGTAAAATCATTGATGTGTAATAATGTGATTGCCTAAGTGATTGTCTCTACATACGTGCTTCTACAGCTGCATTGCTTGCTGTTGGGGGTTTTATATAGAAGGGCTTAATAAATATATTTGATTTGATTTGATACGGTAATTAGAGAAAATTGATAGGGGTACTCGCAGTGCTTGGAGGGGAAACGTGGCTTCAGTTCATGTCAGGAGAAAGTTGGCAATGTTAGTGGAGTGGAGTAGTCATCACCTCTTAATCAGGGAACAGGAGGAGACTTGGCTGTAAATACAAATAGCAGATACATTCCATTACAGCTGCACCATTATAGGTTTGGACAACAAGCTTCTCCATGATCTTAAACTCAGACATTCAAAATTCATAAAGTCAAACACAGACTGTGCATCTCGCACACTTGACACATTAAAGTAGCCCAAGAAACGTTCCTGAATAAAGCCCTGATCCTTCACATACCTGACAGATAACTGACAACTGCAAGCAGACTGGTGCAGGTCCCAGAGCGTTGGGGCAATTTTTAACAGTTGATCAGACTCAAACATCGTCTCATTTTCATCCGATACAGCATGTCAGATTTCTAATGTTTAGGTGTAGCCTAGGCTGCTGCAACATTCATGTCATGATTGGTTGCTTGTGTCTGTCCGGAGTGATTATGTGTTATCATCTTTGCTAAATAAATACCGGATGGAAGTGGAAAGCCTAACTGAGCACATGCGGGAAAAAAATGCGCTGCGTCAACCTCTCTCTATAATATAATTCTTAATGGATGAGGCGATGGTAGCTATCAAATCATTCAGTATTGTTTTCAACATCCCAGAAAAGACAGTCGAAGGTCCATATGTTCAGCAAGTAAAGCATCATAACGGGCAATTACCTCTGCAAGCTCCTTGTAGTTGCCCTTGTTAACGGAACTTTCCCTCAAGTCATGTCCCCCTATAAGCAAATTCTTGCATGCCCTGCTTTTGTTTTTTCGTTTAGCTGAATGATCAATGTTCTTCAGGTCAATGCACCCACCTTTCAACCAAGGCTCAGACTTTCCAAAATGCAGGTAAGACCACCAATACAGGCGGCCTGTTAACCAGCTATACTTTTGATTCAAGTTAGTATTGAACACCCTCAACCTTTTCATCCGTCTTCATGAAACTGATCTCAGGCAGAAATCGCCCCTCGCTTTTAATTCGCACCTTTTGCGTGTACCCCAGAGAAAGAAAGGGATTCTTCAACAAAAAGTCCACAACATTTCTGGCAGCTTTGGCCTTTCTACCATTCTGGCGGAGAAAACTGAACACTCGTGTTGGTAGCTAGCTAGATACTGAAGTTAGCAAAGCACATTTAAATACATTTGTTCTAAAACCAAGAAAACAATTTATAATATACCTCCTCCGTCTCCTGTAATTTGAAAAAACTAATTTGAATGGAATATTATCCCAAATATGCTAAACTATCACTCTTCACTCATAATCTCTATCCAACAATGTCACCAAGCCGTGACATTGTGTGTGATCTGTGTGGTAATATTATTTGAATCAGATAACCATTTTCATTGCTTGTTATAGCCTAATGTTAGGTGGATAACATTGAACCTAGTTTGTTAGCTTTAGCTACCTGCAGATTCATACTACAGATATGACAATGTTTGTATTGGTAGTATGAGTTGGGATTATTCCGGTTCATTGTTTAGATAGCTACCTAGCTAGCTACATGTCTAAACAAAGACTCCACTTCGGCTGGATTGTTACATGACCCATCAAATTAGCCAGGTATGTCTGGGGGCGATTACGGCCATCTATTGTATTTCATCCACATGTGTACACGTCTAGACAATAGTGACCCATCCACTTAGCTAGATGTGGCTGGGGTGTGGTTCTAGCATTTCCTTCACATGACCCTTCAAGTTAAGGCTCTATTTTTAAGGCTCTATTTTCCATGAGCATGTGAGAACTGTGCGTGGATCGGCTGCTTGCTTTCTCTGTCAAAATCCATGCCACCGCTAGGACCAACTTTACCGCTAGGACCAACTTTTGGTTGGACTTAAATATCTCCTCCATTGCTGCCTTGGCACTTAGGCGCACGTTTGGCACTTAGGCGCACGTTTGAGGACACACCTCAGATATTGCCACACCTCTCACTTCAGTGCAAGCGAGTTCATATAAGACAAGTAAATTGCCATTCCTGACGCAAGGGTTGGTAAATAGCACAACGGCAGCTTTAACAGGTTGAAATTCCCAATGAGCTTGTGTTTTCGAGAATTGCACTGGCTTAATTCCAGATGAAAATAAAGCCCATAGTATCCAATTTCCATCACCCCCTGACACTGAGAGCCCACATGGATACTTTATGACCAGTCTACCCGACGTGTGACAGGTCTCATCAACAAAAAATAATGTGGACAGAATGGGTAAACTCATAGTGAGGAATATTTAATAATCAATACACTCTTAGAAAAATAGGTGCTATCGAGAACAAATCAAATCAAATCAAATTTTATTTGTCACATACACATGGTTAGCAGATGTTAATGCGAGTGTAGCGAAATGCTTGTGCTTCTAGTTCCGACAATGCAGTAATAACCAACAAGTAATCTAACTAACAATTCCAAACTACTGTCTTGTACACAGTGTGAGGGGATAAAGAATATGTACATAAGGATATATGAATGAGTGATGGTACAGAGCAGCATAGGCAAGATACATTAGATGGTATCGATGGTATAGATGGTACAGTATATACATATGAGATGAGTATGTAAACAAAGTGGCATAGTTAAAGTGGCTAGTGATACATGTATTACATAAGGATACAGTCGATGATATAGAGTACAGTATATACGTATGCATATGAGATGAATAATGTAGGGTAAGTAACATTATATAAGGTAACATTGTTTAAAGTGGCTAGTGATATATTTACATCATTTCCCATCAATTCCCATTATTAAAGTGGCTGGAGTTGAGTCAGTGTCAGTGTGTTGGCAGCAGCCACTCAATGTTAGTGGTGGCTGTTTAACAGTCTGATGGCCTTGAGATAGAAGCTGTTTTTCAGTCTCTCGGTCCCAGCTTTGATGCACCTGTACTGACCTCGCCTTCTGGATGATAGCGGGGTGAACAGGCAGTGGCTCGGGTGGTTGATGTCCTTGATGATCTTTATGGCCTTCCTGTGACATCGGGTGGTGTAGGTGTCCTGGAGGGCAGGTAGTTTGCCCCCGGTGATGCGTTGTGCAGACCTCACTACCCTCTGGAGAGCCTTACGGTTGAGGGTGGAGCAGTTGCCGTACCAGGTGGTGATACAGCCCGCCAGGATGCTCTCGATTGTGCATCTGTAGAAGTTTGTGAGTGCTTTTGGTGACAAGCCGAATTTCTTCAGCCTCCTGAGGTTGAAGAGGCGCTGCTGCGCCTTCTTCACAACGCTGTCTGTGTGAGTGGACCAATTCAGTTTGTCTGTGATGTGTATGCCGAGGAACTTAAAACTTGCTACCCTCTCCACTACTGTTCCATCAATGTGGATAGGGGGGTGTTCCCTCTGCTGTTTCCTGAAGTCCACAATCATCTCCTTAGTTTTGTTGACGTTGAGTGTGAGGTTATTTTCCTGACACCACACTCCGAGGGCCCTCACCTCCTCCCTGTAGGCCGTCTCGTCGTTGTTGGTAATCAAGCCTACCACTGTTGTGTCGTCCGCAAACTTGATGATTGAGTTGGAGGCGTGCGTGGCCACGCAGTCGTGGGTTTACAGGGAGTACAGGAGAGGGCTCAGAATGCACCCTTGTGGGGCCCCAGTGTTGAGGATCAGCGGGGAGGAGATGTTGTTGCCTACCCTCACCACCTGGGGGCGGCCCGTCAGGAAGTCCAGTACCCAGTTGCACAGGGCGGGGTCGAGACCCAGGGTCTCGAGCTTGATGACGAGCTTGGAGGGTACTATGGTGTTGAATGCCGAGCTGTAGTCAATGAACAGCATTCTCACATAGGTATTCCTCTTGTCCAGATGGGTTAGGGCAGTGTGCAGTGTGGTTGAGATTGCATCGTCTGTGGACCTATTTGGGCGGTAAGCAAATTGGAGTGGGTCTAGGGTGTCAGGTAGGGTGGAGGTGATATGGTCCTTGACTAGTCTCTCAAAGCACTTCATGATGACGGAAGTGAGTGCTACGGGGCGGTAGTCGTTTAGCTCAGTTACCTTAGTTTTCTTGGGAACAGGAACAATGGTGGCCCTCTTGAAGCATGTGGGAACAGCAGACTGGTATAGGGATTGATTGAATATGTCCGTAAACACACCGGCCAGCTGGTCTGCGCATGCTCTGAGGGCGCGGCTGGGGATGCCGTCTGGGCCTGCAGCCTTGCGAGGGTTAACACGTTTAAATTTCTTACTCACCTCGGCTGCAGTGAAGGAGAGACCGCAAGTTTTCGTTGCAGGCCGTGTCAGTCCTTCGACTGTCCCATTTTTAGTTCCAGGTAGAACCTTTTTGGTTCCAGTTAGAACCCTTTTGAGTTCCATGTAGAATCCCAAAAAGTTATACTTGGAACCATAAAAGGACCATCTTGGAACCAAAAAGGGTTCTCCTACGGGGACAGCCGAAGAACGCTTTTGGAACCATTTTTTCTAAGAGTGTACAGAAGGATGGATAAGAGAAGTCCTCCCGTAAAGACGTTCAGTAATACCTGTATGTGTTTGAACTGAATACTAATCTTGTCAGTGGCCTTTATCTCCTGTGCTCTGTGGAGACATTAAGAACCAGTGGGAGTCTCGCTGCCTCTCTCCTTTTTTCCCTTATATCACTTTTTCCACGATTTTCTCTCCGATTTTCTGCATCTGCATTGCTTGCTCTTTAGGCTGTAATCGTTGTAATGCACTCTGTGACAACTGCAGATGTAAAAAACGCTTTATGAAATAAATGGGATCGATTGATTGATTTTCTCATTTTCCACCCTAAAATGTTCCACTCCGAACTCCCAAGCCTACTTAGTAACATCAATAATTCACTCCTTTCTCTCTCTCTCACACACACACACCTGTTCTCTCTCTTTCTCCACTCTCTCTCCCACTCTTCTCTGGTCTACACTGGTTCCACTGGTTCACGCTGTCTATTGTCCATGTATACTGAGAGATAGAGATGGAGAGAGTCAAACCGCCATACTTGGGCAGAGGCTGTTATCCCATTAGTCACCTCACGCCAGGAAATATGGATAGGAAATTATAGGAGAAGAGGAGAATAGTTCTCAATTTCCTGTGTCCTGAATGAAAAAAAGACAACAATATCCTGACAGCACAAAGGATGTAATGACATTTGAAGGGTCTACCTTTCAGATTCATACAATATTGATAACACCATACATGAAGTATTTCCAGATATGGACCACCTTATAGTTTGGAATTGTGTCAAGTATAGACCATGTTTTATAATTGACTTACATGGGTTACTATAGTATCGTTAGCTGCTAGCTAGCCAATTCAATTTAGTGGACAATGGAATTTTTGATAACCAAGTAATATATTGGGGTTGATCTGAACTTGGAGCTAGATGAATGAGGGGGGGGGGGGGGGGGGGGGTGAGACTGGTTGAAACGGAAAGCTAATTTCCTGGACAAATAGGAACAATCCTAAATAATTGGAAACCTCTTGCAATCAAGGTAATAGCTTTTTCTGTTGTCTTTGTCAAATTGACAAGTATTGCAGGGGACATTCAGGTCAATCTGGGAACAAATCAACTTGAACAACTATGGTTGGACTTCCTGAGGATTCCTCTCATCTGAAAGAGTGGCTGTGTCTCAAATGATATCCCATACCCCATACAGTGCACTACTTTCGACCAGAGCTCTATTTGTCTCAGTTTACACCATATTCCCCATGTGTGGCTAGGGCCAAAGTAGTGCACTATCCTAGGGATATCACGCCCCAGGATAAGATCCAGGTGCAGACAGTTCAAATCACAGATGTTTATTGACAAAACGGGGCAGGCAAACGACAGGTCAAGGGCAGGCAGAGGTCAGTAATCCAGGGCAGAGTCAGAAAGGTATAGAACCGCAGACTCAGGGGATAATGGGGCAAATGGGCGACACCTGGAGGGGGGTGGAGACAAACACAAGACAGGTGAAACAGATAAGGGTGTGACAAGGGAATAGAGTATGGCTCTGTTCAAAAGTAGTGCCCTGTGTAGGAAATAGAGTGTGATTTGAGATGTTTCCACAGATTAATAAAATAATCTGGAGAAGGTAAAAATGTTGGTAACCAGGGTTACCAGTACAGGGATCCAGTAGTCTGCTGACTCTGCTAGCTGGTAGACAAATGGATGGAGGGGATGGGGCACCTGGGTAATATGGGACTTCTCTAATGTGCCAAGAAAAGAGGGGAAACAAATATTTGAGTGATTGTTGAGAATTGCAGCAAATGACTTACAGGCGGAGTGAAGATGTCGCAGAGGGATAAACTGTTCCCATCCCTTTCATCCTGAAATTAAGATCCCACTGCCACTATCATCCGGGTGCTGGGATGTTTGACTGGAAATTAAGGTTTTTATTTTTATTGGGGGATTTTTGGTGCGTACGAAAAGGATTCCTTTAGCACTTTAATTTGCATATATTGTGCATGACATGACAATAATGTAAAATTATATAAAAAAATATATATAAAATCAAAGAACATGAATAATATAAAATCCAAATACAAAAAAAGTATTTATGGATTTTTGTGTTGGTGGTGTACAAGGGTAAAACAACAACGAAACACACATCAGTGTAATACTGATAGCTTTGAAGAAACAGTTCTTACGTTGTATATTGGAGCATTGTAATTCTGATGACATGATATTGTTTGTACTTCCGGAGATCCTGATGACGGCAAAGCTCTACATTTACAGTACCAGTCAAAAGTTTGGACACATCTACTCATTCAAGGGTTTTTCTTTATTTGTACTGTTTTCTACATTCTAGAAATAACACACAGAATCATGTAGTAACCAAAAAAGTGTTAAACAAATCAAAACATATTTTATTTTAGGTTCGTCAAATAGCCACCCTTTGCCTTGATCACAGCTTTGCACACTCTTGGCATTCTCTCAACCAGCTTTACCTGGAATGCTTTTCCAACTGTCTTGAAGAAGTTCCCACATATGCTGAGCACTTGTTGGCTGCTTTTCCTTCACTCTGCGATCCAACTCATCCCAAACCATCTCAATTGGTATGAGGTTGGGTGATTGTGGAGGCCAGGTCATCTGATACAGCACTCCATCACTCTCCCTCTTGGTCAAATAGCCCCTGTACAGCCTGGAGGTGTGTTGAGTCATTGTCCTGTTGAAAAACAAATGATAGTCCCACTAAGCCCAAACCAGATTGGATGGCATATCGCTGCAGAATGCTGTGGTAGCCATGCTGGTTAAGTGTGCCTTGAATTCTAAATAAATCACAGACAGTGTCACCAGCAAAGCACCTTTACACCTCCTCCTCCATGCTTCACGGTGGGAACCACACATGCAGAAATCATCCGTTCACCTACTCTGCGTCTCACAAAGACACGGTGGTTGGAACCAAAAATCTCATCAGACCAAAGGACAGATTTCCACCGGTCTAATGTCCATTGCTCGTGTTTCTTGGCCCAAGCAAGTCTCTTATTATTATTGGTGTCCTTTAGTAGTGGTTTCTTTGCAGCAATTTGCCCATGAAGGCCTGATTCACGCAGTCTCCTCTGCACAGTTGATATTGAGACGTGTCTGTTACTTGAACTCTGTAAAGCATTTATTTGGGCTGCTTTTTTCTGAGGCTGACAACTCTAATAAACTTATCCTTTGCAGCAGAGGTAACTCTTGGTCTTCCTTTCCTGTGACTGCCAAGAGTATATAAAGCTGTCATCAAAGGCAAAGGGTGGCTACTTTGAAGAATCTCAAATATAAAATATATTTTGATTTGTTTAACACTTTTTTGGTTACTATATGATGCCATATGTGTTATTTCATAGTTTGATGTCTTTACTATTATTCTACGTTGTAAAAAATAAAGAAAAACCCTGAAATGAGTAGGTGTGTACAAACTTTGACTGGTACTATATATACTTATGTACATTGAGGAGAACAAGTATTTGATACACTGCCGATTTTGCAGGTTTTCCTACTTACAAAGCATGTAGAGGTCTGTCATTTTTTATCATAGGTACACTTCAACTGTGAGAGACGGAATCTAAAACAAAAATCCAGAAAATCACATTGTATGATTTTTAAGTAATTAATTAGCATTTTATTTTATGACATAAGTATTTGAGACATCAGAAAAGCAGAACTTAACCTTTGTTTGCAATTACAGAGATCATACGTTTCCTGTAGTTCTTGACCAGGTTTGCACACACTGCAGCAGGGATTTTGCCCACTCCTCCATACAGACCTTCTCCAGATCCTTCAGGTTTCAGGGCTGTCGCTGGGCAGTACGGACTTTCAGCTCCCTCCAAAGATTTTCTACTGGGTTCAGGTCTGGAGACTGGCTAGGCCACTCCAGGACCTTGAGATGCTTCTTACGGAGCCACTCCTTAGTTGCCCTGGCTGTGTGTTTTGGGTCGTTGTCATGCTGGAAGACCCAGCCACGACCCATCTTCAATGCTCTTACTGAGGGAAGGAGGTTGTTGGCCAAGATCTCGCGATACATGGCCCCATCCATCCTCCCCTCAAAACGGTGCAGTCGTCCTCAGTCGTCCTGTCCCCTTTGAAGAAAAGCATCCCCAAAGAACGATGTTTCCTCCTCCATGCTTCACAGTTGGCATGGTGTTCTTGGGGTTGGACTCATCCTTCTTCTTCCTCCAAACACGGCGAGTGGAGTTTAGATCAAAAAGCACAATTTTTGTCTCATCAGACCACATGACCTTCTCCCATTCCTCCTCTGGATCATCCAGATGGTCATTGGCAAACTTGAGACGGGCCTGGACATGCGCTGGCTTGAGCAGGGGGACTTTGTGTGCGCTGCTGGATTTTAATCCATGATGGCGTAGTGTGTTACTAATGGTTTTCTTTGAGACTGTGGTCCCAGCTCTCTTCAGGTCCTTGACCAGGTCCTGCCATGTAGTTCTTGGCTGATCCCTCACCTTCCTCATGATCATTGATGCCCCACGAGGTGAGATCTTGCATGGAGCCCCAGACCGAGGGTGATTGACCGTCATCTTGAACTTCTTCCATTTTCTAATAATTGTGCCAACAGTTGTTGCCATCTCAACAAGATGCTTGCCTATTGTCCTGTAGCCCATCCCAGCCTTGTGCAGGTCTACAATTTTGTCCTGATGTCCTTACACAGCTCTCTGGTCTTGGCCATTGTGGAGAGGTTGGAGTCTGTTTGATTGAGTGTGTGGACAGGTGTCTTTTATACAGGTAACAAGTTCAAACAGGTGCAGTTAGAACAGTGAGTGGAGAACAGGAGGGCTTCTTAAAGAAAAACTAACAGGTCTGTGAGAGCCGGAATTCTTACTGGTTGGAAGGTGATCAAATACTTATGTCATGCAATAAAATGCATATTAATTACTTAAAAATCATACAATGGGATTTTCTGGATTTTTGTTTTAGATTCCGTCTCTCACAGTTGAAGTGTACATATGATAAAAATTACAGACCTCTAAATCGGCAGTGTATCAAATACTTGTTCTCCCCACTGTATATCAGTGGAGACTCATCAGAGTAAGAAGGGGAGGACCATCCTTAGAGAATTTCATGTGAATAAAAATTATTAAATTAAGGTCTACAGTAGCCTCAACAGCACTCTGTATGGTAGCACCATGGTGTAGCCGGAGGATTTCTAGCTTCTGTCCTCCTCTGGGTACATTGACTTCAATATAAAACCTTGGTTCTCAACCCCATAGACTTGCACAGTAATTATGACAACTTCCGGAAGACATCCTTCAACCTATCAGAGCTCTTACAGCATGAACTGACATGTTGAATGTAGTACTGAAAGCAGCCAGCTACAGTTAGCGAGCACTGTAGTGCATACATTGTGGTGAGTAGTTGACTCAAAGAGGGAGAAAGGCAATAGTTAAGCAATTTTGAACCAAATAATTTATTCAAAAATGAAGGAGGAGTGAGCGAGAGAGAGAGGGCTAGCTATATTTTGTATATATTTTTTCACTTTCACTTACTTAGGTAGCAAATGCATCTAGCTAGTTTAGCCCTACTCAAACACCCGGCTCAAACAAAGGGATGCTATGTTAGATAGCTGGCTATGACTATCCAACACTGGAACTCTACCAAGCTTTTGGTTTTACTAATTTATTGCCACCGGGGGCCACCGGTGTAACTGCTAAAATGATAACGGACTGTACACTGATTGTATTGATCTGTATTGTACTGATCAATTATACTGAACTAGGTGAATGGATTATGAATGACAGTCATCCAATTTGCTCTCATTGAAATAAGGCCATGCTCATAAAAAATATAATCGTCCTCCCTCATCATAAAAGGCACCAACCAACACTGATTTATATATATATTTACCTCCTTGGTGACACTAACTCAACTTTTATTTCCTGGTTTATTTTGGGCATTCTGGGTTGTTATCAGTCATATGTCCGTGGGTAAATCTGTAATCCAGAGACACATGGAAAGGTCAAGGTATAGGTTATAGTCGATAACGTTTCGGGTGGAGAGCTTTAAGCTTCAGATGACACATCTAATCCACAGCAGGAACTTCCATATATGGCCATTGTCTTCTGTATCGGAATGCAGCCTTCGAGCAGGACCTCCACAGACATTCATCTTAAAATGCAGAAGGTATCCTTTCTGTTATCCCTTGATACTGTATATTTAGCAGGATTCTATGAAAGAAGACCGAAAATATATTTTGTTTGCCCAACATGGTATTTAGGAAGATTTTATGAAATGCAACATCTGCTATTCCATTGCATAGTAACTGTGATATCCTGAGCGCTTGTTTTGAGTCCAGTTTTATCACTGAGCACCAAAACTATGTGCTTGACCCATGGGTTATGGGTTGTACACAACCAGAGTCTTGGCGTGTTATTTTAGGAAGGTCGTTCTCTGTAGCAGTACTCAGAAATGTTTTTCTGCATTATGTAAAATGTATTCTCCGACTTCTCCGACAATTCCAGAAATAATTGGAAATATCAACAAGCTCCAGGCCAACTCTTGGCACGGCAAGTCCTTTTTAGCTTAACAAATTCAGGCCTGTGACACTACCAATACTCCGCATGCTCTCATCTCATTTCTGAAGATTCTCTCTTCACTTTGAAGAAGACACAAGTGAACCAACCCAACCCACAAGTCAGACATTATCAAAAGGAGCTCTTTGGTATCTGTGCCGCAGAAGAAGAAGTAGATGGCTTTTTCATCTCCAAAGATATCACTTTTTAGTAGATGACTAAAGTAAGAGGGAATGACTGTTAATCCATTGAGCTCTCTCATTCCTCCTTCACTGTCCTTTCGACCTTCCATTTTACCAAGATGCATCTGTATTAAGTCATTAGTATGCTCTCTCAGTTTCGATGTTAGGGGACTTTGTGTCCTCCCTAAAACTATCCAACAACCTCTTCTGTTTTCATATGAGTACAGTATCGAGCAGGCAGAGGTTGTGTCAAAGTGAACTTAGATTACACTTAGTTCTCCGGTACGTGGGCAATTTGTCAGCGGGCAGGACGAGGGTCTAGACTCTAGTGAGAAATGAAGTGGATCTAAAAGGTCTGGGCTAGGCTGGGGAGGGGACGGGAACCTCATGATAATTACATGCACATTTAAAAAGTCTGTGTGTACCGTAAGCTTTATGAATTAGTCGCCTGTCACTTCCTGTTTGTGAAGCCTTCCATCGCGCCTCTGAGGCATTAGTCCTGGCCTCAGAACACAAGCACATCCCTGAAGCGGAATTGTGGAGTGACCGGCTTCCACCGTTCTATATTGAATTATAAGTAAATAAATCAATCAACGGGAAGTAGGTTAGGAGCGAGACCGGAGTGGCTTTGTTCGCCTCCCATAATCCAACCTGGAGCACCTTCCAGACGGCCTGCGTCTCGCCTGACCTCAGGCCCTACTTCCCCTCATTTTAATGAACATCAAATGTCAGTCCAGAATAGACGAGGGAGAGGAGTAGAGAGGAAACCTTTTGAATAGCCAAAGATAACAATGATTATAGGGAGAAACATACAGTATCGGTGCTGACATTTATCTTGTGTTGCATGTTATTGTTGTGCATTTCAACAAGCTTCAGTTATAAAGTTAAGTGAAATTCAGTCATGTTATATTGCCCCAGTTGCATCAGCATCAGATTCAGTTGCGATCATTCAAGCGAATTCACACTGTTGTGAGAGAGATTCCAGACAGTAGTTTTTAGAGCCAGTAAACCATGCAGTCAAAAACCATATCGCACATAATCTCCACTTCATTTTGCTCAACAGACCTTCACTGGTAGCTCTTCTTTGAAGAGTTGTTTCAATCAGGAGCTTAACACACACACACACACACACACACACACACACACACACACACACACACACACAATACTGGGGACATTACATTACACATGTACCTTTGATCGGTCATCTCTGTGAAGTCCAACTCATCTCAAATCATCAGAAATCACAGAAACCTACTGTCTGGCAT
Source organism: Oncorhynchus mykiss (assembly GCF_057628025.1). NCBI lineage: Eukaryota > Metazoa > Chordata > Actinopteri > Salmoniformes > Salmonidae > Oncorhynchus > Oncorhynchus mykiss. Next base: position 12,132,009 of record NC_143041.1, read on the forward strand.
CCATATGGAAGAGAGAGGAAGAAAGGAACATACAATAAAAAGGGGGAACACCACCACCCTTTATTAGCTGTCTGTGATGTGTGGTTCACGTCAGGCCTTAAAGCAATACCCTGCGTCACAGGGTGACAGACTGATAATCATGGAATCTTCTCTCCTTTCCCTCTTCTGCCTTTGATGGATGTAACTGTCATACCCAGGTCATTCTTAAATTACAGTGACATTTCAACTTGCAATTTGTATTTACCAAAACGTATTGGACAGTATTACTGAACTTCTTAACAGTATTAAACAACATAAATTATAGCGTAATTAGTTTGAATAATTTGTATGAATTGATTCAATGAATGATTGTGCTGCCTTTTTGTAATCGGTGGTACTCACACCTTAAATGACAATTGTGGCTTTCCAAAAGGTTAATTAAGGAGCTAAAGGGTAATGGTAATTTGAAGAAAGGCTGTGATTGTTGTTTGGTTTACCTTAATCAGGTAAAGTGTCAAGTTGTATTGTGCAACATTTTTCTATTTGTACTACCCTTTTTTCTGCTGTAATGTCAACAATAATTGAAGATGAGTCATCAAAATGTGATGATTATATCCTTAAAATGTTTACTATTCAATAATGTTACGATTATGTTGATCAAATTACAAACACATATAGAAAACAGGAATGACCTGTTCTGTTACACCACACATAATGTAACACAAATGACTTGATACATGATTCCACAATGCAACCTCAACCATTTATTACATCTTAAAACTGATATTCAGTACATTATATTCCATGCCATGAAATATGTTACAATTCCTCTCCCAACACTCAATTTTTGCACTTTCCCTGCGTTGTATAGCTTCTGATTCTCTGCTGCATTTAATTGGACCATACCTGACAAAATGAACACAGCAGCATTTGGTTAAGATACTCGAACAAAACGCAATGCTTATTTGTGTTGATAGCATATTTGCAGGAACTTTGATAATAACTTAGATTAACAAAAAGGTACAGAAATTGGTGTTACATGCACAGTCACTCAAACCAGAGTTCATGAATCATACAAACGTCTATGAATTGTGGGATTTCATTAATTGTTTGGCTCATAATTACATTTTCCTTTACAAATGTTGGACCTTGATTGTGGGGACACCATGAGACCTTTATTGTGATAGCCTATTCTTTTGGTTGAAGAAAGTATTGGGATTGCAATGACTGCAGGTGCTCCGATAGTTTGATTGTTATTTTGTCTCAATCCCTAAAGTTGTAGTACACATAAACCTTGAAGTCTTATAACATGGAGCACCATTGTTCCTGTTCATCATTCATACTATCGGTCTTACACAACCAATGTTAAACACCAATGACACATTTGATTTAGACATGTGAAACCACCAAATATAAACTCAGCAAAAAAATAAATGTCCTCTCACAGTCAACTGCATTTATTTTCAGCAAACTTAACGTGTAAATATTTGTATGAACATAACAAGATTCAACAACTGAGACATAAACTGAACAAGTTCCAAAGACATTTGACTAACAGAAATGGAATAATGTGTCCCTGAACAAAGGGGGGTCAACATCAAAAGTAACAGTCAGTATCTGGTGTGGCCACCAGCTGCATTAAGTACTGCAGTGCAGCTCCTCCTCATGGAGTGCACCAGATTCGCCAGTTCTTGCTGTGAGATGTTACCCCACTCTTCCACCAAGGTACCTGCAAGTTCCCGGACATTTCTGGGGGGAATGGCCCTAGCCCTCATCCTCCGATCCAACAGGTCACAGACGTGCTCAATGGAATTGAGATCCGGGCTCTTTGCTAGCCATGGCAGAACACTGACATTCTTGTCTTGCAGAAAATCACGCACAGAATGAGCAGTATGGCATTGTCATGCTGGAGGATCATGTCAGGATGAGCCTGCAGGAAGGGTACCACATAAGGGAGGAGGATGTTTTCCCTGTAACGCACAGCGTTGAGATTGCCTGCAATGACAACAAGCTCTGTCCGATGATGCTGTGACACACCGCCCCAGATGATGACGGACACTCGACCTCCAAAACGATCCCGCTCCAGAGCACAGGCCTCGGTGTAACGCTCATTCCTTCAAAGATAAATGCAAATCCAACCATCACCCCTGGTGAGACAAAACCAAGACTCGTCAGTGAAGAGCACTTTTTGCCAGTCCTGTCTGGTCCAGCGAGGGTGGGTTTGTGCACATAGGTGACGTTGTTGCCGGTGATGTCTGGTGAGGACCTGCCTTACAACAAGCCTACAAGCCCTCAGTCCAGCCTCTCTCAGCCTATTGCGGACAGTCTGAGCACTGATGGAGGGATTGTGCGTTTCCAGTGTAACTCAGGCATTTGTTGTTTCCATCCTGTACCTGTCCCGCAGGTGTGATGTTCAGATGTACTGATCCTGTGCAGGGGTTGTTACATGTGGTCTGCCACCGTGAGGACGATCAGCTGTCCGTCCTGTCTCCCTGTAGCGCTGTCTTAGGCGTCTCACAGTACGGACATTGCAATGTATTGCCCTGGCCACATCTGCAGTGCTCATGCCTCCTTGCAGCATGCCTAAGGCACGTTCACGCAGATGAGCAGGGACCTTGGGCATCTTTCTTTTGGTGTTTTTCAAAGTAAGTAGAAAGGCCTCTTTAGTGTCCTAAGTTTTCATAACTGTGACCTTAATTGCCTACCGCCCTGTAAGCTGTTAATGTCTTACCGACCGTACATGTTCATTAACTGTTTATGGTTCATTGAACAAGCATGGGAAACAGTGTTTAAACCCTTAACAATGAAGATCTGTGAAGTTATTTGTATTTTTACGAGTTGTTTTTGAAAGACAGGATGCTGAGTTTCTTTGTTCATATATGAAAAGAGTGTGCAGACTCACCATGTGCCCCCTATCCCCACTACCGTCACCTGGAGACCTTTGATGGGTCAGATGGGTCAAAAAGCAACAAACTGGCTGTGCTGGGATGTGGACGAGGCAGTCAACACTCCCTTTGTGTGTGAGAGGTCAAGAACCGGCTGGGCACCACCAAGGAACAGGTCCTCATTATGGTCCATCCAGGGACAGTTTCTAATTCTCTCTGCTGCCCAGGCTGCTGTGTGGTCTACTGGTGGTGGTGAAATGCAGGCTCAACAAGGGCTGGATTGAAAATTGGTGACAGCTGTGGTTCATTCTAAATGGATGATGGCTCACAAACTCCATGCAAGGATTGTCCCTGGCTAGCTAGCTAGCATGTTTGTATTCCTGGCCGGTACCATGGGTGATATGGGCATTGCTTTTATGCACTTGGTGGACTCATCGTTGGTTGGATTGCTGCTATAAATGGCTTTGGGACTTTAAGCAAGTCAACTCAGTGAGCTACTGTATTATGAGCGCACTGCACCTTGGTTTTACTTGCGTGATAAGTGTTGTTTACTCTTTGGCATTTCATACGTGGATTTTCTTCTCGCTAGCAAACTAACTTTCAAACCGCTTGCTAGTTTGGTGCGTATACTTTTTTTCTCTACTGCATGGAGCTACACTAAATCCATTTTATAATAAGGCTGTAAAGTAACAAAATGAGGTAAAATTCAAGTCTGAATACTTTCCAAATGCACTTTATATAATGGATTTTTAAAAAAAAATCCTCAATCTACACACAATACCCCATAATGACAAAGCAAATACAGGTTTTACATTTTTTTGCAAATGTATAAAAATATAAAACAGATACTTATTTACATAAGTATTCAGACCCTTTGCTGTGAGACTCAAAATGTAGCTCAGGTGCATCCTGTTTCCATTGATAATCCTAGAGATGTTTGATTGGAGTCCACCTGTGGTAAATTCAATTGATTGGACATGATTTGGAAAGGCACACACCTGTCTATATAAGATCCCACAGTTGACAATGCATGTCAGAGAAAAAACAAGCCATGAGGTTCGAAGGAATTGTCCATAGAGCTCAGAAACAGGATTGTTTCGAGGCACAGATCTGGGGAAGGGTAACAAAAAATGTCTGCAGCATTGAAGGTCCCCAAGACCACAGTTGCCTGCATCATTCTTAAATGGAAGAAGTTTGGAACTGGCAAGACTTTTCCAAGAGCTGGCCGCCTGGCCAAACTGAGCAATCGGGGGAGAAGGGCCTTGGTCAGGGAGGTGGCGAAAGACCCGATGGTGACTCTGACAGAGCTCCAGAGTTCCTCTGTGGAGATGGGAGAACCTCCCAGAAGGACAACAATCTCTGCGGCATTCCACTAATCAGGCCTTTATGGTAGAGTGGCCAGACGGTAGCCACTCCTCAGTAAAATGCACATGACAACCCGCTTGGAGTTTTCCAAAAGGCACCTAAAGGACTCTGACCATGAGAAACAAGACTCTCCGATCTAATGAAACCAGCCTGAATGCCAAGCTTCACGTCTGGAGGAAACGTGGCACCATCCTTACGGTGAAGCATGCTGGTGGCAAGATTATGCTGTGGGGAAGTGTTTAAGTGGCAGGGACTGGGAAACTAGTCATTCGAGGGAATGATGAACAGAGTAAAGTACAAAACGTTGCTTGATGAAAACCGTCTCCAGCACACAACCAAGACAACGAAGGAGTGGCTTCGGGACACATTTCTGAATTTCCTTGAGTGGCCCAGCCAGAGCCCGGACTTGAACCTGATCGAACATCTCTGGAGTGACCTGAAAATAGCTATTCAGCGACGCTCCACGTCTAACCTGACAGAGCTTGAGAGGATCTTCAGAGAAGAATGGGAGAAACTCCCCAAATACAGGTTTGCCAAGCTTGTAGCGCCATACCGAAGAAGATTCCAGGCTGTAATCGCTGCCAAACGTGCTTCACAACAAAGTACTGAGTAAAGGGTCTGAATACTTATGGAATGTGATATTTCAGTTTTTTGTTTTTAATACATATGAAAAAATATTTTAAAAAATGTTTTTGCTTTGTCATTATTGGGTATTGTGTGTAGATTGATGAGCGGGAAAATACTATTTAAACAATTTTAGAATAAGGCTGTAACGTAATTTCTTTGGTAAAAAGTCAAGGGGTCCGAATACTTTCCGAATGTACTGTATGTACAGTTTTGCTTGCATTACAGGGTCCAGACCAACTCCATATTAATGTAAGTGATTTTGGAATGAGATGTTCGAGCAGGTGTCCACATACATTTGGTCATGTTGTGTATATTAGACATTGTAGTGATAACGGACTAACTGGATTATACATCAAATTGGGATATTGGATTACAACAGACTGAGTGGAATATAGCTACATTTCATGAACGTTATTGGGATTGGAATGGATTAAGTGAAATATACGTATTGTGTGTAGATTGATGAGGGGGGGGGGGGAACGATGTAATCAATTTTAGAATAAGGCTGTAACGTAACAAAATGTGGAAAAAGTCAAGGGGTCTGAATACTTTCCGAATGCACAGTATGACTGCACCATCAAACACAGAGATGGAAAGAAACATGGGAATGCGGGTATACCTCACACAAACATTGTCTGTTGACAGCCCTCAGTGTCAGAAAGATGGCACCACTCAGGGAGAGGTTGACCAGGGGAGATGTCCTCAAACATGGGTGGAGACTATCTTAAAAGCTGTCCCTACAGGAGGACATGGTCTCCCGTCATTCATATGACAGCTCAGGTTAGCCCTTCCTGCAGATTGTTGTCGCAGACTCAGTTCTGTATATACATGGACACCCCTCAGTGGGTCACCTAGGTTGTAAAAAGACACTGGCCAGAGCAAGAGAACAGGTTTATGGCTGTGGATATAGCAAAGTACTGTATATAGCACGTGCCCAGAAATCTAGCCCCCCTACAGACAGTCACCAACACTTGCCCCTTCCAAAAAGCTGAGCTTCATATAACACGTTCAGGGCATAGGTATGTTCTAGTCATCCAAAACTATTTCACTAAGTTAGGGGGAGTGATGAGCTCTGTAGCTCACAACTCAAAAACTGTTTTCTGCCCCTCCCAAAAGATAGAATATGTAGATAATTGGCCCTTTTTCTGTAACTCACCCACAAACAGGATCAAGCATGGCCTGCTGAGAAGTGACGGCTCCATCCTAGCTAGAGGGATGCTCTCATCGTGTCTATCAACATAGACAGGGCTATAACTCCTCTAGCTCCACAATGAGATGGGGTGCAGGCCAGGCAGCAGGCTGTTAGCCAGCCAGCCAGCCTGCCAGCTTAGTGGAGTCTGCCACTAGCACAGTCAGAGTAGTCAGCTCAGCTATCCCCATTGAGACTGTGTCTGTGCCTCGGTCTAGGTTGAGCAAAACTAAACATGGAGGTGTTCGCCTTAGCAATCTCAGTGGTATAAAGACCTCCTCCATTCCTGTAATTATTGAAAGAGATTGTGATATCTTACATCTCAAAATAGGGCTACTTAATGTTAGATCCCTAACTTTCAAGGCAGTCATAGTCAATTATCACCATATCCGCCATGTATCCCGCAAAGGCAGAGGTGTCACTAACATTTCCAACAGCAAATTCCAATTTACAAAAAGAAAAGACTGTGTTTTAGTCATTTGAATTTCTAGTCATGAAATCTATGCAGTCTAAGCAATCCCTTTTTATAGCTACTGTTTATAGGCCTCCTGGGCCGTATACAGCGTTCCTCACAGAGGTCCCTGAATTCCTAATGGACCTTGTAGTCCTTAAGGAATATTCACATTTTTAGTGACTTTAATATTCACATGGAAAAGTCCACAGACCCACTCCATCATCGACTCAGTGGGTTTTGTCCAACATGTCTCCGGACCTACTCACTGCCACAGTCATACCCTGGATCTAGTTATGTCCAGTGGAATAAATCCTAGTAATCCTGGACTATCGGATCACCATCTTATTACGTTTGCAATCGCAACAAATAATTTGCTCAGACCCCAACCAAGGATCATCAAAAGCCGTGCTATAAATTCCGTGCTATAAAGCCCAAAGATTCCTAGATGCCCTTCCAGACTCCCTCCACCTACCCAAGAATGTTGGAGTACAAAAATCGGTTAACCACTTAACTGAGGATCTAAATGTAAACTTGCGTAATACCCTAGATGCAGCCGCACCCCTAAAAACAAAAAGCATTCTCACAAGAAATTTGCTCCCTGTTATACAGAAAATACACGAGAGCTGAAGCAAGCTTCCAGAAAACTGGAACGGAAATGGAGCTCCACCAAACTGGAAGTCTTCCAGCTAGATTGGAAAACCGTACCGTGCAATATCGAAGAGCCCTCACTGCTGCTCGATTATCCTATTTTTCCAACTTAATTGAGGAGAAGAACAATCCAACATTTATTTTTGATACTGTCGCAAAGCTAACTAAAAAGCAATATTCAACAAGAGAGGATGGCTTTCACTTCAGCAGTGATGTTTTACTTTTAAACTCAGACAAAACAGAGATGCTAGTTCTAGGTCCCAAGAAACAAAGAGATCTGCTGTTGGATCTGACAATTAATCTTGATGGTTTTACTGTCTTCTCAAAAATAACTGTGAAGGACCTTGGCGTTACTCTGGACCCTGATCTCTCTTTTGATTAACATATAAAAGACAACTTTTTTCCGTCTTTGTAACATTGCAAAAATCTGAAACTTTTTGTCCAAAAATTATGCAGAAAAGTAAATCCAATCGCGGCCAGTTGTGATACAGCCTGGATTTGAACCAGGGTGTCTGTAGTGACACCTCAAGCACTGAGATGCCTTAGACCGCTGTGCCACTCGAGAGCCTAGCAGTGTAAAAAAAGGGGAGGGGGGGGGGGGGGTCAATGCAAATAGTCCTGGTAGCCATTTGATTAGCTGTTCGCTTGCCGTGCGGTAGCAGAGAGAACAGTCTATGGCTAGAGTGGCTGGAGTCTTTGACAATTTTTAGGGCCTTCCTCTGACACCACCTGGTATAGTGGTCCTGGATGGCAGGAAGCTTGGCCCCAGTGACATACTGGGCCGTACGCACTACCCTCTGTAGCACCTTGCAGTCGGAGGCCGAGCAGTTGCCATACCAGGTGGTGATGCAACCAGTCACAATGTTCTCGATGGTGCAGCTGTAGAACCTTTTGAGGATCTGAGGACCAATGCCAAATATTTTCAGCCTCCTGAGGGGGAACAGGCGTTGTCGTGCCCTCTTCACAACTGTCTTGGTGTGTTTGGACCATGTTAGTTCATTGGTGATGTGGACACCAAGGAACTTGAATCTCTCAACCTGCTCCGCTACAGCCCCATCGGTGAGAATGGGGGCGTGCTCGGCAGCTTGACCAGGGGCTCAGGTCGTCAGAGAGAGAGAGAGAGAAAAAAACATACAGTACGCTAGATAAGAAAAGCTGACCCTAGCCCCTGGCACATAAGCTATTGCTGCATCATTACTGGGGACTGAGACGGGGATTGGGAGACGCTGTGGTGCTGTTCAACGGACAGGGCCAAGCAGGAAGGATTGGATTAGAACAACTAGCTAGCTTTATCAGATAGACATTTTCAGGAAAATAAGTTAATTTAGCAAGCCAATAAAATGTATATATTTGCGTTGGTTAAACATTGAAATCATTGAAAACATTCGAAATCTAGCAAGATACAATCTGAGAGATCATACCTTTTTATCTCTGACAGTAGCTGTTTTCTCTCACCTCACCTGGGCAGTGCAACAGCCAGATAGAAGTAGCTGCACAGCTGATCTTCTTCCCCATCCCCTCTTGTCTAGATTCTACAGTGCGCTAGCCTGAGAAAATAGACCTCAGCTTGCTAACTAGCAAAGCCAACCAATTACACAACAAATATACACACAGCAAACAACCAGCCATTTTATTTCTATTAAAAATAAGCTAGCTAGCTAGTGTCCGCTTTGTAGCGATAATGCTATGTGGAAACCCTCATAAAAAATGTTGCCTCTGTTTTTTTCCCTTGCATTTCCTCCATTTTCCTCCCTGCTGCAGCTTTGACATTCTGTGAATGTAATTTAATAATTGAAAAAAATCCTTATTTAGCAACATCTCCTCCTTCTGTGAGTTGGTGAAGCATCACGACGTCCCGAAAGTCAAACGGAAATTAATGCCCCATATGAAGTCGAATAGAATGTGGGAGGTGCCAGAATGCATTGACCCTAGTAAAGATATTCTCTGGTACTTGTTTATACCTTATTGCCAGTAGTTCTGAAAGTAGCGCTCACGAGCCAATTGTAATCCCCCAAAATTGCATACTACATCACAAATGTGCGGATATGTGCACCACGACATTGCTCTCTATCTCTCACTCTACTGTGTGTGCGTCTTGCTAGCTGTTACTCAAATGGCGAGGGGCTGAAGCTCATAGGCTGAATCTTGAATTGCTAGGGGGGCTGGCCCACGTGGGGGTAAAAGTAGGAAAAATGGTACCGCACAGCTTTCAGAAAACATTTGCTTTCAAACTAGGGATTTTGGTGGCTAATTGAGGGAAGGCATTAATTCTGCTCATAGATGATGCTTATATGAACTATACATTGACACATCCAGCCCAAAGCGGGAGGTTTAAAAATACTTGCTAGTTGCCAAAGTGCCGGAGCATGTCTTTAATGTAAAAGTATGTCACCAAGTACTCGCATTGTATTTCAGATGAGCTGACAGGAGGTCGAATATTAGGGACTCCAGGATTTACAGCTACCATTTTCCATCTGGCAAAGCCGCATGACCTGTATGGTTCAACCGTAAAACATATAAGCCAGTCACAGTATAACCAGCAGTGCCTCCGCAAGCAAGTGCTGCCACAACAGTGGCTGAAGAGCTGGCAAACACTTCCACAGGCTCTGACACAAATAACCCACCACTGATGCAGGTTTGTTGCCAACCACTGGAGGAAAATCAAAGGGAGTTGAAGGACTTAAAGGATAAGCAGGGGTATTTCAGGGAGAGGTACCCTGCTTCTCCACTGTCAGACAACATAATTAGGATGGAGACGAACCTGACAAGAACATGTTCCTAACTGTTATTGTAAGGGATTTCCTCCTCTTCTCCCGAAGAGGACAGGCGAAAAGGATCGGAGGACCAATATGCGGCGTGGTAAGTGTCCATGGTTCTTTTAATACGAAATAGTACACATGAACAACTGAATACAAAATAAACAATAAACGTGGAATGAACGAAACCCAAAACAGTACCGTGTGGTGAAAAACACAGACACGGAAACAAACAAGCACACAGTGAAACCCAGGCTACCTAAGTATGATTCTCAATCAGAGACAACTAATGACACCTGCCTCTGATTGAGAACCATACTAGGCCGAAACATAGAAATCCCCAAATCATAGAAAAACAAACATAGACAGCCCACCCAACTCACGCCCTGACCATACTAACTAAATACAAAAACAAAGGAAATAAGTCAGAACGTGACAGTTATCAGTTCTATTCAGCGTTTTAAAGATTTAATTGTGTACATTGGTGAGTAGAGGGCACAGGGGCTGTCTCTTGAGGACCAAGTTTTCATTGCCATCATGAAGTTGTGTCAGAAGAACACCAATTTGCACTTGGCCAGTCCCTTCCATTGTAGCACTAACACCATTAGTAGTGTAATCCTCACTCTTATTCATGTACTCCATAAGCTGTTGTTCAAAAACATCATGAACACAGTGTCAACATGTTTACCTTCTTCTTTAAACATTTTAGTATGGTCATTGACTGTTCCGTCATAGAAATTGCCAGTCAAATGGATCAGCAGAAATATACATGCACTCATTCATGCTCTTATTGTGGGTTGTTTCAAATGCAGTGATAACATACTGCAGCAATTTGTTTCCTGGCTCCGTGTCCGATAAGGCTATTGTGCAGGAGAGTGGAGTGTTAGATCATTTTAAGTCTGGAGATTTAATCCTGGCTGACAAAGGGTTCCCTCATCCAAGGAATAATGCCTGAGGGAGTTTCGGTGAATTTACCTCCCTTCCTCAGCCAGGGAAAGATTACAAGGAATCAAATCCATGTCAAAAGGGCAAATGCAAGATTGAAGGATTTCAGAATCCTGAGATTTATCCTAGCATATCTCAAAAGCCATACTGATGTGCTTGTATAGGTCTGTTGTGCGTTGGTTAATCTACACAATCTCCTCATCAGAGATTGCAGTTGATAGAAATGAGTAGTGCAGCTTTACCAGCCTGTCCTCTCTGTTGTCATCACCAGTTTGTTCTCTCAGCTGTTAACCCCTTTGCTGTCAGGAAACCCTCAGAATCCTCTGGTCTCTTAGTGACCAATTGAAAAGCTTGTGCTGTCATCACCTGTGAGAACATCATTAATGTAAACTGTACTTTATTTCTGCATTTTTCTGCAATTTCATATTCACTGTGAACAGTACCTTGTGTAGCCTGTTAATAATTCCATTACTGTTATTTGTTTTACAGTTAAAGCAAAGCTAGAACCTGCCAACCCCCCTCTGCTGTATGGTTGATCAATGGAAAACCTCTGCTGTAGGGGTGACCAATGGAAAACCTCTGCTGTCCGAGTGACAAATGGAAATCCCCTGCCTTTGCTGTCATCACCAGTGAAAACTTCGATAAGTTAAGCAGTATGCATTGACAAGATTGGTTGTAAATTGAAATGTGCATCTTCATCTCTACTATGAACTTCACTTCAAATCAAATCTTATTGGTCACATACACATATTTAGCAGATGTTATTGCGGGTGTAGCAAAATACATTCAGCATTCATCCAACAGTTCAGTAATACCTAACAATTCACAACAATCCTCTTTGGGCTCTGTGGCCAACATCCGGGGAAATTGCAGAGCACGAAATTCAAAATACAAAATTTGTAATATGAAACATTCATGAAAATACAAGTGTCTTACATTGTTTAAAAGCTTAACTTCTTGTTGATCCAGCCGCTTTGTCAGATTTCAAAAAGGCTTTATCGTTCAAAATGCATACAAATGAATCCCGGACGTTACCAATAAACTTTGTCCAAACAAATCAAACAACGTTTCTAATCAATCCTCAGGTACCCTGATATGTAAATAAATGATACAATTTAAGACTGAGAATAGTATGTTCATTACTGGAGATAAATAACTAAGTGCGCGCCCTCACCGATGCGCGACACAATACTACAGCCAAAATGGGAGCCACCAAGAAAAATGACAAATTCTAGCTAATTTTTCAAAAAACAAGCCTGAAACTCTTTCTAAAGACTGTTGACATCTGCTGGAAGCCCTAGGAACTGCAATCTGTGAGGTATTCCATTGATATTCCCATAGACAGGCATTTTAAATGGTGTCACCTCCAAAAAAATACATTCCGGATGGATTCTCCTCGGGTTTTCGACTGCTATAGCAGTTCTGTTATACTCACAGACATTATTTTAACAGTTTATGAAACTTTAGAGTGTTTACTATGCAATACTACCATTTATATGCATATCCTAGCTTCTGGGCCTGAATAACAGGCAGTTTACTTTGGGCACCTCATTCATCCAACCTTCCGAATACTGCCCCTTAGCCTTAAAAGAATGGAATTAAGAAATATATACATGTTAGGACGAGCAATGTCGGAGTGGCATTGACAAAAATACAGTAGAATAGAATACAGTATATCCATATGGGATGAGTAAAGTAGTATGCAAACATTATTAAAGTGACTAGTGTTCCATTAATAAAGTGGCCAGTGATTCCATGTCTATGTATATACGGCAGAAGCCTCTACGGTGCAGGGTTGAGTAACCGTGGCCTAGAGAAGCTGTTTGTCAGTCTCTCGGTCCCAGTGTTGATGCACGTGCATTGACTTTGCCTTCTGGATGATGGCGGGGTGAACAGGCCATGGCTCGGGTGGTTGATGTCCTTCATGAACTTTTTGGCCTTCCTGTGACATCGGGCGCTGTAGGTGTTCTGGAGGGCAGGCAGTGTGTCCACAGTGATGCGTTGGGTAGACCACACCACCCTCTGGAGAGCCCTACGGTTGCGGGCGCCCTCTGCTGTTTCCTGAAGTCCACGATCACCTCCTTCGTTTTGGTGAGGGAGAGGTTATTTTCCTGGCGCCACTCTGCCAGGGCCCTCACCTCCTCCCTGTATGCTGTCGTCACTTTTGGTAATCAGGCATATTACTGTTATGTCGTCTGCAAACTTAATGATTGAGTTGGAGGCGTGTGTGGCCACGCAGTCATGGGTGAACATGGAGTACAGGAGGGGGCTGAGCACGCACCCTTGTGGGGCCCCTTTGTTGAGGATCAGCGAAGTGGAGGTGTTGTTTCCTACCTTCACCACCTGGGGGCGGCCCGTCATAGAAGTCCAGGACCCAGTTGCACAGGGCGGTGTTCAGACCCAGGGCCTCAAGCTTAATGATGAGCTTGGAGGGTACTATGGTGGTGAAGGCTGAGCTATAGTCAATGAACAGCATTCTTTCGTAGGTATTCCTCTTGTCCAGATGGGATATGGCAGTGTGCAGTATGATGGCGATTGAATCATCTGTGGATCTATTGGGGTGGTAAGAAATTGAAGAGTCTAGGGTGTCAGGTAACGTAGAGGTGATATGATCCTTGACTACCCTCTCAAAGCACTTCATGGTGACATAAGTGAGTGCTATGGGGTGATAGTCATTTAATTTAGTTGCCTTTGCTTTCTTGGGTACAGGAACAATGGTGGACATCTTGAAGCAAGTGGGGACAGCAGACTGGGATGGGGAGAGATTGAATATGTCTGTAAAAAAAATCCAGTCAGCTGGTCTGCGCATGCTCTGAGGATGTGGCTAGGGGTGCTGTCTGGGTCGGCAGCCTTGCGTGGGTTAACACGCTTAAATGTCTTCCTCATGTCGGTGGCACTGTGTTATCCTCTAAGTGGGCAAAGAAGGTGTTTATCTTGTCCTGGAGCAAGACGTCGGTGTCCGCGACGTGGCTGGTTTTCCCTTTATAATCCGTGATTGACGGTAGGCCCTGCCACATACAGTACCAGTCAAAAGTTTGGACACACCTACTCATTCAAGGGTTTTTCTTTCTTCTGACTATTTTCTACATTGTAGAATAATAGCGAAGACATCAAAACTATGGAATAAGACATATGAAATCACATAGTAACCAAAAAAGTGTAAAAACAAATCAAAATATATTTTATATTTAGGATTCTTCAAAACAGCTTTGCACACTCTTGCCATTCTCTCAACCAGTTTCATGAGGTAGTCACATGGAATGCATTTCAATGAACAGATCTGCCTTGTCAAAAGTGAATTTGTGTAATTTCTTTCCTTCTTAATTTGTTTGAGGCAATCAGATGTGTAGTGACAAGGTAGGGGTGGTATACAGAAGATAGCCCTATTTGGTTAAAGACTAAGTCCATATTATGACAAGAACAGCTCAAATAAGCAAGAGAAATGACAGTCCATCATTACTTTAAGACATGAAGGTTAGTCATTCTGGAAAATGTCAAGAACTTTGAAAGATTCTGCATGAATCAGGCCTTCATGGTCGAATTGCTGCAAACAAACCACTACTAAAGGACAGCAATAAGAAGAAGAGACTTGCTTGGGCCAAGAAACACTAGCAATGGACATTAGGCCTGTGGAAATCTGTCCTTTGGTCAGATGAAATTGAGATTTTTGGTTCCAACTGCCATGTCTTTGTGAGACGTAGGGTAGGTGAATGGAGGATCTTCGCATGTGTGGTTCCCACCGAGAAGCATGGAGGAGGAGGTGTGATGGTGTGGGGGTGCTTTGCTGGTGACACTGTCTGTGATTTATTTAAAATTCAAGGCACGCTTAACCTGCATGGTTACCACAGAATTCTGCAGCAATACACCATCCCATCTGGTTTGGGCTTACTGTGTCTGGTGGGTGGGGTGGGGGGGCATGCATTGCAAGATGTGCAATTTTGTGCTGTTCCTATCAGGTACATTGTTTAATATATTATATTGTATATTGTAATTGTATGCTTTTGGTAACTACATCCCCAGTGAACAAGCACCAAACCAGCGTGCGTGAGTGCAGAGTTGGATGGTGAGCTGTGCATTGCATGACGTGCAATTTTGTGCTGTTTCTATCAGAATAAAGCTCCATGACTGGTGCTACAAGTTGGAGTTCGTGTCGATGATTGATTGTACACAACGCAAGAAGAGTACTGTTACAGTGAGTCTACTAGTTACACACATATTGTAATTTCTCGTGATGCAGTGGGCAATAACCGGTTGAATCAACGTTGTTTCCACGTCATAAAAAAATATATGTGATGACGTTGAATCAAAGTGGATAATGGATTGGATTTGCAAAAAGTCATCTTTATTTTTATTTTTTTAACCTAATCCAATGACATGATGGCATTTTCTTATTATTTCACGTTGAATTCAAGTTAGTTGACAACTCAACCAAGTGTAAATTAAAACTAGATGTTGAAATGATGTCTTTGCCAAGTGGGTAAGCTACAGTACGAGCTACAGTGGTTGGATACACAATGCTGCTCAAGCATTCAATACATTTTTACTTATTCCATTCAATTGTGTCGGAAATATTCAGTTTTTTATCTTCAGCACATCGACCCATTGTGTCCCATTTTTTTTTGTCTATTGTTTGAATTTGGCTGTGGTAACTATTATTTTAAGCAGCCGGGGAGGGCCCCATGGGCTCGTGGGGAATTGCTTGTGCTGGTTCAAACAGCCAGCTTTAAGAGCGAGCGTCAGAAACAGCATTGGAAATCCCAACACAAATCGAATGGTCTCCAAGCGTTTCTAATGAGCTCATGCCGTGCTTCCACAGAGCTCAGAGCTGACGGCTGCTGGGGAGACAGTTTGGCACATACAGTCTCTTTCAACTGAAGTTCTTACAAGTGTAAGGTTTTCTCCACCAAAAAGGTGGATCCCAGAGTACAAGGTGTAGACCTAAATGTAAGTATCTGTACTTGCTGTGTCTCAAATGATGCCCTATTCCCCTATATAGTGCACTATTTTGGTAGAGCATACTCAATTCTATCAGTAATACACAGTAGACTTGTTTGTCTGCTACTACTTAAAGGTAAACAGTAGACTGATATAAGCCTGGTTCTCCTGAGCGAGGAGTGTGTGTTGAGAGTCCCTCTGGTCTAAGTGTCCGTGGAGGAGCGTTTAGCATGCTAATGAAAGTGCTTGATGTAGAAGCATGGAAACAATCAACCACCAAACACTCCACCGTAATCTCCTGAAAATCACGACGGCCCACAGAAGTTCAGTATATTCATCAGTGGGTGTGTGTGTGTTTGTGTACGCGTGTGTGTGCATGATCCTCTCTCCACTTTGTGTGTATTGTGTCAGAGTGAGGGTAATCTATTGTATGTAATGGAGTGATACAATCAGTTCGGGACACTTAGAAAAGCAATTCACAATGCGACACTGTGTCTTGCAAAATCACAACGTTAAATGTTACAATCTGATTTTGCATGACACGTTGTCGCAGTATGTGTAACAGTATTCGTTATTTTCTACCCTAAAGCTTTATTTGATTTCGGGAGGTGGTGTGTGGAGTATTTCTCCTTGGAGTGTTGAGACCAATCTGCAGTCTCTCCCTGGATGTAGCATGTATGAGTATTTCAGATCAGATTAAAGGTCTCCGTTTAGCTCTCTGGGGTAGAAAACTACTGACGTCCATCCATCTCCATGCCGCCGACACCTCTAAATCCTCCAGAACACGGCATACTAGCTGATGTTTGATTAGACCCCTGTAGCGCTCCCCTCAGGGGAGTGTCAGTCCAACATGAGGAATGACCCAGTATTTATCGGTTAGGGCCTGAAGAGGAATGATGGTGGTTGGCTGGAAGGGGACGTTATAACGATGCCTGGAGAATGTTTTTCACTGTTTGATGTGTGTCATGTCCTTGATCTGGGGAATGATGGGAAATCAATAGTGAACTCATCTAATCTGGGGAGAAATAGACTCACAGCCCCTGTAGATCTGTCACAATGTTCCTACCGCCTGGAACAGAATAGATACATCACATCAGTCTAGCTGGGCCACTGAAGAAGTGCTCGGGTGTGCCCCAAAAATGGCATCCTATTACATAGTACAAGGTCTGTTAAAGTATGGGTCGGACCCAAAGTGGGCCCTAGGCATTTGAGAGGTAGGTTGTGAGTTATGATCTACATCTATAATGACACATGATTTCTTCTTCATTTGTGTCTTCAGAGGACAATCAATTTCTCACTTGGGTCTCTCAAGCTGAAAAAGTTGAAGTTGACTCTTTACCATATAAGTGCAATATATAGGGAATAGAGTGCCATATGGGACTTAGCCCTAGTGTGCAACATGCATTACAAACACTACTACTGTACAATGTGTTCTTGCAGTACAGACTGAAGTGGTCCGCATATTGTTATTTCAATACTTATTCATTGACGTTTTAGATCGCATTATAGTGACATAGGACAGATGAGGAAATACACATGTATTAGGCTTTCGAATGATAAGACAAAGAATCAGAGCTGGATGGAGTGTGAGGCGAATCATTGTTTGTTTCTGTATCTGATATCTTGGCGGATCTGTAGTCTTCATCAGTGGTCTGAATGTCAAACCACAAATAATTATGTTGATGTTTTCCCAATGCTGGCAGTGACATTAATTCCTGACCAAAACATCAAGCTAGTAACTAGAGTGTATTGAAGCACAGATAATTACTCCGGTGGGGACTGGTGGTGTGTTCCAATCAACCAGGAGGGTAGGACACCTCTGGGCAGACTGGGTCATATGATTGAGTGTAGTCTGGCCCAGGAGTGGGAAGGTGAACGGAAAGAATCTGGAGCAACGAACCACCCTTGCTGTCTCTGCCTGGCCGGTTCCCCTCTTTCCACTGGGATTCTCTGCCTCTAACCCTATTACAGGGGCTGAGTCACTGGCTTACTGGGGCTCTTTCATACCGTCCCTGGTGGGGTGCGTCACTTGAGTGGGTTGAGTCACTGATGTGATCTTTCTGTCTGAGTTGGCGCCCCCCCCTTGGGTTGTGCCGTGGCGGAGATCTTTGTGGGCTATACTCGGACTTGTCTCAGGATGGTAAGTTGGTGGTTGAAGATATCCCTCTAGTGGTGTGGGGGCTGTGCTTTGGCAAAGTGGGTGGGGTTATATCCTTCCTGTTTGGCCCTGTCCGGGGGTGTCCTCGGATGGGGCCACAGTGTCTCCTGACCCCTCCTGTCTCAGCCTCCAGTATTTATGCTGCAGTAGTTTATGTGTCAGGGGCTAGGGTCAGTTTGTTATATCTGGAGTACCTCTCCTGTCCTATTCGGTGTCCTGTGTGAATTTAAGTGTGCTCTCTCTAATTCTCTCTCTTTCTTTCTCTCTCTCGGAGGACTTGAGCCCTAGGACCATGCCTCAGGACTACCTGACATGATGACTCCTTGCTGTCCCCAGTCCACCTGGCCATGCTGCTGCTCCAGTTTCAACTGTTCTGCCTTATTATTGGGCCATGCTGGTCATTTATGAACATTTGAACATCTTGGCCATGTTCTGTTATAATTGTCACGGTTTTCTGTATGTGAAAGAGAGTCAGACCAAAATGCGGCGTGGCTATTGCGATCCATGTTTAATGAAACTGAAGCAACACGAATCTAATACAAAAACTACAAAACAATAAACGTAACGAAAACCGAAACAGCCTAATACGGGTGCACATACACACAGAACAAGGACATAAGGACACTAAGGACAATCACCCACCAAAACCCAACACCAAACAGCCTAATACTGGTGCACATACACACGACAGAAAAAGGACATAAGGACACTAAGGACAATCACCCACCAAAACCCAACACCAAACAGGCTACCTAAATATGGTTCCCAATCAGAGACAATGACGAACACCTGCCTCTGATTGAGAACCATATCAGGCCAAACATAGAACTACACAAACTAGACATGTAACATAGAATGCCCACCCAGCTCACACCCCCCCCCCCCAAGGTGCGGACTCCAGCCGCAAAACCTGAACCTATAGGGGAGGGTCTGGGTGGGCATCTGTCCGCGGTGGCGGCTCTGGTGCTGGACGTGGCTCCCACTTCACCGTAGTCCTAGTTCCCCACCTTGTCCGCTTCCGTGGCCTCCTCACCATGGCAACTCTTCTCAATGGACAGAGGGGCAGCAGCTCGGGACAGAGGGGCGGCAGCTCGGGACAGAGGGGCGGCAGCTCGGGACAGAGGGGCGGCAGCTCGGGACAGAGGGACGGAAGCTCTGGACAGAGGGGCGGAAGCTCTGGACAGAGGGGCGGAAGCTCTGGAAAGAGGGGCGGCTGCTCCTGGCTGACTGGCGGCCCCTGGCTGACTGGCGGCCCCTGGCTGACTGGCGGCCCCTGGCTGACTGGCAGATCTGGAAGAGTCTGGTTGACTGGCAGATCTGGAAGAGTCTGGTTGACTGGCAGATCTGGAAGAGTCTGGTTGACTGGCAGATCTGGAAGAGTCTGGTTGACTGGCAGATCTGGAAGAGTCTGGCTGACTGGCAGATCTGGAAGAGTCTGGCTGACTGGCAGAGTCTGGTTGACTGGCAGATCTGGAAGAGTCTGGTTGACTGGCAGATCTGGAAGAGTCTGGTTGACTGGCAGATCTGGAAGAGTCTGGCTGACTGGCAGATCTGAAAGAGTCTGGCTGACTGGCAGATCTGGAAGAGTCTGGTTGACTGGCAGATCTGGAAGAGTCTGGTTGACTGGCAGATCTGGAAGAGTCTGGTTGACTGGCAGATCTGGAAGAGTCTGGCTGACTGGCAGATCTGGAAGAGTCTGGCTGACTGGCAGAGTCTGGTTGACTGGCAGATCTGGAAGAGTCTGGTTGACTGGCAGATCTGGAAGAGTCTGGTTGACTGGCAGATCTGGAAGAGTCTGGTTGACTGGCAGATCTGGAAGAGTCTGGTTGATTGGCAGATCTGGAAGAGTCTGGCTGACTGGCAGATCTGGAAGAGTCTGGCTGACTGGCAGATCTGGAAGAGTCTGGCTGACTGGCAGTTCTGGCTGCTCCATGCTGACTGGCAGCTCTGGCTGCTCCATGCTGACTGGCAGCTCCATGCTGACTGGCGGCTCTGGCTGCTCCATGCTGACTGGCGGCCCTGGCTGCTCCATGCTGACTAGCGGCCCTGGCTGCTCCATGCTGACTGGCGGCCCTGGCTGCTCCATGCTGACTGGCGGCCCTGGCTGCTCCATGCTGACTGGCGGCCCTGGCTGCTCCATGCTGACTGGCGGCCCTGGCTGCTCCATGCTGACTGGCGGCCCTGGCGGCTCCATGCTGACTGGCGGCCCTGGCGGCTCCATGCTGACTGGCGGCCCTGGCGGCTCCATGCAGACTGGCGGCCCTGGCGGCTCCATGCAGACTGGCAGCCCTGGCGGCTCCATGCAGACTGGCGGCCCTGGCGGCTCCTTGCAGACTGGCGGCCCTGGCGGCTCCTTGCAGACTGGCGGCCCTGGCGGCTCCTTGCAGACTGGCGGCCCTGGCGGCTCCTTGCAGACTGGCGGCCCTGGCGGCTCCTTGCAGACTGGCGGCTCTGGCGGCTCCTTGCAGACTGGCGGCTCTGGCGGCTCCTTGCAGACTGGCGGCTCTGGCGGCTCCTTGCAGACTGGCAGCTCTGGCGGCTCCTTGCAGACTGGCAGCTCTGGCGGCTCCTTGCAGACTGGCAGCTCTGGCGGCTCCTTGCAGACTGGCAGCTCTGGCGGCTCCTTGCAGACTGGCAGCTCTGGCGGCTCCTTGCAGACTGGCAGCTCTGGCGGCTCCTTGCAGACTGGCAGCTCTGGCGGCATCCTGCAGACTGGCAGCTCTGGCGGCTCCTTGCAGACTGGCAGCTCCGTGCAGACTGGCAGCTCCATGCAGCACTGGGGACCAGATGCGTAGAGCTGGCTTCATGGCACTTGGCTCGACGCTCACTCTAGCACGGCCGATACGCGGAGCTGGAATGTACCGCACCGGGCTATGCACCCGCACTGGAGACACCGTGCGCACCACAGCATAACACGGTGCCTGCCCGGTCTCTCTAGCCCCCCGGTTTGCCCAGGTCTCCTACCTGGCGTAGCCATACTCCCTGTTAGCCCCCCCAATACATTTTTGGGGCTGACTCCCGGGCTTCCTTGCGCGCCGCTGTGCTTGCTTCGCCAACTCCATTCTACGATAACCTTCCTCGCACTGCTCCAGCGAATCCCAGGCGGGCTCCGGCACTCTCCCTGGGTCGACCGCCCACCTGTCTATCTCCTCCCAAGTAGTATAGTCCATGCTCCTGCTGTCCATAACGACCTCCCATGTCCATTCCTCCTTTCGCTGCTGTTGCCTGTCACCACGCCGCTTGGTCCTGTTGTGGTGGGTGATTCTGTCACGGTTTTCTGTATGTGAAAGAGAGTCAGACCAAAATGCGGCGTGGCTATTGCGATCCATGTTTAATGAAACTGAAGCAACACGAATCTAATACAAAAATTACAAAACAATAAACGTAACGAAAACCGAAACAGCCTAATACGGGTGCACATACACACAGAACAAGGACATCAAGACACTAAGGACAATCACCCACCAAAACCCAACACCAAACAGCCTAATACGGGTGCACATACACACAGAACAAGGACATCAAGACACTAAGGACAATCACCCACCAAAACCCAACACCAAACAGCCTAATACTGGTGCACATACACACAGAACAAGGACATCAAGACACTAAGGACAATCACCCACAAAACCCAACACCAAACAGGCTACCTAAATATGGTTCCCAATCAGAGACAATGACGAACACCTGCCTCTGATTGAGAACCATATCAGGCCAAACATAGAACTACACAAACTAGACATGTAACATAGAATGCCCACCCTGCTCACACCCTGACCAACCAAAACATAGAAACATACAAAGCAAACTATGGTCAGGGTGTGACAATAATCTCCACCCGGCACAGCCAGAAGAGGACTGGCCACACCACATAGCCTGGTTCCTCTTCCTAGGTTTCTTCCTAGGTTTTGGCCTTTCTAGGGAGTTTTTCCTAGCCACCGTGCTTCTACATCTGAATTGCTTGCTGTTTGGGGTTTTAGGCTGGGTTTCTGTACAGCACTTTGAGATATCAGCTGATGTACGAAGGGCTATATAAATAAATTTGATTTGACTTAAGACTAAAATCCCTGTCCTCTCAGATGCATTCATAAAGCCCCAATGCTCTCAGCCACACCACACACTGAAATATATGCCACTTCTAATGCACCTTGAAACTGTGTGGGCGAACAGCACAGTCCTTGTCACTCTGTCCCCCAACGATGCTTTCATCTTTATGCAAATCCTCAGGCCTGACACTCAGAGGACTCCCAAGAGACCGCCACCCACACGTCATTTGCGAGTCCTTCATTCTCACCTATGCTCCGGCATGGTAGAGTATTGCTCCGTCTTTTAACCCTGAGCCCTTTCTTATACAACCCATTTACACGACAAGAAATTAATAACCATTCAAATCTATTGAAGTTGCTTCCTATCGCGTATTGACACGAAGTAGAATTTCTTTGTGTATGGATCGGAGGCTCGGAGCGTTGTTAAATGGAATACCAGAAGTATTATAAAAACAGTTAGCAGGTATGCCCTCACCCGTCTGAGCAGTTGGCTGTGAATGCCCTCACCCGCTAGTACAATTATGCTGCGATTTGGTTTCTGACCCTTCACAGGCTGTCTGGTCAGAACAATGCTGATGCTTCTCTTTTCAGGGTTTTTATTTCCTTTTCACCAACACACATCCTTTTGGTCACAGAACATTAATCTTGACTGGGAGTGAATCTTGGTGGTATAGTACTCGTGTTAATCCAAATGAATTGTGGTTCTATAAGGTAACAACATTAAACATTAACATTAAACCTAAAGATGAACCTCTTGGTCACTTCACCTCTACCTACATATTACCTTGTACATTGACTACTGGTACCCCCTGTATATACAGTGCCTTGCGAAAGTATTCGGCCCCCTTGAACTTTGCGACCTTTTGCCACATTTCAGGCTTCAAACATAAAGATATAAAACTGTATTTTTTTGTGAAGAATCAACAACAAGTGGGACACAATCATGAAGTGGAACGACATTTATTGGATATTTCAAACTTTTTTAACAAATCAAAAACTGAAAAATTGGGCGTGCAAAATTATTCAGCCCCCTTAAGTTAATACTTTGTAGCGCCACCTTTTGCTGCGATTACAGCTGTAAGTCGCTTGGGGTATGTCTCTATCAGTTTTGCACATTGAGAGACTGAATTTTTTTCCCATTCCTCCTTGCAAAACAGCTCGAGCTCAGTGAGGTTGGATGGAGAGCATTTGTGAACAGCAGTTTTCAGTTCTTTCCACAGATTCTCGATTGGATTCAGGTCTGGACTTTGACTTGGCCATTCTAACACCTGGATATGTTTATTTTTGAACCATTCCATTGTAGATTTTGCATTATGTTTTGGATCATTGTCTTGTTGGAAGACAAATCTCCGTTCCAGTCTCAGGTCTTTTGCAGACTCCATCAGGTTTTCTTCCAGAATGGTCCTGTATTTGGCTCCATCCATCTTCCCATCAATTTTAACCATCTTCCCTGTCCCTGCTGAAGAAAAGCAGGCCCAAACCATGATGCTGCCACCACCATGTTTGACAGTGGGGATGGTGTGTTCAGCTGTGTTGCTATTACGCCAAACATAACGTTTTGCATTGTTGCCAAAAAGTTCAATTTTGGTTTCATCTGACCAGAGCACCTTCTTCCACATGTTTGGTGTGTCTCCCAGGTGGCTTGTGGCAAACTTTAAACGACACTTTTTATGGATATCTTTAAGAAATGGCTTTCTTCTTGCCACTCTTCCATAAAGGCCAGATTTGTGCAATATACGACTGATTGTTGTCCTATGGACAGAGTCTCCCACCTCAGCTGTAGATCTCTGCAGTTCATCCAGAGTGATCATGGGCCTCTTGGCTGCATCTCTGATCAGTCTTCTCCTTGTATGAGCTGAAAGTTTAGAGGGACGGCCAGGTCTTGGTAGATTTGCAGTGGTCTGATACTCCTTCCATTTCAATATTATCGCTTGCACAGTGCTCCTTGGGATGTTTAAAGCTTGGGAAATCTTTTTGTATCCAAATCCGGCTTTAAACTTCTTCACAACAGTATCTCGGACCTGCCTGGTGTGTTCCTTGTTCTTCATGATGCTCTCTGCGCTTTTAACGGACCTCTGAGACTATCACAGTGCAGGTGCATTTATACGGAGACTTGATCCACAGGTGGATTGTATTTATCATCATTAGTCATTTAGGTCAACATTGGATCATTCAGAGATCCTCACTGAACTTCTGGAGAGAGTTTGCTGCACTGAAAGTAAAGGGGCTGAATAATTTTGCACGCCCAATTTTTCAGTTTTTGATTTGTTAAAAAAGTTTGAAATATCCAATAAATGTCGTTCCACTTCATGATTGTGTCCCACTTGTTGTTGATTCTACACAAAAAAATACAGTTTTATATCTTTATGTTTGAAGCCTGAAATGTGGCAAAAGGTCGCAAAGTTCAAGGGGGCCGAATACTTTCGCAAGGCACTGTAGCCTTGCTATTGTTATTTTACTGCTGCGGTTTAATTATTTGTAACTTAACACATTTTTCTTCTTAAAGCATTGTTGGTTAAGGGCTTGTAAGTAAGCATTTCAATGTAAGGTACACCTGTTGTATTCGGTGCATCTGATGCAATTTGATTTGTCTGAGAGAGAGAGAAACCAATTACGGAGACTGTCAAGATAAAGATTTATGACACCCTCTCTGGCCCGGTGTGAGAGCCTGCAGTGCTGTGTTCTTATCTGATCTGCCCCAGGGTCATAAATTACTCTAAGCATGCTTGAGCTCCAAGACCAGTCTGGGAGGGTTCTAGAAGCTTGCCCATGGCAGCGCAACAAAAGGTCACTATGGAAAGCGCTACAGTATCATGCGCATATGAAAACTGTTTTCTTAGTAAACAATGACACCTATGGCAACGGGCACAATGCTATATACTATAAACAAGATACCAAGCAGTACTGGCAACTCCAACATGAAAGAATAGTAACAGTGGTACAATAATCACTTTAAGTTTGCAGCCACATGTTCTAAGTAATTTGTGGAAATTACCCATTATTACACAAATGTAATTTAAAAAAAAGAAAACCTGCAACTTGCACGCACCACATTCGGGTATTCTTGTAACTGTCCACAATAATAAAAAAAAATCCTCAGAAATGTGTGTCTTTCTTAGGACAACGATAACACTGACCTTGCAATGTCCAGATGCGCCTTTCCAAGCGCTCTGATTGGTTGGGAATAGCAGTGCTATGATGGGTGATGGATAACTAAGGTAGGGTAAATATAATATAATATATATATATATTATATAAGGCGAGACCCAGATGCAGATAGATGGTTTGAGTTTTTGATATTTATTAAATCCAAAAGAGGTAGGCAAGATAATGGTCATGGACAGGCAAAAAGTGAAAACCAGATCAGAGTCCAGGCGGTAAAGTATGGCAGTTGAAACAGTACACCCCCCCCCCCCCCCCCCCTCTAGGGACGCCTAGCGTCCTACCTGGGTGCATACCGGGTTGACCAGGGTGTCGGCATTGGAAGTCGGTGATGAGGGCTGGATCCAGCATGTCTCTAGCGGGAACCCAGCACCTCTCATACAGGCCGTAACCCTCCCAGTCAACCAGGTACTGGAAACCCCTGCCCCTTGGTTGAACACCCAGGAGTCTTCTCACGGTGTATGCCGTATGGCCATCAATGACACAGGGAGGGGTGGGCCTGGGGACAGAAGACAAAGGACTGAGACAAAGGACTGAGACACATGGAACGTAAGGTGAATACGGAGGGTACAGGGTAACACAAGACGGACAACAGTGGAACTAAGGACTCTAGAGATGGGAAACTGACCAATGAAACAGGGCAACAGTTTGCGAGACTCTACCCGAAGGGGCAGGTCCCTTGTGGACAGCCATACCCTCTGCCCAATGCAGTAGCAGGGAGCTGGAGTCCGGTGGCGGTCTGCTTGTTGACAATACCTGGAGTTGGCCTTGAGAAGTGTTACCCGAGCTCTTCCCAGGTAAGTCTACAGCGGCGGACGAACATCTGGGCCGAGGGTACGTTAACTTCTGGTTCTGGGAAGAGCGGAGGTTGATACCCTATGGAGCACTCAAAATAGGAGAGTCCCGTTGCTGAACAGGGAAGGGTGTTCCAGGCACACTCCACTCAGACCAGTTGTCGGCTCCAGGTAGTGGGGTTGGTTGAGACGGGGGATGGAATCCGGAGGATAGGCTGGCCGACGACCCCAATTAGGGTGCAGAACACCTTCCATAACTGAGATGAGAATTGAGGACCCTGGTCGGAAACCATATCCACCAGGAGTCTGTTTCCTTGGCAGAGGGAAGTTTGGGGAGAGGTATGAAATGAGCAGCCTTAGAGAACCAATCCACTACTGTCAGAATGACGATGTTGCCATCAGACGGGGGAAGCCCAGTGACAAAGTCCAGAGAGATATGGGACGATGAGGAACTGGTAGTGGCTGAAGGCCAGAAGGAGCTTGCTGTGGAGTCTTGTTCTGGGCACACCGTGCATGTGGCGATGAAGGCAGAGACGCCAGGAATGTTGTCAGAGGAATGCTAGGGTACGGCGGGAACCTGGATGACAAGTTAGCCTGGAGGAATGAGCCCGTTCCAGGACCGGACTGAGTTAGGGACAAACAGCCAGTTACCCAAGCACACTTCAGGTCCAGAATGATAGAGTTGTGCATTGCGAACCAGGGTCTCAATACCCCAACCTACTGTGGCTCAAAGGCATGAGGTAGGGAGAATGGTTTTGGAGACCAAGGGTGTGGCAGAGGAACTGTATAGGCGGGAGAGAGCATCAGGCTTAACATTTTTGGACCCTGGGTGGTAGGAAATGGTGAAGTTGAATCTAATAAACAAGAGAGCCTACCGAGCCTGCCTGGAGTTAAGGTGCTTGGCTGTACGGAGATATTCACATTTTTTATGGTCGGTCCAGACCAAGAACGGCTGTTCTGCTCCTTCCAGCCAGTGCCTCCACTCTTCCAACGCCATCTTGAGCGCCAGGAGTTCTTGGTAGCCTACATCGTAGTTCCTCTACAGGATTGAGATGATAGGACAGGAAGGAACAGGGATGAAGCTTTTGGTACTAGGCAGATCGCTGGGTCAGGATGGCCCCCACGCCAATGTCAGAAGCATCAACCTCAAATACAAATTGACAAGACGGGTCCGGATGGATGAGGATGGGTGCTGTTGTGAACCGATGCTTCAGGTCCAAAGGCTTTGTCGACAGCTGGAGACCATTTGAGCGGTACTTTGGGAGAGGTGAGTGCAGAGAGGGGGACCGCCAGGGTGCTGTAACCCCGAATGAAACGGCGGTAGAAGTTAGCAAAGCCTAGGAATCTTTGCAACTGCACCCTGGATGTAGGTTGAGGCCAATCCACCACTGCTTTTACCTTTCCAGGATCCATCTGGACATTACCCTCAGCAATGACATATCCCAGAAAGGCAATTGTCCGGATGGCCCAATGGCAATTGTGGTGGAACTCACACTTTCAGCTCTCGCGAACAGTTGGTTCTCCAGGAGGCGCTGAAGGACCTGCCTGACATGAACATGCTCTTGGGCCGACCGGGAAAAAAACAGGATGTCGTCAAGGTAGACAAACAAAATGTTTTAGCATGTCCCGGAGCACATCATTTACCAAAGCCTGGAAGACAGCGGGGGCGTTGGTGAGACCAAACGGCATGACCTGGTACTCATAATGTCTGCTGACTGTGTTGAAGGCTGTTTTCCACTCATCCCTTTTGCGTATCTGAACCAGGTGGTAGGCATTTCGAAGGCCAGCTTGGAAAAAATGGTGGCCCTCTGGAGAGGTTCAAAAGCAAAGGAAAGGAGTGGGGGGGGGGGGGGGGGGTACCGATTTTTAACCGTAATGCCATTCAGTCCCCGGTAGTCATTGCACTGACGCAGGGTCTTGTCCTTTGCCACAAATAAAAACCCTGCACTGGCAGGAGAAGCAGACAGACAGCCCCAGTAGCCAGAAACTCCTTTATGTACTCCTGCATAGACTTGGTCTCTGGCCTAGATAGAGAATATAGCCAACCACGAGGTGGTGTGGTGCCTGGGAGAAGATCAATGGCACAATCATAAGGACGGTGCGGGGGAAGGGAAGTAGCACATGCCTTACTGAAAACGTTGAGGTCATGGTAGTCAGTGGGAATGGCAGAAACATCAGACAAGGGTTTCCTATAATGTCCTGCCCCTCCTGCCCCTCCACTGTACAGACAAGTTTGAACTCAGCCTACGTGAGCATTCCCCAACTGATAACCTAGCTCTTCCCAATTGAAAAGGCTCAGGAGTATCCAACTCACCCATCGTTGATGATTCACGAGGGAGCTCGGTGAGCTTCCGATCCTCTCAGAAAAACTGCCTTCGGAAACTTCCAAATTACTTCGAGAGGTAAACACGCCATTTCGGGTGCACGTGTGCCCGAGACCAGACCTCCTCGCAATTCTGTGGTCCATTAGGTGTCCATCAATTCTAATGATGAGGGTGATGAGGGAGTCAAGGTCCATCGGTAATTCCTGAGCTGCTAGCTCATCTTTTACCACCTCAGATAATCTGTGAAGAAAAGTAGCAAAAAGAGACTCCAGATTCCAGGCACTCTCGGCAGCCAACGTGCAAAAATCAACCACATAGTCTGCCACACTACGGGAGTTTTGCCATAATTCAAGCAGTTTACTGGCTGCCTCTCTTACGGACGCCGGAGAATCTAATACCTTCCTCAACTTTGCCATGAAATCCTCCAGATGACAACAAATGGCGGATTGTTGCTCCCAAACTGCCGTAGCCCAGGAGAGCACCTGTCCTGACATTAGAATAATAATATACACTATCTTCGACCGGTCCGAAGTAACGAAGATGGCTGAAGCTCAAAAATAAGGGAGCATTGAGAAAACCCAGGCAGGTTCCAGGATCCCCAGAATATCGTTCCGGAGACGGTAAGCGGGGTTCTCGGGGAGCCAGGGTAGGCTGTACAAACCCACCACTGATAGTAGACAGGTTACTGGGTGGTTGGGAGGTTTCGGAGGTGGCAGGCTGCCTATGAGCTAACTCACTGATTCGCTCCATGATAGGCCTTGAACTCTTGGTCGTGACATTCTGTCAGGGAACAAAACCCTTCCAAAGAGATTCAGCAGGAGCTCCTCACGCCTCCCAATGGTGGTTCCCTGCAGGGAGACAGCGTGGCGGAGCTGGTCCAAGTCTGCTGGGTCTGTCATGGCCAGTTCGTACTATAAGGGCACAAGGCAAGACCCAGATGCAGACACGGGAGGCAGATGGTTTAGGTCTTTGATATTTAATATATCCAAAAGGGGTAGGCAAGATAATGGTCGTGGACAGGCAAAAAGTCAAAACCAGTTCAGACTCCAGGAAGTACAGTGTGGCAGGCAGGCTTGAAGTCAGGGCAGGTAGAATGGTCAGGCAGGCAGGTACAGAGTCCAGAAAACAGGCAATGATCAAAACCGGGAGGACTAGTAAAAGACAATCAAAAAGGCATGCTCGAGGGAAAACCACACTTGGAACGTACAAGACAAACTGGCACAGCGAGACAGGAAACACAGGGATATATACACCAGGGATAACAAGCAACACGTGAAGGGGTGGAGACAATAACAAGGACAGGTAAAACTGATCAGGGTGTGACACTAAAAAGCCAAACGAACGGGACTCAAGGGAATCTGTGAGGGAAATTTAGGTAGAGTGGAAGGGAGCAGGACAGACTTTTTCATTTCTAATTCTATGGTTTACCCAAGGTCAATACCCCAGGGCAAGGGATTGGGGACACTGCCCTGTGTAGGGTGCCGTCTTTCGGATGGGACGTTAAACGGGTGTCCTGACTCTCTGAGGTCATTAAAGATCCCATGGCACTTATCGTAAGAGTAGGGGTGTTAACCCCGGTGTCCTGGCTAAATTCCCAATCTGGCCCTCAAACCATCACGGTCACCTAATAATCCCCAGTTTACAATTGGCTCATTCATCCCCCTCCTCTCCCCTGTAACTATTCCCCAGGTCGTTGCTGCAAATGAGAACGTGTTCTCAGTCAACTTACCTGGTAAAATAACGGATAAATAAAATAAAATAAAAATTTAAAAAGTGCCTGTGTCCTCATCTGATTGGTGCAGGTTTGTGGAGCTGCAGTCATGAAAACAGGATTACTGCATTGTAAAAGTGATGCACTGTAAACTGATTTTGCATGAATACTCATATAAAACCACATTATATGAGTCAATTTAGAATCAGGCCAAAAACTTGTGATATTAGTAATGGTAAAAATGTATATTTAAATTTGCCCATGTGATAGGAACAAACAGAGGGCTTTAAATCAGTTTGAACAATAGTCCAAGTGGGCTCCTGAGTGGTGCATCGGTCTGCATCTCAGTGCTTAAGGCATCACTACAGACCCTGGTTCTGAATTGGGAGTCCCATAGGGCGGCGCACAATTGACCCAGCGTCGTTAGGGTTTGGCCGGGTAGGCCATCATTGTAAATAATAATTTGTTATTAACTGACTTGCCTAGTTAAATAAAGGTTAAATAAAATCAATAGAATGAGATCCAATCTGTTGAATAAATAACAAATGGCCTCTCTCTTTTCATGTCCTTACTTCCATTAGCTTCTCCTCCCCCTACCCTCTTCCCTTATTTAATGGTCTTTCCCTTGTTTCCCTGCCTCATCTTTCCTATTCCTTCTTCTTTTTTCTCTTTTCTCACTCTCTCTCACAAGTCACCTAATCACTGATTTATTTGTCTGTTATCCCACATGAAAAGATAATATAGTAATGGTATTACTACTGTAGTGTTTTTGCTGACTTTAGTGTAGTATACTGTATTATACTGTAATATTTACAGTAGTAGTAGTATACTACTGTAGTATTTACTGTAGTGGTTTTGCGTACTATGGTATACTGTAGTTTTTTTTTGCGGACTGTAATATACTGTAGTGTTTTTGCAGACATTACTGTAGTATTTATTATAGTGTTTTTGTTTTATTATCTTTGACATAGAAGTAAATACTAAAAGAGCAAATATTCCATAATCTGTATTATCTATACTCGTGTAGGTTTCTCATTTATGGGTGGAACAAATTAGGATTTGAGGATTCTACCGTTCTACCGTACAGTTTACTACAGAATTCTATAGTAAGTACTGCAGTATTCTATAGTAAACTTTAGTGTATTTTTTCATGTGTCAGCCTCTTTATCTCTTGTTCCCTCTCTTTCTCCTTCTCCCCCTCTCTATCTCTCCACCCTTTCCTCTCTCTCTCTGTCTCTCTCTCTCTCCATTCTCTCCCTTTCTCGTTCCTTCTCTCTCTCTCTCTCCCTCCATTCCTCATCTCTCTCTCTGACAGATTCATGGTGTGACTGGTGCTACAGTATATCTGTCAGGGCTGCCGCTCACTGTCACCCAGGCTGTCACCATGAGCCTTGAGAACGAGGGCCTATCTTACCAGGGCAGGGTGGCGCCATCGTCACATAAAGCTCCGATAAATCTGCTTATGATTGCAAACATAGATTACACGAACACACACAACCACACACATACAGACACAAACACACACACTTTTGTGGCCACTTCAAAACTTCAGTGCCACCAAGAAAATGAAGGCATCACATCCAAAACTCATCAATCAAAGATGAGTATTGGTTCAACAGCTGCACCGTTCAAATTAAGTGCTTTGTAATACCAAAACTTGTGGCAACTGAGCTGCCACCAACTTGAAGGGGACAAAACCTGAACTTTGCTGGAGAATTGAAACATATCATCCTGAGATGTTTTGAAATGTTAAATAGTGTGTTGTAACACCACTTAATGTAAGTGTTGTCCAACACCTTGCCAGGGACTGGCAGCACTGACAGAAAAGATTGAAAAGACTAGTTTGGTGTTTTGAGTCCTGTATAGTGCAGAATTAGATAGCTTCTCTTTTGGTGTAATTTGCTCTCTCTAAAAGCTTCTAAAAAACACTGATGTTTTGAATCCCATTTAGTGCAGCATTAGATCCCCTTTTCTGAAGTGTCTTAACATTACTTTATGTATTTGATCGTTTGCCATTATATTCTTTTTTTGGTATGCATTGTCAAGCACAGCGTGCAAACTACCACACTAACTGGAGGTTGAAATGCAAGACTTAAGGATTCTGCTGGTGCCTCTTCTGCTGACAATCATGAATGTGGGAATGGGTGCTGTCCTCATTGAACGTCAATTTGTCTGACGGTTCTGATATCTGCTCATCATGATCCATTACACCTCATGGCACGACAAGCTTAATAGCTTTTCTTTCTTTAAAACATGCATACAACATTTAGTGAAAGAATCATAAAGTACTTTTTTTTAATTACCTACAATCCACAAAAAAAGTCACGTGGCAATATAGGAAATGCAAGGTGATTAAAAGCAAAGATTTCCAATGAGTTCAGTCACTCAATTTTCTCACTCTTTGGTTATCCTGATGAAAGATACTTACATTTTGAGCAACATATTAAGTTGGATTCATTCTTCCATTATTTTGGTCAAATTAAATGAACAAATCATTGAAATGACTTGCATACATTTTTTTAATATACTACATGTTGGGGATATTTTGACACTTATGAAATGACAGACAGGGATACAGATAGGTAGGAGAAACAGAGTGAAAGGTTGTAGTGAGGAATTTAACCCCGGTCTTCGGTGGGGAGAGGGGTTACCTGTCTAAGCAAGGTGTGTTACCGCTATCCCAGGGGCTCTGAACGACTTGCATTCATTTTTATAAAAAAGGCCTATATGTTTTTTTTCTTCTTTTGTCAATTTAAATTCACCCCGGAATATTTTCTTACGGCATGGCTGTGTGGTTAAGAAGTTAAAATGGCCTCCTGAGTGGCGCAGGAGATTCTGGATTCGAGTCCAGGCTCTGTCGCAGCCGGCCGTGACCGGGAGACCCATGGGGCGGTGCACAATTGGCCCAGCGCCGTCCTGGTTTGGGGAGGGTTTGGCCGGCAGGGATGGCCTTGTCAAGTCACGCACTAGCAACTCCTGTGGCGGGTTGGGCACAGTGCACGCTGACATGGTTGACAGGTGTACAGTGTTTCTTCTGACACATTGGTGCAGCTGGCTTCTGGGTTAAGTGAGCATTGTGAAGCAGTGCAACTTGGTTGGGTCGTGTTTCGGAGGATTCATGGTTCTTGACCTTCGCCTCTCCTGAGTCCATATGGGAGTTGCAGTGACAAAACTGTAACTACCAATTGGATTCCATAAAAAAGTGGGTAAAGTTTAAATGAAATGTACAATCTGACTGCCCTGCCTGTTTCCAATCTGTTTAAACAAAGCATTGAAAAAATGTTCATCAATCAATATCTAGGCCATAAAACATTTGCATTTCTAAATCATTGATTGTATGAGAAACACAGTTTTTGTGTTTTGATGCTGCCTGTTACATGCACTGAAACCCCAAAAAGTGTTTTCACAACACACTTAAAAACACCATTAAAACACCATTAAAGAACCACTTTGGGTGTTTCAGCGTGCTTCATTTGTATTTCAAAACACATTCTGTGTATTAAAACATTTACATTGGTTTCAAACACCCTCCAAACACCAGATCTCAGCTTAGGTACGCAGCTTTTCATGGTTTCGTTAAATGTTTTGAGACTTTCTATTTACAGTATTTACACTATTTACAGTGAATCTCTATGCACTGAGAGAATTCAGAATTCACATATTTAAATCCGTCTTTATGTTGAGGCTTTTGCTTTGTGTTATCCCAAGAGCCCCAAGAATTATTCTGTTTGTGTCCTCCTAACCTTGAATCATTTCACTGTTTTCTATGCTCTTGGGTGTGTGTGTATGCGTATGTTTGGGTGTGAGGGTGCAACTGATGCAGCACACACACGGAGTATTGAGTCATGCTGGGATTTTTTTGCAGCAAACTGTCGCCTGGGTCACAATTTGTCCTTCAATGAAGCTGTTAGAATAACCAGCCCACCATTTTAGCTTGGCACTGTACTAACCCCTCAGCTAGTGAGTCAGTGGACAGGACTGCAAAGTCTTAGCAGTCTTGCCAAGATTCTTGCCAAGATTCAGGCCTTCTCTCTCTCTCTCTCTCTCTCTCTCTCTCTCTCTATCTTTGACCATCATCTGCACTGCAACCATGATGATGCAATGCATACAGCACATCTCCCCCATCTTCTGTATGAACTGATCACCCAAAACATGTTATTACAAAGTCATGAAAAAGCTTTGGACCGTGATCAATTCGGTGTTGGTGTTGCAAAAGGTTTTGCACTTTCCATAATCAAGTCAATATGCTCTACATGGACTGTTCTACATGGACCAGAGTAAGAAATAACTTACCACAGTAACTGTCAGCAGCATACCACCCTGCATACCACTGCTGGCTTGCTTCTGAAGCTAAGCAGGGTTGTTCCTGGTCAGTCCCTGGATGGGAGACCAGATGCTGCTGGAAGTGGTGTTGGAGGGCCAGGAGTAGGGGTGTTAACCCTCTTTTGGAGAGATAGGAAACCTAAATTGGTCTACACGGACAAGTTCTGGCCTGGTTTAGATCTTATCTGTCGGAAAGACATCAGTTTGTCTCTGTGAATGGTTTGTCCTCTGACAAAACAACTGTACATTTCGGTGTTCCTCAAGGTTCCGTTTTAGGACCACTATTGTTTTCACTATATATTTTACCTCTTGGGGATGTCATTAGAAAACATAATGTTAACTTTCACTGCTATGCAGATGACACACAGCTGTACATTTCAATGAAATATGGTGAAGCCCCAAAATTGCCCTCGCTAGAAGCATGTGTTTGACATAAGGAAGTGGATGGCTGCAAACTTTCTACTTTTAAACTCGGACAAAACAGAGATGCTTGTTCTAGGTCCCAAGAAACAAAGAGATCTTCTGTTGAATCTGACAATTAATCTTAATGGTTGTACAGTCGTCTCAAATAAATCTGTGAAGGACATCGGCGTTACTCTGGACCCTGATCTCTCTTTTGAAGAACATACAAGACCATTTCAAGGACAGCTTTTTTCCATCTACGTAACATTGCAAAAATCAGAAACTTTCTGTCCAAAAATGATGCAGAAAGATTAATCCATGCTTTTGTCACTTCTAGGTTAGACTACTGCAATGCTCTACTTTCCGGCTACCCGGATAAAACACTAAATAAACTTCAGTTAGTGCTAAATACGGCTGCTAGAATCCTGACTAGAACCAAAAAAATGTATCATATTACTCCAGTGCTAGCCTCCCTACACTGGCTTCCTGTCAAGGCAAGGGCTGATTTCAAGGTTTTACTGCTAACCTACAAAGCATTACATGGGCTTGCTCCTACCTATCTCTCTGATTTGGTCCTGCCGTACATACCTACACGTACGCTACGGTCACAAGACGCAGGCCTCCTAATTGTCCCTAGAATTTCTAAGCAAACAGATGGAGGCAGGGCTTTCTCCTATAGAGCTCAATTTTTATGGAATGGTCTGCCTACCCACGTAAGAGACGCAAACTTGGTCTCAACCTTTAAGTCTTTACTGAAGACTCATCTCTTCAGTGGGTCATATGATTGAGTGTAGTCTGGCCCAGGAGTGGGAAGGTGAACGGAAAGGCTCTGGAGCAACGAACCGCCCTTGCTGTCTCTGCCTGGCCGTTTCCCCTCTTTCCACTGGGATTCTCTGCCTCTAACCCTATTACAGGGGCTGAGTCACTGGCTTACTGGGGCTCTTTCATACCGTTCCTAGGAGGGGTGCGTCACTTGAGTGGGTTGAGTCACTGATGTTATCTTCCTGTCCGCCCCCCCTTGGGTTGTGCCGTGGCGGAGATCTTTGTGGGCTATACTCGGCCTTGTCTCAGGATGGTAAATTGGTGGTTGAAGATATCCCTCTAGTGGTGTGGGGGCTGTGCTTTGGCAAAGTGGGTGGGGTTATATCCTTCCTGTTTGGCCCTGTCCGGGGGTGTCCTCGGATGGGGCCACAGTGTCTCCTGACCCCTCCTGTCTCAGCCTCCAGTATTTATGCTGCAGTAGTTTGTGTCGGGGGGCTAGGGTCAGTTTGTTATATCTGGAGTACTTCTCCTGTCCTACTCGGTGTCCTGTGTGAATTTAAGTGTGCTCTCTCTAATTCTCTCTTTCTCTCTTTCTTTCTCTCTCTCGGAGGACCTGAGCCATAGGACCATGCCTCAGGACCACCTGACATAATGACTCCTTTCTGTCCCCAGTCCACCTGGCCATGCTGCTGCTCCAGTTTCAACTGTTCTGCCTCATTATTATTTGACCATGCTGGTCATTTACATCTTGGCCATGTTCTGTTATAATCTCCACCCGGCACAGCCAGAAGAGGACTGGCCACCCCACATAGCCTGGTTCCTCTCTAGGTTTCTTCCTGGGTTTTGGCCTTTCTAGGGAGTTTTTCCTAGCCACCGTGCTTCTACACCTGCATTGCTTGCTGTTTGGGGTTTTAGGCTGGGTTTCTGTACAGCACTTTGAGATATCAGCTGATGTACGAAGGGCTATATAAATACATTTGATTTGATTTGAAAAATATTATAAAATCTTATTTGTACTATTTTCTACATTGTAGAATAATAGGGAAGACATCAACACTTTGAAATAACACATGGAATCATGTAGTAATCAAAAAAGTGTTAAACAAATCAAATATATTTTAGTATATTTTTTATATATTTTAATATATTTTGTCACGAAAAGATGCTCGACTATGCATATAATTGACAGCTTTGGAAAGAAAACAGTCTAACGTTTCCAAAACTGCAAAGATATTATCTGTGAGTGCCACAGAACTCATGCTACAGGCGAAACCAAAATGAAACTTCAAACAGGAAATTAGCAGAATTTCTGAAGCTCTGTTTTCCAATGTCTCCTTATATGGCTGTGAATGCACCAGGAACGAGCCTGCGCTTTCTGTCGTTTCTTCAAGATGTCTGCAGCATTGTGATGTATTTGTAGGCATATCATTGGAAGATTGGCCATAAGAGACTACATTTTCCAGGAGTCCGCCCGGTGTCCTTTGTCTAAATTGGTGCGTAATCTTCAGTTGCGGGCATTTTCTCCTGGGATTCAGGACAGAAAGCACACTTCCACGAACGATGTATCATCGAAGAGATATGTGAAAAACACCTTGAGGATTGGTTCTAAACAATGTTTGCCATGTTTCAGTTGATATTATGGAGTTAATTTGGAAAAAAGTTTGGCGTTTTGATGACTGGATTTTAGTTTTTTTTTTGGTAGCCAAACGTGACGCAC
The DNA here is from genome assembly GCF_057628025.1 of Oncorhynchus mykiss. Classification (NCBI taxonomy): domain Eukaryota; kingdom Metazoa; phylum Chordata; class Actinopteri; order Salmoniformes; family Salmonidae; genus Oncorhynchus; species Oncorhynchus mykiss. The sequence continues at coordinate 12,169,194 of NC_143041.1, forward strand.
CAAACGGAGCGATTTCTCCTAAACACCTGTTAATTGGAATGCATTCCAGGTGACTACCTCATGAAGCTGGTTGAGAGAAGAGTGAGCAAAGTTGTCCTCAAGGCAAACTGTGGCTACTTAGAAGAATGTCAAATATAAAATATATCTTGATTTGTTTAACACTTTTTTGCTTACTACATGATTCCATATGTGTTATTTCATAGTTTTGATGTCTTCACTAGTTTTCTACAATGTAGAAAATAGTAAAAAATAAAGAAAAACCCTGGAATGGGCAGGTGTGTCCAAACTTTTGACTGGTACTGTATATTGTATATCTTGGCTTGGCTGAAAACAGGGCTTCTCTGATACAAATCATAGGTACAAACTTCTATGATGGAGAATATAGAAGAGTAGATGTGTTTTAAATGTCAGCAATGTACAAAGCAAAATGTCCTTTTTAAGTAACTGCAAACTTGTGGCAAAATTAAGGTAAATATCTTTATTAGCGTTTAATCACATACTTATAAAGACTCTTTAGGCAATCAGTGGCATTAATTGATCAATTACGTGCAAGGGAGCAACAACAATCTAGAGTGTAGGCCTCGAGGACTGGAGTTGACCTAAATAATTGTCATTGACAACCAAGGTGTGATCGCTGCACTGTTTATTGTCCTAAGGCACAAAAAACCCAAACCAATGCCTGAAAGTTTTATCGGTTTATAATTGAGTTTATGATTGAGAAAATGAAAATCGTTACCGTCTCCACACATGAATACTTAATGGATGATATACTGTATAAAGTTATCCCATTCATAATGGCAAAGAGCATATTCATTACTTCTAGATGAAGTCCTTCCTTTATTATGAACATAATGAAACTACTTCAACCTCCAATTATGTAATAAGTCTGTCATAACTCTATATTTATCTTATCGAGTCAATGTTGGATGCAGTCTATCACAGTGCCATCCGTTTTGTCACCAAAGCCCCATATACTACCCACCACTGCGACCTGTATGATGTCGTTGGCAGGCCCTTGCTTCATACTTGTCGCCAAACCCACTGGCTCCAGGTCATCTACAAGTCTCTGCTAGGTAAAGTCCCGCCTTATCTCAGCTCACTGGTCACCATAGCAGCAACCACCCGTAGCACGTGCTCCAGCAGGTATATCTCACTGGTCACCACCAAAGCCAATTCTTCCTTTGGCCGCCTCTCCTTCCAGTTTTCTGCTGCCAATGACTGGAACAAACTGCAAAAATCTCTGAAGCTGGAGACTCTTACCTCCCTCACTAGCTTTAAGCACCAGCTATCAGAGCAGCTCACAGATCACCGCACCTGTACATAGCTCATCAGTAAACAGCCCATCCAATCTATCTCATCCCCATACTGTATTTATTTATCTTGCTCCTTTGCACCCCAGTATCTCAACTTGCGCATTCATCTTCTGCACATCCTACCATTCCAGTGTTTAATTGCTATATTGTAATTACTTTGCCACCATGGCCTATTTATAGCCTTACCTCTCTTATCCTACCTCATTTGCACATGCTGTATATAGATTTTTCTACTGTATTATTGATTGTATGTTTGTTTATTCCATGTGTAACTCTGTGTTGTTGTATGTGTCAAACTGCTTTGCTTTATCTTGGCCAGGTCGCAGTTGCAAATGAGGACTTGTTCTCAACTAGCCTACCTGGTTACATACAGGTGAAATAAAACATTTAAATGAATAAAAATGTTGAGTTTAATAATTTCAAACTGATCTGTTCAAATGACAGTTTGGTATTTTACACACTAAAAAGTGCCAAATAAGGGTTATTTGGCTTGTAACCATAGCAGAACCCTTTTTTGTGCTACATGGAACCTTTTTTTGAATGTTCTATAATGAACAATGCTCATAAGATTATAAATGTAACCTGTATGTCACACCCTGATCTGTTTCACCTGTCTTCGTTCTTGTCTCCACCCCCTCCAGGTGTCGCCCATCTTCCCTATTACCCCAGTGTATTTATACCTTTGTTCTCTGTTTGTCTGTTGCCAGTCTGTTTTGTTGGTCAAGTCTACCAGCGGTTTTCCCCTTGCACCTGTCTTTTTCTTGTTCCTGTTTTCTGTTTTTCCCGGTTTTGACCATGTCTGCCTGCCCTGACCCTGAGCCTGCCTACCATTCTGTACCTTGTCACACCACCCTGGATTATTGACTTCTGCCTGCCCTGACCCCAAGCCTGCCTACGGTTCTGTACCTTATGGACTCTGATCTGGATTACTGCCCCCTGCCTGCCCTTGACCTGTCATTTTGCCTGCCCCCTGTTCTAGTAATAAACATTTGTTACATCGACACTGTCTGCATCTGGGTCTTCTCCTGAAACGTGATAGTACGAACTGACCCTGCAGACTCAGACCACCTCCACAATGCTGTCTCCCTGCAAGAAACCCCCATTGGAAGGCACGAGGAGTTACAACAATGTCTTATAGGGGGACTCCACTCCACATGACCAGGCATTCGATACATTGCTGGAGCAATTCCACGGATTCCCCACTGGGCAGCTGGTCACACCAGTAATCTCCCTGCCTAACCCAGTGTCCCGATAACCCCGCTTACCTCCTCCGGAGCTCTACGCTGGAGATTCCCAAACCTGCTTTTCTCTTCCAGTGATCGCTTATTTTCGAGCTGCAGCCTTCTTCGTCCCCCCCGGACAGCTCGAGGATAGCGTACATCATAACGTTGATGTCCGGGAGGGCACTCGCTTGGGCCACGGCAGTGTGGGAGCAACAGTCCACCGTCTGCCTCAGTCTGGAGGAGTTCGTAGAGGAAGTTCGGAAATTGTTTGATTCTCCGTTGTCCGGGAGAGAGGCTGCTCATAAGCTGCTCCAGCTTCATCAAGACTACCGTAGTGTGGCAGACTACGTTGTGTATTTTCGCACGTTGGCGGCTGAGAGTGCCTGGAACCCGGAAGCATTGTTCGACATGTTCCTGCATGTAGTATCGGAGGAAGTAAAGGACGAGCTTGCACTCCGGGAACTACTGACGGATCTCGACTCGCTCATCGCCTTGACCGTTCGGCTCAATGGGCGACTACGGGAGCGAAGGAAGGAGAGGAGGTTCGATTTCACTCGGCCACCCAAGGCTTCCACCTCGCCTCTGAGACATCCCAGAAGTCCCCTACTGGTCCATTGCTGAGAGAACCCGAGGCTACCCGAGTTCCCCCGAGAGTCTCAGAATTTGAAATCTCTCTGGGTGCGCATCGACTCGGAGGGCGATGAGAGTTTTATGGACGCAACGCTGGCATCCGAGCTGGGCATCCCCACTCAGCCCCTCTCCATTCCCATGGACATTAGAGCGCTGGACAGATGCTCTATAGACAGGGTCACCCACAATACCACCCCCATCAACCTACGTGTGTCAAAGAACCACAGCGAGATGATCCAATTCCTGCTTATTAAGTCTCCTCAGGTTCCAAGGGTATTGGGATTCTCTTGGCTCCAGTGACACAATCCCCTTATTGACTGGTCTGCTGGTGCCATCATGGGCTGGAGCCCGTTCTGCCACGCTCATTGCCTGAAGTCAGTGCAGCCTGTCCTGGGACGTCTTCTCTGGGGCTCGGAAGTTGCCCCGGACCTCTCCGCCATTCCCGTGGAGTACCAGGACCTCCGGGAGGTGTTCAGTAAAGCCCAGGCAACTTTGCTTCTACCACACCGACCCTATGACTGCGGGATCGACCTTCTCCCAGGGACCACTCCACCACGGGGACGACTGTATTCTCTGTCGGGTCCGGAGAAAAAGGCTATGGAGACCTCCAATGAGGACTCCCTAGCTGCAGGGTTCATCCGTCCTTCTGCCTCCCCCGCCGGCGCAGAGTTCCTCTTTGTGGAGAAGAAAGACAAAACCCTGTGCCTGTGCATCGACTACCAGGGCCTCAATGACATCACGGTGAAGAACCGCTACCCACTACCACTCATCTCCTCGGCCTTCGAGCCGCTCCAGGGGGCCACCGTGTTCTCCAAGCTGGACCTACGGAATGCCTACCACCTGGTGCAGATACGGGAAGGGGGACGAGTGGAAGACTGCCTTCAACACGGCCAGAGTCACTACAAGTATCTGGTCATGCCATTTGGCCTTACCAACGCCCCTGCTGTGTTCCAGGCTCTGGTGAATGACGTTCTCCGCGACATGTTGAATCGGTTTGTCTTCATCTACCTCGACAACATCCTAATTTTCTCCAACGAACACGTTCTCCAACGCCTCCTGGAGAACCAGCTTTTTGTGAAAGCAGAGAAGTGGGAATTCCATCACTCCACTATCCCCTTCCTGGGTGACATCATCGCTGCAGGGAGTGTACAGATGGATCCCGTGAAGGTGAGAGCGGCGGTGGATTGGCCTCAGCCTACATCCAGAGTGCAACTGCAACGTTTCCTGGGATTCGCCTATTTAATCGCCACTTTATCCGGGGTTACAGCAAGCTGGCTTCCCCCTGTCTGCACTCATCTCTCCCAAGGTTCTGTTCACATGGTCCCCAGCTGCTGACTGGGCGTTCCGAGACCTCAAACACTGATTCACCACAGCTCCCATCTTGGTTCATCCTGACCCATCCTGGCAGTTTGTGGTGAAGGCCGATTCTTCGGATGCTTTGGATGTCAGAGAGGGGGCTATTCTGTCCCAGCGTTCTGCCCTGGACCTCAAGTTACATCCCTGCACCTTCTTCTCCCATCGCCTCAATGCCACGGAGAGAAACTATGATGTGGGGAATTGTGAGCTTCTCTCGTGAAGATGGCGTTGGAGGCACTGGCTGGAGGGAGCGGTACATCCATTCATTGTGTGGACAGACCACAAGAACCTGGAATATCTCCGCCACGCCAAGCGTCTCAATTCCAGGGAAGCTAGGTGTGTTCCGCTTTTCACCCGGTCCAAGTTCTACCTCTAATACTGACCAGGATCCAAGAATGTCAAGCCGGATGTGCTGTCATGCCACTATAGCCCTGTGGCTACACCCCTGGAACTTGAGACCATCTTTCCCACCTTGTGCCTGGTGTGACGGCACTCAGCTGGGGAATATGGAAGCAGGTTCCTGAGGCGCAGCATTCCTAGCCGAACCCCGGGGGGAGACCCAGATAACTGGATGTTTGTTCCTGACACTGTCCGATCCTTAGTCCTGGAGTGGGCCCACTCCTCCAAGCTTGCCTGCCACCCGGGCTCCCGTCGGACCCTGGCCTTTGTGCAACAACGCTATTGGTGGCCTACCAAGGTTCCTGACGTCTCCACGTTCGCCGCCTCATGCACGATCTGTACGCAGAACAAGACTCCCCAGCAAGCTCCGGTTGGTCTCCTTCAACCTCTGCCTGTTCCTCACCTTCCCTGGTTTCACATATCCCTGGACTTTGTCACGGGTCTCCCCCGTCTGATGGCAACACCGCCATCCTGACAGTGGATCAATTTTCCAAAGCCGCCCACTTTCATTCCTCTCCCCAAGCTACCCTGTGCCAAAGAGACGGCCCAGCTCATGGTGCAGCACGTCTTCCGGATCCATTGACTCTCAGTTCTCGTCCCGGTTCTGGAAGGAGTTCTGCACACTCATTGAGCCGTCGGCCAGACTGTCCTCCGGGTTCCATCCCCAGTCCAACGACCAGCCGGAGCAAGCCAACCAAGACCTAGAGACGACTCTGTCGCTGGCCGGACTCCCCCAACCCCACCACCTTGAGCCAGCAACTACTGTGGGTTGAATATGCCCGCAACACCCTTCCTTGCTCTGCCACGGGTCTCTCGCCGTTTGAATGTTCCATGGGTTATCAGCCCCAGCTCTTCCTGGAGCAAGAGGAAGAGATTGGCGTACCCTCGGCCCAGATGTTTGTCCGCCACTGTCGTCGTACCTGGAAGAGAGCCCGGTTGGCTCTTCTCAACACTACCTCCAGGTATTGACGACAAGCGGACCGCTACCGGACCCCGGGCTCCCCGGTATCATCTCGGGCATAGGGTATGGCTGTCAACCCGAGATCTGTAATTCCAGGTGGAGTCCCACAAACCTTCCCTCAGTTTATCGGCAATTTCCCCATCTCCAAGATACTTAGCCCCTCTGCTGTTCGTCTTCTGTTGCTCTGTACCCTCCGTATACATCACACTTTTCATGTGTCTAGGATCAAACCCATGTCTCACAGCCATTTGTCTCCTGTTTCCAGACCCCTTTTTTTAATACTTTTTCCACATTTTGTTAAGTTACAGACTCATTCAAAAATGTATGAGGAAAATAAATATTTAATCCATCTACACACAATACCCCATAATGAAAAAGCAAAAATGTTTTTTTAGAAATTCTTGCAACTGTATTAAAAATAAAAAACGGAAATATCACATTTACATAAGTATTACTCAGTACTTTGTTGAAGCACCTTTGGCAGCGATTACAGCCTCAAGCCTTCTTGGGTATGATGCTACAAGCTTGGCACACCTGTACTTGGGGAGTTTCTCCCATTCTTCTCTGCAGATCCTCTCAAACTCTGTCAGGTTGGATGGGGAGCATTGCTACACAGCTATTTTTAGATATCTCCAGAGATAATTTAATGTGTTCAAGTCCGGGCTTCGGCTGGGTCACTCAAGGACATTGAGAGACTTGTTCTGAAGCCACTCCTGCATTGTCTTGGCTGTGTGCTTGGGGTCGTTGTCCTGTAGGAAGGTGAACCGTCGCCCCAGTCAGGTCTTGAGCGCTCTGGAGCAGGTTTTCATGAAGGATCGATCTGTACTTCGCTCCGTTTATGTTTCCCTCTATCCTTAGCATAACACAACAGATAAACTGGAATGACATTCTAAATCATGGTTGTATAAAAAGAGCTGTGAACAAACCATGCCCGACCAATATTGTAATGAGCCTTCGCCCCTACATTTCAATTATCACTGACCCTATTTTTAACTGCAAAGAACCATTGATGGGCTCAAAGTGTTCTTAGAGTCATTATGGTTCCACATAGAACCATCACCCTTCCCAAAGAACGCTTGAGGAACCCTAATTTTTCAGCATTTACTTTGAGGAGGTGCATGTGTGAATCTGTGCTCTGTCTTTGATAGATCATATTGCTGGTGTTGTGAACCATACAATGTACACAACATCTTAATTTACAGAGAAAATATCACACTGGCCCTTTTTTCTAGTTTTTGTGAATGTATGAATGAATTAATGGATGAATTAATTAATGGATAAATTAATTAATTCATCAATCAATCCAATGAATCAATGGCTGAAAAACAAAAAACAAACAATACAAAACAAACAATTGATTCACAAACTAAAGAATAAACAAACCGACTAAGAAAGTCATATGTCTCAGTGTTCTGAGGTCAGAGTTTTCTCTGATTGTCGTGCTTCTCTCTCCTCCCACACAAGACAATACAGTCTGATTTCACCCCTCAGGGTTCCCCTTCTCTCTCTCTCTCTCTCTCTCTCTCTCTCTACCTCTCTCTCTCTACCTCTCTCTCTCTACCTTTCTCTCTCTACCTCTCTCTCTCTACCTCTACCTCTCTACCTCTACCTCTCTCTCTACCTCTCTCTCTCTCTCTCTCTCTCCACCTCTCTCTCTCTCTCTCCACATCTCTCTCTACATCTCTCTCTCAGGGGATAAAGCCAGACACCTGTAATCAGAGAAGATGTCTCCTTCCCAGACGCAGGATGTGACCTCATAACAGGATTTATACGTCTGTCTCCCACGCTGTCACTGAACTAGTGATTCCATCTGGTGTTCTCACATCAGCTTAACCACCACATCCCCCTCATTCTCCCCCACAACTGTATAGAATACTTTAGAGAGGAAAGAGTAAGATATGTTCTAACAATAAGTTTGGGAAAAGTAACATCAGTAAACCAGAATAGGGCTGATACTAATACAGCACATCTTGACAGTAGAGTGATGCCTTTACACAAACTGTGTACAATTTCACTACACGTAGTTGCCTACATTAGACTCTGTTCATGACAGGACAAGAAATGACAGCCAAGAAATGCCCTCCATATGATTTATCAATGTTAATGGATGGGCAGGAGATAAGACAAGGACACACACACACACACACACCGCTGTCTCCTGACTCATATGTCCTCCCCGTCTCAGACATGAGTTATTCCTTCATTATGGCCCCAATCGCCCAGAGAGCAGGCAATTACACCCCAGAACACATGAGACTGGAAGCAGGCTAACCCAACCGTCCCCGTTTATACCTCAGGACCAGCAGCACGCTAACCCGACCGTCCCCGTTTACAACACACCCTCATTCATTATGCTGCAGTGTTAGTAAGGCAATATGCTTTGGATCACGACCAGATAACTATTCAATCACATTACCATCCTTTTCCCTTACATTGAAATATTGGTATGGATTACCTTTATTACGGGATTCTAAGTTGTGTTTATTGTGGTGTAATTATGACAAGAGGTGTAGATGCAGGTTGTGTGCTGTTCGTAATGTTAATAACAGCCATGGAGAATTGTAATTTTCCCTATTAGTCCAGGGATAGAGGAGGGTAGGATTTAGGAGCTGTGTCTCATTGTACCTTCTGTATGTCACAGATAAAACACACACACACGCGCACACACGCACACGCACACACACACAGTGGCTTCTTCAGCTGCCAACACCTGATTAGTTAGTTGGCTAATTACCAGAAAATTATGTATTAGTCACCTAAATGTCGGCTTGGAGTACCGTTTGACTCAAATTATAGTGTGTTTATTTTTGGCAACAGGCATAGACTTTTATGAAAGGGCATTATATACTGTACGTGTGGTTGATTCAGTCTAATCAGCAAGGTAGACTGAGGTTAAAAACACAGTTACCTGGTAAGACATCATTGTGTTAGAATCGGCTGAATCCCATTGGCTCATTCATCCCCTCAACTCTCTCCTGCAACATATCCTCAGGCCAATGTTGCAGAAGAGAATACATTCTCAGTCAAGTTCCCTGAGCAACTTCTCATCGCCTGTCTGTCGTTCTAAAACAGATACTCCACTGCCCCCTAGTGCTAGGAAACTTCACTTTTCTTTCATCGTTTTGTATGTTCACTAACAACGTCCAAAAGTCTGCCCTGCCCAAGGTTCTACTGTTGCATCATTATTTATCCTGTCCATCCCTTGTTATTTTTCTTCCTCTGTTAGAGTTGTTTGACTTCCAGTTCAAACAGAGCGATGGTGGACAGATAGCGGTTCTGGCTGAGAGAATCTGTGGTTGCCTAGCAGCTCCCTGAGGGAGGAATGGTCTGAGCTCTCATTTCATGCTTTACTGGACTGTGTACAGGAGAACTGTGAAAGGTCTGAGACCACAAGGGCTTTGTTTTGGTCTTTTAGAGTGGTGAAAATGTTTTTTTTGAAAATGGTCAAGTAAAATGTAATGATGATAGCTAATGGGGGCTGTTTTGTTAGCTGCTTTATTACTCATGTAATCTAGCTAACAGTGGTGGAAAAAGTACTCACAGTCATACTTGAGTAAATGTAAAGATACCTTAATAGAAAATGACTCAAGTAAAAGTGAAAGTCACCCAGGCGGCACAATTTATATATATTTTATTTATTTACAGATAGCCAGGGGCACACTCCAACACTCAGACATAATTTACAAATGAAGCCAGATCAGAAGCAGTAGGGATGACCAGGGGTGTTCTCTTGATAAGTGCGTGAATTGGACCATTTTCCTGTGAAAATGTAACGTGTACTTTTGGGAGTCAGAGAAATGTATGGAGTAAAAAGTACATTATTTTCCTTAGGTATGTAGTAAAGTAAAAGTTATAAATATAAATAGTGAAGTAGAGTATACATACACCAAAAAACTTCTGAAATAGTACTTTAAAGTATTTTTACTTAAGTACTTTACACCACTGGCAACTAAGTTGTATTTCTCCAAAGAAAAGAAAAGGCCTTTTTGAAAGCAGTCACATTAACACTGACAAGATATTTTTTAAGTATCAGAACAACAGACAAATTATGAAAATTAAATTAGGTAGCCCTTACATAAATGCAGTTCTCTCCTCTGAGTTAGGTTAAGACTAACTCAATGTACAAGTACAATACCCCTTGGTTTCATTGGGTGGCGCTATAGCCTATTTGACACATGTAGTTTTAATGGAAGCAATATTCACTCATCTTTAGGTAATAGGAGCTAAGTGTTAACCATTCAGTAAATTGGAAACATAACAAGTATGACCTTTTACTCAGGCACCTATAGAGGGTCCTTTCAATCAAATCAAGGCATTCATTGGCCTGGGTAATCTCTAACCTACGACATCACTGTTCTACAGGAGGATTCCTGAGAGATGATGCATACAGTATGCAGCCTCCGTACAGAGAGAGAGAGAGGATTCCTGAGAAAGGATGCATATTCAGTCTTGAGAGAGAGAGAGAGAGAGAGAGAGAGAGAGAGAGAGAATGTGTATGGGAGAGAAGAGATTTTCGTTTCCTGTTTCCAAGTAGGAGACACTCATGGCCAAATCTGGGCAGGATGGGAGAAAAGACACAAACAGTCTCCATCCCTCCGTCCATGGGGCTTGGAACTCCGCCCAAAAAACAGAAAGATAATTAATAGTGTTTATACTACGGAATATATTGCAGCCATATTTGAAATGGATGCAGGATGTGTGATGATTTTTTTTAAATCAAAACATTTCCCTGAGTGTTTTTAGCTGGGAGTAGAAAAGAGGTAATGAGTGGAGAAAATGTAACTATGAAGTCCTCTGATGGAGAGACTGGATATATTATCTATATATATATATATTGGTCAGATTGTAGGCTTACTGAGTGCACGTATCGTTTAAAGATCAGCCATGATCAGCCCGCGCTGTGTTTCTTATTGAACAACGCTACATTGAACAACGTCACATCTTAACCTAACAGGACAAGTTGGCTAATAAAGGTGTGGTGCCCATTTTTGCTAAAGGCCTTGGCACACCGTTACATGGCATCGCGGTGATCTAACTCAGAATGAACTCACTGTAATAGGCATGGCATTTGCGAACACAGTCACACCCCCGCGTGTCAACTCTGCCCTATACTCTGTGTATACAGTACGTTCGCGTGAGGTGGAAGCTAGCTGCTCCACTCCTCACAGATCCCCTGTTTGACTTAGTGTCTGGACTCTCTCACTGGCGGACTGCAGACAGAGGCTTTGACTTTAAACATCTATCACTCAACCACATGGTCCACAGTAACGGCCACACCGCTTCATCTACATTATTAATTTTTCCCCCATCCGTGCATACTTTATCACACCGCTTAGCTTGAAGTAGATATCATTGTAACTATGGAATGGGATGGTTCGACATGTAAATGTTATTGTGTGGTATTTCTGCCTGTATGTGGATATCTGTATGCTGTAGCCTATGACAAAGAACATCTGCAGACAACTTCTATTCATCCTTTTTCCTCATTCGTAGGCGATACCATTGAGTTCCCTGTCCAAAGAGGGCAGCTAAGACACCAATTCATTGATGTATTCTCTCCCAAAAATCAACCGTTTCCATTGTTTGGAATTGTCTGACAGTGTGGCTCTCACTGTCATCTGGTTTCATCTGCAAACTGCAGGTTATAAATGTTTTTTATAATAGTAATCTGAATATACTGTATGTCAGTGGAGGCTGCTGAGGGGAGGACGGCTCATAATAATGGCTGGAATGGAGTACATGGAATGGCATCAAACCATGTGTTTCATGTATTTCATACCTTTTCACTTATTCCACTCCAGCCATTACCACAAGCCCGCCCTCCCCAATTAACATGCCACCAACCTCCTTTGCTGTATCTGCAGTCATGTTTTTCTTTAAGCTCCTGCTATATTGTCAGACATGTTTGCTGTTCTCATGCACTGTGCTTTTTTCTTTCTTTTTTTGACATACCACTACGAATGTTAAGATTTTCATTCAGAACTACAAAGGACTGGTTTGAACGTTTGATTTAGCCCAAGTACTAATGTCTTTTTACATCATTTTCTTTGCCGCCTTGGCCTAAGAACCAAGCCAAGGCAACATGTCAAATCTTAGGCCAAGGCAACATGCCATGATGCAAGAGCAGAGACAGACACAGCGGTCCGTAGGAAAGAGTTTTGTTTGGAATTTTATCCCAAACTGTCCAGTTCCCTGGTCTGTATACAGAGCTGACAGAGAGATAGATACATTAATTATCTGATGCTTATCAGTAGCCAGGGCCAAACATTCTGGATCTAAAAGCGTGCAAGCACGCTTTCTGAGAAAATAATATGCCAGATCTGGAAGAGAGAACATAAACTCACAGGGCGCAGAAAATGAATAAATCCCAAATGGAATGGAGATGGTGTAGAGGTGTGAGACCATATACAGCATGATCTAGAATCACAAGGATGTATGGCAGGCCTAGATATTCTAGACTAGAATGGAATGGAAATCCATTATTGAACGATTTAGTTAAAAGGGATTTGTATCTTTTGCCATTTGCATGAGTCACACGCTAAGGGGCTGTATGAAATAGCATAGACATGAATAGGATGACCTGTGACCTGTTCATATAGTACAGTTCATGTAGTACTCCACAAAAGACATACTGTGTCTGCTCCGGCGGTACGCCCTGTCCCATCACATAGCTCTTTTTTTCACATCACATGTTCGTTATTTACATTCATAGAATTTATACAATGCAGTATGTGTATTTTTTTTTTCAAACTCCCACCCCCAACCACCTCAGTAATCTGATACCATATGTAAATCTATCATGACATTTAAACTAAATAAATGTACATGGCATAGTACATCTATTGATTAATACTCTACAATACATACCGCAGAAGTAGATACAAATTATAGAGATGCAATCATGGATGTAGGCTGTAGGCCCGTTCGATAAGAGTTCAGAAATGTCCGCATTACATAGTAGCTCTGATACTTGGGAGTGGTTCCTGTTCCTTACAAGGGACCGCTATCATCAGGTGACCAACGGGTCCCTGTATTTTATTGTCAACAAAATGTCGCAAACATCAACAACATTGCGTACACACGTTCCCCTGGGAATGTTCTCCTGTTGATTGTAAACAGTTTAGAAATATAAACACTTTAGTTGAATGGTTTAATTGCATGTTTTGTGCAGTGTGTTTATATTATCATCAACAATTCTCGGAGATTCCCGTATCATCGGGATAAAGAGACACATTGTCTGAGAGCTATGTTAATATCAGTATGTACATATGTAAACATATGTACACACGTAGCACACTTCATATATTCCTTATATTACAGTAATATCAAAGATTTGTATAACTAAACAAAGATGGACCGCAGCCTGTTGTTTCCAATGGAACAAATGAGTCATAGTGGGCAGAACAAGCAAGGAGGTGGGCAGAGCCAAGCACAAGCTAGCAAGATCCTATTGGCCCGTTCTAGCATGCATCTGCATATTTATAGCCCACTCTGTTCATAACAGATTCTAGTTTTGGGAACAGAAAACTGAACTGAGATCAAACGTTTTGGAAAGTTTGGTAGTGAGTTGATGCTCCACATTTATACAACACGTGAAATATCTGTCTCATTGTTCTATCTGTGGTAATATTCCCCAAGATGGCATTTTAGCAGACACACATTTAACACAGAATTACATTTAACGCATACACTACATATACAAAGGTATGTGGACACCCCTTCAAATTAGTGGATTAGGCCATTTCAGCCTCACCCGGTGATGAAAGGTGTATAAAATTGAGCACACAGCCATACAATCTCCATAGACAGCCATTGGCAGTAGAATGGCCTTACTGAAGAGCTCAGTAACTTTCAACGTGGCACTGTCATAGGATGCCACATTTCCAACAAGTCAGTTCGTCAAATGTCTGGCCTGCTGGAGCTGCCGCGGTCGACTGTAAGTGCTGTTATTGTAAAGTGGAAACATCAAGGAGCAACAACAGCTCAGCCGCAAAGTGGTAGGCCACACAAGCTCACAGAACGGGACTGCTGAGTGCTGAAGCGCGTAGCATGTAAAAATTGTCTGTCATCAGTTGCAACACTCACTACGAGTTCCAAACTTCCTCTGGAAGCAACGTCAGCATAAGAACTGTTTGTCGAGAGCTTCATGAAATGGGTTTCCATGGCCAAGCAGCCGCACACAAGCCTAAGGTCACCATGTGCAATGCCAAGTGTCTGCTGTAGTGGTGTAAAGTTTGCTGCCATTGTACTCTGGCGCAGTGGAAATGCGTTCTCTGGAGGGATGAGTCATCACCATCTGGCAGTCCAACGGACGAATCTGACGAGGAGGAGTAGTAGGAAGGATCGGAGGACCAAGGTGCAGCGTGGTAAGTATTCATTATGCATTTTAATGAAAACGAATACTCGAACTAAACAACAAAACACGATAAACGAAACAGTTCTGTATGGTGAACATACACTACAGAAAATAATCACCCACAACTCAAAGGTGAAACCAGGCTACCTAAGTATGGTTCTCAATCAGGGACAATGATTGACAGCTGCCTCTGATTGAGAACCATACCAGGCCAAACACAGAAATCCCAAATTTTAGCAACAAAACATAGACTGCCCACCCCAACTCACGCCACAACCATACTAAAACCAAGACAAAACAAAGGAACTAAGGTAGGAACATGACAGGTCTGGGGCTGTTTTTCATGGTTCTAGCTAGACCCCTTAATTCCAGTGAAGCGAAATCTTAATGCTACAGCATACAATGACATTCTAGATGATTCTGTGATTCCAACTTTGTGGCAACAGTTTGGGAAAGGCACTTTCCTGTTTCAGCATGACAATGCCACCATGCACAAAGCGAGGTCCATACAGAAATGGTTTGTCGAGGTTGGTGTGGAAGAACTTGACTGCCCTGCACAGAGCCCTGATCTCAACTCTATCGATCATCTTCGGGATGAATTGGAACGCCGACTGTAATCAAGGCCTAATCGCCTAACGCCAGTGCCCGACCTCACTAATACGCTTGTGGCTGAATGGAACAACAATGTTCCAACATCTAGTGGAATGCCTTTCCAGAAGAGTGGTGGCTGTTATAGCAGCAAAGGGGGGACCAACCCCATATTAATGCCCATGATTTTGGAATGAGATGTTCGACGAGCAGTGTATAAGGCCCTGTGATATTGTAGGAAGTGAAAGTAATTTGTCTGGCCGGCTGTTATTTAGCACTGCTGGCTCACTGTTTATACTGCCCTGCTCGGTGTGTGTGTGTGTGTGTGTGTGTGTGTGTGTGTGTGTGTGTGTGTGTGTGTGTGTGTGTGTGTGTGTGTGTGTGTGTGTGTGTGTGTGCGTGGAACCCTGTGCTATGTGTGTGTGTCTGGACCTGCTCCGTGTGTGTACGGGAGAGTGTAAATGTGTTACTAAGTCACTGAACGCTTCACAGACAAATTCCTCCTTTCAGCGTTAGGGAACCAGGGCTAATCTCTCTGTCCATCTCTAACACGAAAAAAGGAAATGTTATGACTACTGTTGGAATGAACATGATAAACTGGACATGAAATTGAGAAAAAAAAATAACACAAATGTTCTGGCATCATCTGTGCATCAGTGTTTTGTTGATAATTTGTTGTACTAATACAGTAGCAAAACGTCTATAGGTTACTATAGGATAATCTCACTCTTTAGATTTTGAAAGGAATTTCCCCACAGAGGTATAGGTTCATTTTCCATAAGGGGGAGGAAGAGGAAGAAGAAGTGGAGGAAGAGGAGGAGGATGAAGAAGATGATAATTAATAGAAGGAAGAGGAGGAGGAAGTGGAGCAGGAGGAGAAAAAGGGGAAAGAGCATCCTCCACCCAGCAACCCTAACCCAGCTCAGCTCCAGGGCAGTGGGACATTAACAGTTTAAGGGGAGTTAGAGAGGTGAGTCTAGTGTCACTGCCTCGTTATCGCATCACAATAACACACTTTCAGGACCACTGGGACAAAGACCACTAATAAATAGCCTTATTGTCCCATTGGGTTGGATCTCTCCTACATCATGTGATGTTAGGGGAGGGGGCAGGAACTGAAACACCACACACACACACACACACACACACACACACACACACACACACACACACACACACACACACAAAAACAACATTTATCTTGTTTGGGTGTTTTTATTTCACTCCCACCTGTATTTTGTGTTTACTCAGTGTGTCCCTACACTCTTAAAAATAATGGTGCAAGTTGGAACCACATAAGGTTCTTGAGAGCGATGACATAGGACAACCATTTTAGGGTCTCTGAAGAACCTTAAATAGGAGGGTTCGTTGAAGAGACATACAAAAATCCTAACCCAGAAATGTTTCGTCCCTCCAGGACTGGGATTGAATAACCCTGCAGTAGGGTTTAAAATCTTATTAGCATTTTTCCTAGGGTGCCTTTCGAGTGAATTTTAGAGTTATCAGTACCACCTATGACTGTTGCTAGTGACAGAGACATTGTAGTTGCATTAATTTATTTTCAGTCCTGTGGCCTTCATCAAGTGAGATCCTAAGTGAATATGTTGTGATAAAAATGTAATTCTTTAATCAACATTTCAGTAAAAGTGCCGGTTTTAGCCAGCCGGCTAATTTTCAACCGCAGTCCCTGGGCAGGTTATTAAAAACCATTACAATATAGACAATCATTGAGCAGTGAGCACACGCAGAGCAACATAGGACAAGCAAGACATGGCATACCGACAGAGCAACATAGAACAAAAAGCAGCAAGACAAAATTCCTAAATGCAACAAAGTGTTTCCACACCTCACAAGCTACAGACAACAGACAACATGGAAAGCGGCAATACACAGCTAGGAATCACAAATCTGATTGACCTTTAGCCATGTATTCATACATTTTGTGAAAGTGTGATAGGTGGTGCAGTTATGTGTGTCTGATGGCAGTGTATTCCAGACATGGGAAGCTCTCACAGAGAAAGCGGATTTACTAAAGGTGCTTTTCCTTAAGGGAACTATACAGTCACCTCTCATGGCAGACCTTGTGCATCTGCTGCCATATGTTTGGATTTCTGTTTAACAAAAATACTGAGTGGAGGGGGAGCCAGGCCATTTAGGATCTTGAATACAAGACATGCGTCAGTGTTTTGCACAAGATTTTCCCAACTCAGGAGCTCATGCTTTCTGAGGATGTAACAGTGATGATGGCTATTGGGCTTCCTATCAAGCACTTTGAGAGCCTGTTTGTAGACAGACTGAATGGGTTTTAATGTTGTACAGCAAGCTTGGGCCCAACTAGTCAAGTAGTATGTTAAGTGGGGGAGTATCATAGATTTGAAGTACAGTTTTGCTACCTCTGTAGTCAAACAATTTCGTCTAAATTGGA
This sequence comes from Oncorhynchus mykiss, assembly GCF_057628025.1. Lineage (NCBI taxonomy): Eukaryota > Metazoa > Chordata > Actinopteri > Salmoniformes > Salmonidae > Oncorhynchus > Oncorhynchus mykiss. The sequence continues at coordinate 12,186,445 of NC_143041.1, forward strand.
AATTAGCTAGGTTAAATTTGGTTATTTGAATGACCTTTTTCACATGCTTTTTAAATGAGAGGTTGGAATCAAGTATGATGCCAAGGTACTTAAAATCAGATACCACCTGGAGCTTCTCCCCTGACACATAGACATCTGGTTCAGTAGCATCTGTTGCCCTCTTTGTGAAGAACATGCAAACAGTTTTTTTCACATTTAGATGCAAACACGAGTCACTGAGCCACTTTGTAACCTGGACCATTACAGCAGTGAGTTCTTGTGAGTTCTTATTACAGGTCGTAGAAACATTTCAAACTAAGTATAGAATCAATCTTTAGGATGTTTTTATCATAAATCTTCAATAACTTTCCAACCGGAGAATTCCATTGTCTGTAGAAAAGCCATGGAACGCAGGTCGCTATTATGTGAAATGCGTGTGACCAGGACCTGGCTCTCTGCCAGACCACTGACTCAAAGAGCTCTCATCCGCCCCACATCACAGTAGAAGCCTCATTCAAGTTTCTAAAGACGGTTGACATCTAGTGGAAGCATTAGGAAGTGCAACATAACCAATATCCCACTGTGTATTCAATAGGGGCTGGGTTGAAAATCGACCAACCTCAGATTTCCCACTTCCTGTTTGGATTTCTTCTCAGGTTTTTGCCTGCTATATAAGTTCTGTTATACTCACAGACATCATTCAAACAGTTTTAGAAACTTCAGAGAGTTTTCTATCCAATACTAATAATAATATGCATATATTAGCAACTGGGACTGAGGAGCAGGCCGTCTACTCTGGGCACCTCTGTGCACCTTTCATCCAAACTACTCAATAATGCCCCTGCAGTGTTATCAGTACCACCTATGACTGTTGCTAGTGACAGAGATATGGTAGTTGCATTAATTTATTTTCAGTCCTGTGGCCTTCATCAAGTGAGATCCTAAGTGAATATGTTGTGATAAAAATGTAATTCTTTAAGACAAGACAATACATATTTCAAAAGGCCTTCTTTTAATGAACTGGTTCTCCCTAATACAGTGGCCTGATACTCATAGTTTATAGGCCACGTCAGACCTGAAGTCACATTATGCTGGATGTAAAGTGAAGTTTAACTCCTATTGGAATACAGCCAGAATGCCAGGGTTTGGAAACTAAGAGACTACCTTAAAAACCTAAACTGGAGGAACCATTTGAGTAACAGATGCAATAAGTCAACTAACAGATTGGAATAGAAACATGTATGTTATTTATATTTGAGTAGGATAATATTCATTTATCAATCATTGTAAAACATGATTGTCCCATAGATATTGAAATAAATAATTCTGGGAAAAAGGATAATGATGGGTGTGGTTTTGGTTCAACTCTGGTTATTAACACCAATACTGAGCCCTTTTCTAAATTGCATACTCCTCGTGTCGTTGCTCCTCTCTCCTCAAAACCCATTGGAGGAGAAGGTCAGAGGGGCGGGACGTCTGGCTTTCTCAACCAATGGGTTTTGAGAAGGAGGCGAGGAGAGAGGACGTGACGATTATAGAATTGAATGTATTGAGAAAACGTGTCATTTAGTACAAAGCGTTCTGCAATGTAGTAAACGGTCAAGCAAACTGAATGCACCCCTGTTCTCCTGTGGAGAAATATAAAAATGTCAGTGTTTGTAGCAGGTACTTTCAGCCAGAGGATTTCAAAACAGACATGAAGTCTCAACTGATGGGATTGCCAGGTCATTGGAAAGTGAAGCTATTCCATTGATTTTCCTCTTCAGTTAAAAGAGGATAGCATCCTATCAGCTGATTATTATTCTTCTTCGGTGGTGTTTTAGGACGGACTTACACTGGAAACGGTGTATTGCCGCCCACTACTGAATGCGGGGGAAAAATTGGGGGAATCCAAAACGGATTTCCCCCTTTTAAACGTCATACCCGACCAATAAAAAAGTTTGATAAAAATGTTTACATAGCCTTTTTTTACAAGTGTACTGACAAGTGACTAAATGATTCTAGCTTCATTGGATCAATTCGTTGTGATATTCATGAAATCTATTAAGGTAACCTAGCTACAATCTTATTGCTAAAACAAATGATGCAGGGAGTCGGTGTGTCATTTAAATGTTCATTTGTAGGCAAGTAAACATGTTTTAATAAAAATAGTAGATTTTTCTGTCAATATAGCAAATAAGTACACATGGCTTGTATTCAAGACAAGGTTTATTTGCTCTGGAGACCGTGGTCAGTTTACACAGCAGTATAAAGGAACAGTTATGGCAATGTATGATATACAGTACCAATCAAAAGATTGGACACATCTACTAATTCAAGGGTTTCTTTATTTTTACTATTTTCTACATTGTAGAATAATAGTGAAGACATCAAAACTATGAAATAGCACTTCTGGAATCAGGTAGTAACCAAAAAAAAGTGTTAAACAAATCAAACTATATTTAATATTTTAGATTCTTCAAAGTAGCCATCTGTTGTCTTGATGACAGCTTTGCACACTCTTGGCATTCTCTCAACCAGCTTCACCTGGAATGCTTGTCCAACAGTCTTGAAGGAGTTCCCACATACTGTATGCTGAGCACTTGTTGGCTGCGTTTCCTTCACTCTGCAGTACAACTCATCCCAAACCATCTCCATTGGGTTGAGGTCGGGTGATGCCAGGTCATCTGCTGCAGCACTCCATCCCTCTCCTTTGTGGTCAAATAGCTCTTACACAGCCTGAAGATGTGTTGGTCATTGTCCTGTTGAAAAACAAATAATAGTTCCACTAAGCATGAACTAGATGGGATGACGTATCGCTGCAGAATGCTGTGGTAACCATACTGGTTAAGTGTGCATTGAATTCTAAATAAATCACCAATAGTGTCACCAGCAAAGAACCCCTACATCATCACACCTCCTCCTCCATTCTTCACGGTGGGAACCACACATGCGGAGATCATCCATTCACCTACTCTGCATCTCACAAAGACACGGCGGTTAGAACCAAAAATGTCAAATATAGACTCATCTGACCAAAGGACAGATTTTCACCGGTCTAATGTCCATTGCTCATGTTTCTTGGCCCAAGCAAGTCTCTTATTCTTATTGGTGTCCTTTAGTAGTAGTTTCTTTGCTGCAATTCAACCATGAATGCCTGATTCATGCAGTCTCCTCTGAACAGTTGATGTTGAGATGTGTCTGTTACTTGAACTCTGTGAAGCATTTATTTGGGCTGCAATTTCTGAGGCTGGTAACTCGAATGAATTTATCCTCTGCAGCAGAGGTAACTCTGGGTCTTCCTTTCCTGTGGCGGTCCTCATGAGAGCCAGTTTCATCATAGTGTTTGATGTTTTTTTGCAACTGCACTTGAAGAAACTTTCGAAATTTTGACATTTTCCACATTGACTGACCTTCATGTCTTAAAGTAATGATGGACCATCTTTTCTCTTTGCTTATTTGAGCTGTTCTTGCCATAATATGGACTGGTCTTTGACCAAATAGGACTATCTTCTGTATACCAACCCTACATTGTCACAAAACAACTGATGAGCTCAAACGCATTAAGCAATGAAATTCCACAAATCAACTTTTAAGACGGCACACCTGTTAATTGAAATGCATTCCAGGTAACTCATGACGTTGGTTTAGAGAATGCCAAAAGTGTGCAAAGCTGTCATCAAGGTGAATGGTGGAGTCTCAAATATATTTTGATTTGTTAAACCTTTTTGGATACTACATGATGGGTTATTTCATAGTACCAATGTCTTCACTACAATGTAGAAAATAGTAAAAATAAAGAAAAACCCTTGAATGAGTAGATGTGTCCAAACTTTTGAATGGTACTGTATTTCTATAGCAGAAGAAAAATATACTACTAACACCTATAATCAGGACTACAGTTCTACAAAGGGAATACTTGCATGTGGTGTGTTTGGGTGGTGCTATGAGGTGTTCAGAGTCACTAACTTCTTTGTATCCAAGCAGTATTGTCTGTGAGAGTAAGACAAAAGCGCTATTAGACATTCATGGGCAATCGTTGTGTACTGCCTGTATTCCTACTGCAGCAGCATGGTGTAGAATATGAGACATCAGACACACGTTAGCTAGCTAGCTACAACACACGGGTATAGTTACTCAAAGACTTATTTGAGTCATAAAGCCAAAGTCATTCCTTCGTCATCATCATCAAAACATTTCTCCAGTTTTATTCCTAATGAGATGCTTTGAGGATAGCTAGGCTAGTTAGCTAGCTAGCTATAAAGTTAAACTACAGTACATTTTAGGTACACCTGGCTAGCTTGGCTTGTATTGGTACTAGCAAGCCCCGTTATGGTTAAATCGATAACAAAATTGTACTGTACTGAACAATACTGTCTCATGTAAAAAGAGAGCTTATATTGCTAGCTAGCTACTGACAGCTAAACAACTTACTTGTTTGTAATTTTCCCTCCTGATCCAGTTGGTCTAGGCTGCCACCACGAGTTGACCTAGGACGTTCTGAAGAGCCCGTCTTCGAGGGTGGGAACACTATTGGACAAAGAAGTAGCTCTCCCGTTTACAAAGCCAGGGAAAATTAGTCAACCTAAATATCCTGCAATATCCTGGCAGACAGGAACATCGTTGAGACAAGTCTAATGGCTCTATTGAACAAGGACTACAATGTCTACTCGCTGCTAGCGTGCTCGTGCAATCGGAAAAACATAAAGGCCACAACAATTTCTACAAAACATGACTCCATTTTTAGATCAGACAGCAGGCTAAATGCACCGGTGACGTCATTGGTTGAACTCTCCCGGCGCAAAAATTGAACAAATACAGCTATAGTGCATAATCATGTCTGAATTTATAATTACAGGTGAAGTCAGAAATTTACATACACCTTAGCCAAATACGTTTAAACTCAGTTTTTCACAATTCCTGACATTTAATCCTAGTAACAATTCCCTGTCTTAGGTCAGTTAGGATCACCACTTTATTTTAAGAATGTGAAATGTCAGAATAATAGTGGAGAGAATGATTTCTTTCAGCTTTTATTTCTTTCATCACATTCCCAGTGGGTCAGAAGTTTACATACACTCAGTATTTGGTAGCATTGCCTTTAAATTGTTTAACTTGGGTCAAACATTTTGGGTAGCCTTCCACAAGCTTCCCACAATAAGTTGGTTGAAATTTGGCCCATTCCTCCTGACAGAGCTGGTGTAACTGAGTCATGTTTTTAGGCCTCCTTGCTGGCGCACGCTTTTTCAGTTCTGCCCACCAATTTTCTATGGGATTGAGGTTTGTGATGGGCTTTGATGTCCACTCCAATACCTTGACTTTGTTGTCCTTAAGCCATTTTGCCACAACTTTGGTAGTATGCTTGGGGTCATTGTCCATTTGGAAGACCCATTTGCGACCAAGCTTTAACTTCATGAATGATGTCTTAAGATTTTGCTTCAATATATCCATATAATATTCCTGCCTCATGATGCCATCTATTTTGTGAACTTTTCGCACCAACGTACGTTCATTTCTAGGAGACAGAACACGTCTCCTTCCTGAGCGGTATGACGGCTGCATGGTCCCATGGTGTTTATACTTGCGTACTATTGTTTGTACAGATGAACGTGGTACATTCAGGCGTTTGGAGATTGCTCTCAAGGATGAACCAGACTTGTAGAGGTCTACAATGTTTGGCTGATTTCTTTCAAATGATGTCAAGCAAAGAGGCACTGAGTTTGAAGGTAGGCCTTGAAATACATCCACAGGTACACCTCCAATTGACTAATTTAGTCTATCAGAAGCTTCTAAAGCCATGACATCATTTTCTGGAATTTTCCAAGCTGTTTAACCTCTTAGAGCTCTAGGGGCGCTATTTCATTTTTGGATAAAAAACGTTCCCGTTTTAAGCGCGATATTTTGTCACGAAAAGATGCTCGACTATGCATATTCTTGACAGTTTTGGAAAGAAAACACTCTGAAGTTTCAGAATCTGCAAAGATTTTGTCTGTAAGTGCCCCAGAACTCATTCTACAGGCGAAACCAAGATGATGCATCACCCAGGAATTAGCAGAATTTCTGAAGCTCTGTTTTCCATTCTCTCCTTATATGGCTGTGATTGCGCAACGAATGAGCCTACACTTTCTGTCGTTCGCCCAAGGTCTTAGCAGCATTGTGACGTATTTGTAGGCATATCATTGGAAGATTGGCCATAAGAGACTACATTTTCCAGAGGTCCGCCCGGTGTCCTTTGTCTAAATTTGTGCGTAATCTTCAGGTGCGGTCATTTTCTCCTGGGATTCAGGAGAGAAAGCATGTGTCCAAGAACGATGTATCAATGAAGAGATATGTGAAAAACACCTTGAGGCTTGATTCTAAAAAACGTTTGCCATGTTTTCAGTCGATATTATGGAGTTAATTTGGAAAAAAGTTTGCGTTTTGAGGACTGAATTTATGGATTTTTTTTGGTAGCCAAATGTGATGTATAAAACGGAGCTATTTCTAATACACAAGGAATCTTTTTGGAAAAACTGAGCATCTGCTATCTAACTGAGAGTATCCTCATTGAAAACATCAGAAGTTCTTCAAAGGTAAATGATTTTATTTGAAGGCTTTTATGTTTTTGTTAATGTTGCGTGCTGGATGCTAACGCTAATGCTAACGCTAAATGCTAACGCGAAATGCTAACTCTAGCTAGCTACTTTTACACAAATGATTGTTTTCCTATGGTTGAGAAGCATATTTTGAAAATCTGAGATGACAGTGTTGTTTACAAAAGGCTAAGCTTGAGAGATGGCATATTTATTTCATTTCATTTGCGATTTTCATAAATAGTTAACGTTGTGTTATGCTAATGAGCTTGCTGATAGATTTACACAATCCTGGATACAGGGGTTTTTTCATAGCTAAACGTGACGCAGAAAACGGAGCGATTTGTCCTAAACAAATAATCTTTCAGGAAAAACTGAACATTTGCTATCTGAGAGTCTCCTCATTGAAAACATCTGAAGTTCTTCAAAGGTAAATGATTTTTTTGAATGCTTTTCTGTTTTTTTGTGTAAATGTTGCCAGCTGAATGCTAATGCTAAATGCTACGTTAGCCATCAATACTGTTACACAAATGCTTGTTTTGCAATGGTTGAGAAGCATATTTTGAAAATCTGAGATGACAGTGTTGTTAACAAAAGGCTAAGCTTGAGAGATGGCATATTTATTTCATTTCATTTGCGATTTTCATGAATAGTTAACGTTGCGTTATGGTAATGAGCTTGAGTCTGTATTCACGAACCCGGATCCGGGATGGGGAGATCAGAAAGGTTAAAGGCAAAGTAAACTTCTGAACCACTGGAATTGTGATATAGTGAAATAATCTGTCTGTAAACAATTGTTGGAAAAATTACTTATGTCATGCACAAAGTAGATTTCCTAACTGACTTGCCAAAACTATAGTTTGTTAACAAGAAATTTGTGGAGTGGTTGACAATGAGTTTAATTGACGCCAACCTAAGTGTATGTAAACTTCTGACTTCAACTGTATGTAGGGAGATTGGAAACACCCCAAATAATGTTTAACAGTGACGTTTCCCTTTAAGAACTTTCATTTCTTTCAGTATGCCCTGGCTATGTTCTCAGTGTGGATTGTCCTAAAATAACTATGTCCAAGGATGACCCTGTTGATGTAGTCTGTCACCTCCAAGGTCTCCATCAAAAAACTGTTTTAACACTGCAAAACCACAGCAAGAACTAGATTTCTATTTCCTGAAAAGCACACAAAAGCAACACAACAAATACCACAAGTATCAGAGTGAAAAGAGAGCTACTACATCATGATAGTCAGTTTCTGTATCCGCTGATGACCCATCCAGACCAGGGGCCTCATTTATCAAAGTTGTGTATGCACAGAAAATAATCCTAACCATGTATATGTATACTCTGTATACTCTAAACCATGTAAACCATGCACAAATGTATATTTCCACTCCGTGATAAGAGTCACTGACTCAAAGCCACAAGAGGGTAGAAGATATTTCAAACGTTGCTTACAATGGGGAGGGTACAGTTGCAGAAACATTGGAATGGTTTTGTCAGCTAGCATGCTAGTAGCACTGAGGCTAGGAAACAATGTCACCACCGATAAATCTACGATAATTGAGAATTTCAATATGCAATGTTCTACGGCTGGCCATGCTTTCCATCTGGTTACCCCTACCCCGGTCAACAGCTCTGCACCCCCCACCGCAACTTGCCCAAGCCTCCCCCATTTCTCCTTCACCCAAATCCAGATAGCAGATGTTCTGAATGAGCTGCAAAATCTGGACCCCTACAAATCCGATGAGCTAGACAATCTGGACCCTCTCTTTCTAAAATGATCCACCCCAATTGTTGCAACTCCTATTACTAGCCTGTTCACCTCTCTCTCGTATCGTCTGAGATCCCCAAAGATTGGAAAGCTGCCGCGGTCATCCCCCTCTTCAAAGGGGGAGACACTCGAGATCCAAACTGTTACAGACCTATATCTATCCTACCCTTTCGAAACCCACCGTACCTTCTCCACTATGAAATCTGGTTTCCGAGCTGGTCAAGGGTGCACCTCAGCCGCGCTCAAGGTCCTAAACGATATCATAACCGCCATCGATAAAAGACAATACTGTGCATCCGTATTCATCGACAAGGCCAAGGCCTGTCAATCACCGCATTCTTATTGGCAGACTCAACAGCCTTGGTTTCTCAAATGATTGCCTCGCCTGGTTCACAAACTACTTCTCAGCCAGAGTTCAATGTGTCAAATCGGAGGGCCTGTTGTCTGGACCTCTGGTAGTCTCTTTGGGGGTGCCACAGGGTTCAATTCTCGGGCCGACTCTCTTCTCTGTATACATCAATGATGTCGCTCTTGCTGCTGGTGATTCTCTGATCCACCTCTACGCAGATGACACCATTTTGTATACTTCTGGCCCTTCTTTGGACACTGTGTGAACTAACCTCCAGACGAGCTTCAATGCCAGTAAAACGAAATGCATGCTCTTCAACCGATCACTGCCCGCACCTGCCCGCCCGTCTAGCATCACTACTCTGGACGAATCTGACTTAGAATATGTGGACAACTACAAATACCTAGGTGTCTGGTTAGACTGTAAACTCTCCTTCCAGACTGACATTAAGCATTTCCAATCCAAAAGGAAATCTAGAATTGGCTTCCTATTTCACAACAAAGCATCCTTCACTCATGCTGCCAAACATACCCTCGTAAAACTGACTATCCTACCGATCCTCGACTTCGGCGATGTCATTAACAAAATAGCCTTCAACACTACTTAGAAAATTGGATGCAGTATATCACAGTGCCATCCGTTTTGTCACCAAAGCCCCATATACTACCCACCACTGCGACCTGTATGCTCTCATTGGCTGGCCCTCGCTTCATATTGGTTGCCAGACCCACTGGCTCTAGGTCATCTATAAGTCTTTGCTAGATAAAGCCCTGCCTTATCCCAGCACACTGGTCACCATAGCAGCACCCACCCTTAGCACGTGCTCCAGCAGGTATATTTCACTGGTCACCTCCAAAGCCAATTCCTACTTTGGCTGCCTTTCCTTCCAGTTCTCTGCTGCCAATGACTGGAATGAATTGCAAAAATCACAGAAGCTGGAGACTCATATCTGCCTCACTAACTTTAGCCCATCTGCCTATCCAACTACCTCATCCCCATATTGTTATTTTTTTTTGTCCTTTGATGTTCTAGCAGCTTCCCCAAGCTCCAGGCTCTCTCTCTCACTCACTCTCTCTCTCTTGCTCTCTCTCTCGTTGTCTCTGTCTGTTTCTCTCTAAGTTTCTCTCTTTTTCTATGCCTCTCTCTTCCTCTCTTTCATTTTCTCTCTGCCTGTTTGTTTTTTCTGGTATGAGTCCTGCGCTCATAAGCCCGCCACCTGGGGCCCTGCCATCACTCTCTGCCTAGGGAAGAATGTAAACACTCTGCACACACACCCGCACACACACACACACACACACACAATCACACACACACACACACACGCACGCACGCACGCACGCACGCACGCACGCTATAGAATCCCTTACTGGGGGCGGGGAGGTAGGTTGGACAACTCCTGCTCAGTCTTTCTCACGCCACACTCCCAGCAGCCAGCACAGAACCAAACAGTTTATGTATCCACACAGCAACCTGTTTAACTTCCAACATATCACCTGTCCTGAGTGCTAAACACATTCTAACCCATTTACAGCAAGTGGTAAACAAACTTCAGCGCGCCGGCCCAGGCCTCTCCTCACACAGAGTGCTGTTTACCCCAGCGGTGTCACAACGCTGACACTTTTACATGCCGGTGATGGACCTGAAGAGCTGAGGAGACCTGCATGTCTGTAAAACTGGATTCTTGCCTGTTTTGTTTTTTTGTGTCCAGAAAACTTTCACTTTGAGCTTGGGTTTTATGTAAAATGATTAATGGAAATGTAGGTCGCCAGTACAAATTATAACACCTTTCATTTGTTTTAGAAAATTGTGATTTTGTGCATAATGCGCAATTTTTAAACAATGCACTTTTCCTGAATGAGTCTTCGTTATCAGTTTGTTTTCATCTTTGTGTACAGTACATTTTGTAATTGTATGGTTGTTGTAAAATGTTAACACAGGTTTACAGTAGGCTACTGTCTTTTTCATTGTCCAATAACAACTAACATTGGCACTATCTACCTTTGTCCAGCATTCTCTCTGTGGTCATAAACATTAACACATTCAAAATAATAACTATGTATAGTGCCTTCAGAAAGTATTCATACCCTTTGACTTTTTCCACATATTGTTAGGTTACAGCCTTATTCAAAAAATGGATTAAATTGTTTTTCCCCCCTCATCAATCTACACACAATACCCCTTAACGACAAACAGGTTTATATAAACTAAAAAACGGTAATGTCACATTTACATTAGTATTCAGACCTGTTTCTCAGTTCTTTATTGAAGCACCTTTGGCAGATATTACAGTCTTCTTGGGTATGAAGCTACAAGCTTGGCACACCTGTATTTAGGGAGTTTCTCCCATTCTTCTCTGCAGATCCTCTCAAGCTCTATCAGGTTGGATGGGGAGCATTGCCGCTCAGCTATTTTCAGGTCTCTCCAGAAATGTTGGATCGGGTTCAAGTCTGGGCTCTGGTTGGGCCACTCAAGGACATTCAGAGACTTGTCCCGAAGCCACTCCTGCGTTGTCTTGGCTGTGTGCTTAGTGTTGTTGTCCTGTAGGAAGGTGAACCTTTGCCCCAGTCTGAGATCCTGAGTGCTCTGTAGCAGGTATTCATCAAGGATCTCTCTGTACTCTCTGTCTCTCTGTGCTCCGTTCATCTTTGTCTTGATCCTGACTACTCTCCCTGTCCCTGCTGCTGAAAAACATCCACACAGCATGATGCTGCCACCACCACGCTTCACCGTAGGGATGGTGCCAGGTTTCCTCCAGACGTGAAGCTTGGCATTCAGGTCAAAGAGTTCAATCTTGGTTTCATCAGACCAGAAAATCTTGTTTCTCATGGTCTGAGAGTCTTTGGGTTTTTTATTTTTAATAAATGTGCAAACGTTTCTAAAAACCTGTTTTCAATAATTTCTAAAAACCTGTTTTCATTATGGGTTATTGTGTGTAGATTGCTGAGGATTTTTTATATTTTTTTATCCATTTTAGAATAAGGCTGTAACATAACAACATTTGGAAAAGTCAAGGGGTCTGAATACTTTCTGAAGGCACTGTATGTGGTTGTATTTGCCTGATGCCAGTGTTGTAGGATTCTTCCAATGTACAGAATGTCTCAGAGACCTGCGATCAGGACATTTTTCAGTAGCTCAGGATTTTATTTGCTTGTGATGCAGAAAGAAAACACAACAAATCAAATATTCCCCCCAGAAAGAGCTTCCTGTTTCGATTTGACATTCCCCTTGGTTGAAAAAGCAGAAATCCAATACCTCTGACCCATATTGGATCCATACTGAAGCAGAAGGGTTCGGACATTCGTTTTCACAGTGTTATTGCCATGTCGAACACGAGCACAGCTTTATCTGAAAATATATGTATCAATTAGTTCACTCTCACAATTGTCTTAGTACCTCATTGGCCTGCTTTGCTAGCAGATATACTGTTGTTTAGCGTATCTGAGTCCTTGTTGTTGAAAGGGCCCTGCTGCAATGTATTCCTAAAACTCACCATGTTGGCGTTCTGACTACAAATCAGCTGAAAATGTTTTGGGCTAAAAGTGAAAAAGACAAAAAAAAGGACACTTCGTAAGAGACTAAAGATACTTGGGAAAGTACTTCTTAGCTATGTATTTTGCCTTTTTATCTATACATGTTGACCTCAAGTAAAAGATCATGGGAATGCACTTAAAATCTACTCCAGATCCGTTTTAAGACACGAGACAACAAAATGGGTCTGGAATCTTTTGTTTAGATTTGCTTCTCCAGTGCTCACGAGAAGCTCTCATGACAATGGGAGAGAATGGTACAGTGATTCCGTGATGCGCAAACATGTCATAAAACCACAACAAAGTAAATACTGCCATCTTCACGGTTCAGGCCAAGTTCACTGTTATGGCTGAGAGTAGACGAAGCTAAAATACTGGCAGAGTCAAAGCCAAGCTCGCAGGAAAAAAACCCAGACAGATCATCACTGTAATATCTCTTTTTAATGAGTGAAAAGACACAAATACTTCATTGACTGTCTCCCATTATAAGCTTCTGTGTGTAAACTCTGATCTGGTGAATAAAATGCTCATCACTAAATGAGACAGTTAAAGCTACCGTCTCAGCTTCCAAAACAATGAAACTAAAGTCGGTCCGAATGGGACTGTAGGACTTGCCAAAGCAGCCATCCTTAACTTTATTGTGAAGCACACATCACAGACGAGTGACAAACCAGACAGTTCTCTTAGCAGGAGAAGCTTCAGTTCAGTTGGCGAGCGTCTTACTATTATCTGTGTTTCAAATGGGCACACTTGAACCATCACATTAGCTCCTTGACAGCCTCTTCACTCTCGTCTCGGACCAAGTCCAGCTTCGACACACACACACACACACACACACACACACACACACACACACACACACACACACACACACACACACACACACACACACACACACACACACACACACACACACACACACAAATACACACCCACAGAGGATCCTTGGCATGGGGTAGCAATACCAGGGCTGTCCTAAGGCCATGTCTCCATGAAATTGCTTTTATCACATTTATGTTGTCCTGGACCTGAGAGAATTTCTCTATATATTTTAATTGTCGTCTAAACCCTCTTCAGCTTTTTATTGCTAGTGAAGATAATGCTGACATATGACTGTATCAGGACTTTTTACAGCCATGCTTATGGAACCAAGAGTAAAATAAACTAATTTCAGTTTGATATTTTGTATATCACACAGTCACAAATGATGCGATGACTGGGTCACAGCGGAGCCTTAATTCCTGCATCTTCATAGTCCCTATACCATAGAGATTCACCTGGATGGATTCACTGTCAAATCTGCCCCCTGTATTTATCAGAGCACTAGATCATTCTGTAATGAAAACACAATTACATACCAGCTGATGTATTACTAAGGTTAGCTCTTCATGTAAACAAACCAGCCATGCTTTTAACTTCCTCCCATTTCACAAAAATGTGACAGGTGTGTCTTCCATCTTAATATACCATACTATCAAATTATAATCTATAGAATGATCAGATGGATGCACAGTCCATCAGAAGAGCAGAACTCGCACCAACGAATACTGTGCATTTATTTCATTGCTGGCTGAATGATCTACCCACACTAACATGGGTTTTTACTACACCCTGCTCTTGTGAAGGTCAGTGACCTCTCTACATTAGTGCAATGTGATGTACTATACTGTAATTGCCTTTTACTTACACTAGATATCCTTACTCTCAGGAGCGAATTATCTCACAAAGTGGATGTAAGCCTGTTTTAAAATGTAAATAATAGCTGACGTTAGGTTACGGCTGTCAATCGGAAGCATAACTAACTCCTTCAATCCTCCACCTGTGAAGTGCACAGCACTGTGAGGATAAATAGTTGTGGGTTGATGTGGTGAGGCCAGGCATGTGGCATTCTCCAGGCGTTTTATAGCATGACCTGCGTGATTATGTTCATGTGCCTAGCACCTGAGAAATACTAGATGTGCACATAAATAACTAACCCTGGCCGTCCACATCCTAATCCTAGCCTCAACTCTTATCCCAACCTTAGCTTCATGTCCACACCTCGACTCAACCCTAACCCTAACCATAACAACCCCCCTGATATTTTGTTCTCTTACAGTTATGGAAGGCCCAGTAGCAAAACAAAGGACACTGTGACTCTGTGACAAACAAAGCTGGCCCCGCAGAGCTATAGTAGGGCTTTAATATTAAACTAGAAGCGAGTTAACCCCGGCAGACTGGCACCTCAGGCCCTCCCCACACTGACAGTCCTACAAAGAACCATTGATCAGTGGGGACTGGGAGAATTGTCTACATAGGCTGAGTCATATCTTCCTCCACCTATCTTATCTTCCTCTACGTAATGTTTCCCTTTTATTACAGGTGTTTATACCTTTCCTCTTGTTCCTCGTTACAAAGGTTCCTTTTTCTCTTCCATAACGCTATTTCCCTATTATGTCAACATGTAAACAATGCGGTAAATAATGTTGTCAACAACACTAGACTCAACCACCCTCATATAGCACATTATTTACACTGTGATGTCATAGTGAAATAAGTTTAGCAATTGATTAGTTTTTCTCTTTCTTTCTAAATGTCTAAGGAATGTAGTTTACTTCCAAACATAGTGTAAACCCCCCCCCCCCCCCCCCTCTCTCGTTGTTTATAAAGTGCTATTTATTGTTACTTAAACATGAGTACACTTAGGAAAAGTTTGATTTGATTTAACAGTAATGTATTTTTTTGGCTGCACCATCTGCACAAGGAATGAACAGTAGTACAACATGTTTCTCTGGCTTATGATCCATCCTGTGTGTTTGGTCATGGCCCCTGCAGCTCCTGTGGTGCGTTTGTAGATCCATTAGACCACACAGAGATCCCATTAGTGTCAAATACTGTTGATGAGGCCCTCTTACTTTGGGAGAACCACCCACATAAAACTGCCACTGAACCTTTAGCCCCAGTCTTGGATCAACACTGCACACCTTACGGTGTGTGTGTGTGTGTGTGTGTGTGTGTGTGTGTGTGTGTGTGTGTGTGTGTGTGTGTGTGTGTGTGTGTGTGAGCGTGTGTGTGCATGTGTGCGCATGCGTGTGTGTGTATACTTTCTGCTTGTGTGGATGGACTATAAAGTCACTCCAGTAAAATAGCTCTCCCTTGTCTTATCTTGATTGGCTGGGACAAGGCCGGGCGGAGAAAAGGGGAGGCAGACTGATGGGTGAGGATCCACAGACGCTTTCAGTCGCATTCAGGACATCAGAGGGGACAGACAACAGAACCCTTGAGAATGATCCTGAGACGAAGACAACTTAACCAAACACACAGCGACAGGAAGACGAGCCAAAGACAACTTTACCAAATAGTAAGAAGACAATGATGACTTTGCTAATCCCCGTCAACTAGGGACAAAGGACAAGTTAACTAATGCTTGTGAACTAGGACAACTTAAAAAGGAGTGTCTCAGTTTAAAGCCTCAATGAGATGGGGAACATTGCTCCAAAATAATACACAACTAGAATAAGTGCCTGGATATCTTTACTAAACACCTGTACACCAAGACAAGAACACAATTTATTCCCAAAACATTAGTTACAGGAGGAATTTACCTTTAGAATATCAACCCACGCCTAAAAGAAGTGAAACAACAATCCTAAGAAGAAGCGGGCTCCATCTCTACCAGGCAACTATAAAAATGTACCTAAACCAATCACAAATCATCTTTACCCAAAAAACCCTTGAGGCGAGCCTACATTGAAGAGAGAAGACACTGCCTTTCAAAAAATCAGCTCAGAAGCCAAACACTGAGAGCAGCCTACACCGTGAGTAAGTCAGCTTAACCAAGCACATAAAACGTTCACAAGTCTCAAATCATCTTTACCTGGAAAACCACATTGGTGAAAGGACTGGACACTTTAGAGAAGAGGCTTGTCCATGCGTTGGTTCCGTGTGGTGTGGATGCTGAGAGGTAAGACAAGGATGAGTGTGAAGGGAACATCGATGGCAGGCGGGTCGATGAGGTGCCATCCAGCTTATATGTAAACAAAGTGCCATACCCATGCTACGACCAGCCTGGCACAGAGGGGGGTGGGCCCTGGGGAGTACCACACTCTCTCCTTTACTCCTACTGCTCCTCTCCAGTCTGCAGGTAAGATGGTGAGCCGCGCGCACACACACACACATTAATATTAAGATCACTTTATTTGTCAGCACAAAGTCCAACCAAAATCTGCTTTATCCCAACGCCCCCGAAAGACACACATACAGGTTAAGTGACTTGCTCAAGGTACAACGGCATCTAGGACTTGATAAAAGCAACCCTCCGGTTGCCAGCTGACTTCCCACCAGATATTTTCCTGTCAGACTCAGGACTCAAACTGGCCGGCAACTCTCCGGTTGCTGGCTCCTCTCTCTAATCCGCTTGGGTACCTGCGGCCATATGCACACACATACACACACAAGCAGGGCACACACATGTGCATGTACTAATCTGAATTCAATTTCTCCAGAATATTGATTCCAAACCAGTTTGGAGCCATTTCCTTTACAACTTTTCCTACTTGTTTCCTGTCAGGAGTGCCAGTAAAAACTAAAAACGTTTATTTGTTTTAATTTTTTTGTTGAGCATTTATTTGAACACCTATAGTACATATATAATATTCAGTAAAATATGAAAAAACAAATACTCTGTTAAAAAAAGTGAATTGAAGTAATCTCACAAATATTCCAACCTCACAACCGAGAAACATAATTTGCTCCAGATTCCAGTTCTCCTTTATCTGATTGAGAGGATGAGTTGCTACCGTTGAACTGTTAAACCATAATCTATCTCACTGACACAGTGAGCCCTGAATTTATGGTATGAAATCTTTATTTTATTTTTAAGCGACTGGGATATGCATGAACTTTGGAGTTGCTTAGCAACATGGCTATATGATAATGTACTGGGTTGCATGGCATGGCACACATATGGCCGTGCATATCACTCCAGACATAAATATTATCACAAAATCTGCTGCAAAATGTACCAGAAGAGCCAAAAACGGACATACAGCATACAGCACATAAAATACACCGACACATTTCCAAAGTATCATTCTATCTTTGTAACTCCTAAAACTCGATACCTTCAGTATTACCTTGTGTACTTACTGTAAATACATATCTTTACTCAATAGTAGCTACATACTATATGATAAACATGATCTCAGTAGAGATCTCTCTGATTTTATTCCCAGGCCCTCAATGAAATCAGCACTCTCTCCAAATATGTAACTGAGTTAAGCTCAGAATCCCTTAAGTGTCTCAGTGGATTTTAAAGTGTTTTCTCTTAAAGTCTCTCTTTTCACCCCAGATAGAAGTGAGAGATCTGACAGACAGACAGACAGACAGACACACACACACACACACTCCTCTGTGATAGCTGCTGTCCAGAAATCCTGATGACAAGAGACAGAAGGGGTTAATTGAAGCGGTAGAAAGTCAGGGCGCTCCTAGGATAGGACAGATCTCATTGGAACAGGTGGTGGTGGAGGGGGAATAGAATGGACAGGCACAGGGAGGTTACACATTTCAGATAGATATACAGTATGTATCCCCATTGGAGTGTGAAGGCAAGGCAGGAAATGTTGGTCAGAGTACCACATAGAAATTGAATCCATTGGATTATATATCTATGGTACTGCACCCCACCTGTGGAATAACAGAATCGAAATGGGAAAACCTTGATTCTCTGTTTAGTTTACAAAAAGAAGAGAAGGGTTGGTCTGTCACTAGAATAATTGAATTTATGATGTTTTGTCAATGTTTTGCCAAATAATGTGGTAAGATATTTTAAAGTATCTGCCCAGTTACCTTTCAAAGTTAATATTCTGCTAACTCATATCCAAATAAGGTTGTTGATACTCGTATTTGTGGACAAATAATAAATTGGAGAAAAAAACATTTCAAAAACCCCACCTCAAACTTGTATCTCAAACAGACCATTTAAAAAATGCTTGCTATTTCCTCATAGAGCATAACGTAATCTTGAGCTGGCCAATCAGCAGTCTACTTGCGTGAATCTTTTTTTCGACTGGTATACGCCCACACCATTAACCATTTTGTTGTTGGGGTAGGCTCACACAATTGCGACACAGAAAAGCTGCTTTTTAACATTCTTCATTAAAAAGATTTGTAAGAAAAATGTATAAGTCATATTTCATAGAAATCTGGAAACACTGGGCAGTCACTTTACATTTTGGACCAAGATCATGATTAGGCATAAGAACACATAAGAACCCTAAGAACCCAAATCTGATTTTCTTTATACTTTATACTTTATACTTTATACTGTCCACACAGTTTTACATGTGACCAAAATCAGATTTGCGCATTCGCATTGATGTAGCCTCTGAAGTAGCAAACAGATGTAATGCTAATTTCCCATCACTGCTACTGTAATGTTGGGGTGGTTGTCATGGTAAAAACAGGGCATGCGCAATAGTGTGTAATAATGATGCATTCATAGCCAAATGGGAAGGTGGTATTTACCACATACAACTGGGAAAAATCCACTTGAATGCCCCTCGTAATTACTAGTTGGAAACTCGTCTATCATCCCTGAGCTCCGACTTGTCCCACATGCTGAGCTCTGACATCACCTACTAAGGAAATTACCTCGATAACAGCATTTTCTGCAGTTAGATGTAAAAAACTAAACATTATTTATAAAATCTCTTCTGTTTTTTGAACGCTATAATTGGTTTACAATCATGATGTCTGTACTTACAGCTTGTTGGCCATTAGCCAATCAGCGTTTCTCAACGAGTTCAAGGCACATGAATGGATCCAACTGGTATTTACAAATTCACAACTGTTAATGACCACCTTCCCACTTGGTTATGAATGCAGCATCAAACTACTTAAGAGCAAAAAAATCTCATCTGAGCGTCCAGACAGAGGTTGCATATGGAGGATTGGGTTTGTATCAGGATTCAGATTACACAGGAAGCCTAATTCTGATCTTTTGCCCAATCATTGGATAAAAAATCAGAATTGCGCTGCCTGTGTAAACGCAACCATATGGAGGTGGTACTGTATGAACTGGAAGTCAAAAGATTAGATTCCCTGTAGTTATGTTTGATGTTTACACATTAGGGAAAGACCAGATAGATATCAGATATGCAAATAATTGTCCAAAGATCATAATTGGGCTGCCTGTGTAAACGCAGCCTAACTGAGTTACTGCTGGTCAAATCTCCCATTTTGATTTCTCTTCTCAGAGTAAATGAAACGGGTGCATTTACTTCTATTAGTTTAGACCACATGACATTAGGGTCTCGATTCAATCTGTATCGCCGAAGTTCAACGCTATAGCACGATTAAAAATTGAAGACAATGTTCCTGCGTCTGCGGAGACTGCATTCAAGGTTAGCCTTGCATATGTCGGCTCAATCGTAAATGACCTTTACATTTCAATTGTACTACAGTGCTGAACTTCAGCAAAACGGATTGAATTGAGCCCTAGGCTTGTGAAATTGCCTACACAGACGCCTAACAAAGATGGAGGCTGGGTAGTTAGATAGCTCAACAGGAATTCTACTCAAATACTGCCATCTTGTGGACTCTCACTAAAACCACATTCCCCTCAGTCTTCTTGGCACCTTGTTGGGGGTGGTAAAAATGTATAGTTTATCATAAAATATTCCTCTCTTTATAACTGTCTTATTTCACATGAAAGGTGGTGGGCTCTGTGATTGATTTTATTTTATTAGGATCCCCCATTAACTGACGCCACGAAGATGGAACTTGAAGAGTTGATCTCTAAACGGAATGAATATAGGGAGAACTGCACCAGGATTTTAGCAGAAAGCATCTTCTCAGAAACTGGTGAGCAGTTTGTTTTTGGCAATGGCCAGTTCCATGTATCATTGTGCCATTCTTCCACTACAATGTGTATTGTCATTTAATTGCAGCCAGATTGTCAGGGCAGCAATTGATCTATATGGAAATCCATTTTTCGTGAATTAAGCAATAGAACTTTATTATTGATGTACTTTTCTGTTTGTCTCTTACTCTTTACTTGTTTGTCCTGTCAGGAATCTACTGTAACGGGATGGTTGACGTGTTTGTGTGTTGGCCCCACTCAGCCCCCGGTAACGTGTCAGTGCCCTGTCCTTCCTACCTTCCCTGGATTACAAAGGGTGAGTCTGGAGGCTTCATTCAGGCTAAATCAATCCATCAAATGCCATTTGGATTCAGAACTAACCATTCTACCGAAACAGCCAACTGTTATTTTTTGGAGTGCATTAAACATTAACTGGACATAGGTGGTGAAGTCAGTCTGTTTGGATCTTAAAAAGACCTTTGATACTGTGAATCATGAGGTCCTCCTATCCAAACTATCCTCCCTTAATGTGTCCACTGAAGTCATTAGTTGGATGTATTCCTATCTGACAAACAGAAGTCAATGGGTTTGTTTTGGGGGGACACTTCGGGGTCCTACAAGGGTCAATATTAGGCCCCCTTCTGTTTACCCTCTATATAAATGATCTCCCACTTGTTTGCCCACAAGTTAACATGCAGATGTATGGGGACGATACAGTTCTGTATGTGCACTCAAAAATAGACAACTAGTTGTTAACAAGTTAACTGAAGCTATGGTACATGTTTCTAAATGTATGACTAATTCTTTCCTGCATTTAAAGATTGTTTCTATGTACTTCTCTAAGAAATCCATTGATTCTTCCCAACAAGCTGTTCTTATTAATGAGGAGCGTCTAAAAGTTGTGTCTAATTTCAGGTATCTCAGCGTAATTTTGGACTCCAACTTGACATTTAAAAAACATGTGAAGACGGTGCTTAACACAGTCAAGTTTGGATTATCCAACTTTAGGTTTATAAAACTATATATGCATGCTATATTCTTCTCACATTTGAGATATTGCCTCACATGCTGGTCACAGGCAGGAGCTACTATTCTGAAAGCAATTGAATCACTTGATAACAAACCAAACAGTTACCACCATTGTCATATAATTTACATACATCATTTATTTAGTCTGTATAGCTTTAAGCAGTATGTAGATGCAATCCTTGTCTTTAAGATCCTGAATGGTCTTGTCTCTCCCTTATGTCGGCATATCATGTTCAAGGAAAGCACCTCCAGGATAACAGGGCAGTAAACTAGAGGGGATTGCGTTGTCCCTTTTCGACACAGTAAAATCAGTCAATCGGCCTTCTCTGTTAGAGCCACAATATACTGGAATGCAATGCCCATGGACTTGAGAAGCTGCACTGACTATTGTATTTTTAAATAGAAAATTGAGAACATGGCTCAAATCTATCCAAACCTGTACACATGAGTTATCTGTGATTCCTCATATGTAAGACGACAGTTGATGACAGTGTTGTTGTTAGAATGCTATATTTTGTATTGTTTCAGTGAGTATTTATATTGTGGCTGTGAAAAGACCCTTACATGCCCAGGGACTACAGGTGCAAATGAGCTTTTGGCACATTTACATAGATGTTTCATTATTGTAATATTGATGTTAATTCATGTGCATTGTCCCGTATGAATAAATAAATATCACACCTATCCATGCATTCTATATCTATAAAGTCATGTGATGGCACAACACCATAACATTTCATATAGTACCACACACAATTAGAAGCACAGTTAAACGTGCCTTCCAACATGGTTGGAACATGAGCCAATCTCTCCATAACCGATCTAGTCATTCCTCTTCTCTTCCTGACCCAGATGACTCCAGGAGAGTGTACATGGAGTGTCTGTCCAATGGGTCCTGGCGACTCCAGGAGAATTCTACGGATGTCTGGCGAGACAAGACAGAATGTGATGACCAAGACTTCTTTAAACCCGAGGTGAGGAAAAGGCTGTGAGAGGAAACAAAGTGGAGACTCACCTTGCATTTGGAAAAGGCCTTGCAACTGAAACGTCAACAATAAATCATACCCCAGTTGTATTTTATTAGGGATCCCCGTTAGCTGCTGCCAAGGTAGCAGCTACTCTTTCTGGGTTGCAAACAAATGAAGACACTTATATTACACATAAAACAAAAGATAAAACAGTGCATCATGTAACACTGTCACACCACCACATATCCACAACACAACATGTATGATACCACTATACAACAATATTACAATGTAAGTGTGTGTAGACTGCATGTGCCAGCACCTGTGTGCGTATGCGTTTGTCGGTACCTGTGTGTGTGTCTCTTCACAGTCCCTACTGTTCCATAAGGTGTATTTCTTTCTGTTTTTAAATCTGAATCTACTGTTTTCATCAGTTACCTGATATGGAATAGAGTTCCATGTAGTCATGGCTCTATGTAGTACTGCGCACCTCCCATAGTCTGTTCTGTACTTGGGGATTGTGAAGAGACCTCTGGTGGTCTTGTGGGGTATGCATGGGTGTCCGAGCTGTGTGCTAGTTGTTTAAACAGACAGCTCGGCGCATTCAGCTTTTCAACACCTCTTACAAAAACAAGTAGTGATGAAGTCAATCTCTCCTCCACTTTAAGCCATGAGAGATTGCCATGCATATCATTAATGTTAGCTCTCTATGTACAGCCACACTGCCCTGTTCTGAGCCAATTGCAATTTAACTTAGTCCCTCTATGTGGCACCTGACCACACAACTGAACAGTAGTCTAGGTGCAACAAATCTAGGGCCTGTAGGAGGGATAGTTGTAAATCATGCAGCCCCTTGTGTCACGAACGCAGATTTTAGAGAAACAACAAATGTCGGTACATATAAGTGTCTAACATCGGCTGAAAGCTTAAATTCTTGTTAATATAACTGCATAGTCCAACTTACAGTAGCTATTACTGGGAAAAAAAGGCCATGCTATTGCTTGAGTAGAGCTCCTAACAACAAAACACTTTTTTCACTGCAATAGGTTTGATAAATTCACCTCTGAAGGTGAAATGTGTACTTACATTATGAAATCTTGCTCTGATTTATCATCCAAAGGGTCCCAGAGATAACATAGTGTTGTGTTGTTAGATAAAAATCATTTTTCATATCCTAAAAAGGTCCATATGGCATCCACGATCAATTTTGTATTTCCACTCGTTCAATTTATCTTCATCTTGGCCAGGTCGCAGTTGCAAATGAGAACTTGTTCTCAACTAGCCTACCTGGTTAAATAAAGGTGAAATAAAAGAAAAAGAAAAAGAAAGGAATCTTTGAAAATCTAACCCTAAACATTGTTTAAACCAGTCAAATCACGTTCGTATGTAATTCCTCAGAGATCCTAGAACGTAACCAGACTTCACTATATCATTAAGGGTGTAGTATATCCTATAGGACACCAAATTTGGTCAGAGAGCGACGCCTTCATGGCACGCCGATGACGCTGGCGGTCTTCACTTGATCGACTCTAACTTCGTCAAATAAGCACCAAACAAAGCTAGCTAGATAGCCAATGAGCTGGGCTTTATTGGAGTATCCGGAAACCCCGTATCTGTCGCAAAATGTAGCTGTTAACCTTGTGCGACAGCCAGCCTTTTCCTTTTGGACAAAAATTATAAGAATATGGAGAGTTATGAAGTTATGAAAACTGGTTATTTGCAAATGTTTAACTTATAATATGGCTACTAATACTGGAAAAACTAAATCAAAGTCCAAGTATACAGATTTGATGATATTCTTGCAGAAAAATGTAATATGAATGCAAACGTCTCCTTCATGATTTGCCCAAATGTACCTGGGTAACTTCACACTAAATGTCATGTAGTTTGCTCATACTTCAATTTATTGAAAAAAAGCGGGCTATCCCTAAGTTTTTAACTACTGTTGTATCAACATGTTTTGACGCTGAAAGTTTATAATCCAGGGTTTTTCCAAGCTGTTTAGTCACATCAACTTGCTCAAATTCCACATAATTCATTACAATATTTAGTTGTGGTTTAGGGTTTAGTGAATGATTTGTCTCAAATACAATGCTTTTAGTTTTTGAAATATTTAGGACTAATAGGCTGACCACACTGCTCGCGTCGCGTCAACGAGCGTCTGCGTTGCCACGGGCTAAAATAGAACCCCTTTATATTTCTGACACAGATCGCACTGCAAGTCCTGCCTCTCCCATCTCCTCATTGGTTTATAGAAGCGGGTACCTATGTGCCATTGGTTATACCCACGTGGGTGATTGAAAGACAAACTGTGTTGCATGTCGGTGTAGTAATACTATGAAAGTTTAGAAGCCAATCACCACATAAGTTCAAAGATGAAAAAGCCTGGAAAGAGGAGAGATGACTAGAAACAATTCGGTTGACTGTTTAATATGTGGATTAATTGTCGGAGTAGAGAACCTTGTACATTTCAGGTAAAATAACAACTCAATGTTTATATCACAGGACAAATTATCTAGCAACAGCAAGCTAGCTAAATTGTTTTGATATTTTAACCTGTGTGTCGTGATCGCGTTTGGTGTGGGGGGACAAAATAAATGTATGCACGATGGCGCTCACGCCCAGCCGGTTTTGCTGTCATTTCTGTCACTGTAGTAGCTGATGTGTATAGTGTTGAGTCATCTGCATACATAGACACCCTGGCTTTACTCGAAGCCAGTGGCATATCGTTAGTAAAGATTGAAAAAAGTAGGGGGCCTAAACAGCTGCCCTGGGGAATTCCTGGTTCTACCTGGATTATGTTGGAGAGGCTTCCATTAAAGAACACCCTCTGTGTTATGTTAGATATGTAACTATTTATCCACAATATAGCAGGGAGTGTAAAGCCATAACAAATATGTTTTTCCAGCAGCAGACTAAGATCTATAATGTCAAAAGCCGCACTGAAGTCTAACAAAACAACATTTACAATCCTTTTATCATCAATTTCTCTCAGCCAATCATCAGTTATTTGAGTAAGTACTGTGCTTGTTGAATATCCTTAAATATAACTGTACAGAAAGTCTGTTGCCAATTTGTTTACAGCAAAATAGCATTTTATCTGGTCAAACTGGTCAAACAGGTATCTGGTCATTTTTTCCAAAAGTTTACTCAGGGTTGGTAACAGGCTGATTGGTTGACTTTTTCAGCCAGTAAAGGGGGCTTTACTATTCTTGGGTAGCGGAATTACTTTTGCTTCCCTCAAGGCCTGAGGGAACACACTTTCTAGTAGACTTAGATTGAAGATATGCAAATAGCAGAGGCAATTCTGCCCTCTATTATCCTCAGTAATTTTCCATCAAAGTTGTCAGACCCCGGTGGCTTGTCAGTGTAGATAGACAACAATCATTTTTTCGCTTCTTCCACACTCACTTTACTTAATTCAAAATTACAGTGCTTGTCTTTCATAATTTGATCAGTTATACTTGGATGTGTAGTGTCAGCGTTTGTTGCTGGCATGTCATGCTTAAGTTTGCTAATTTTGCCAATGAAAAAATAATTAAAGTAGTTGGCAATATCAGTGGGTTTTGTGATGAATGAGTCATCTGATTCAATGAATGATGGAGCCGAGTTTGCCTTTTTGCCCATAAATTAATTTAAGGTGCTCCAAAGTTTTTACTATCATTCTCTATATAATGGATCTTTGTTTCATGGTCTAGTTTCTTCTTTATATCCAGTTTAGTCACATGATTTCTCAATTTGCAGTATATTTGCCAATCTGTTGTGCAGCCAGACTTATTTGACATTCCTTTTGCCTCATCCCTCTATACCATACAATTTTTCAATTCCTCATCAATCCACAGGGTTTTAACAGTTGTTGCAGTCATTTTCTTAATGGGTGCATGCTTATTAGTAACTGGGATAAGCAATTTCATAAATGTGTCAAGTGCAGCGTCTGTTTGCTCCTCATTACACACCAGGGACCAACAAATATTCTTTACATCAACAATATAGAAATCACTACAAAACATATTGTATGACCTGTTATAAATTATACTAGGCCCATGCTTTGGAACTTTGGTTTTCCTAGATATGGCTACAGTATTGTGATCACTACATCCTAAGGATTTAGACACTGCTTTAAAGCAAATTTTTGCAGCATTAGTAAAGATGTGATCAATATATGTTGATGATTTCATTTCTGTGCTTATTTGTAACCCTGATAGGTTGACTGATAACCCGATACAGGTTGCAAGCACAAGTTACAGTTAGAAGATTTCTCTTGAGTGGACAGCCTGATGAAAGCCAGTCAATATTTAAATGACCCAGAAAATATACCTCTCTGTTTATATCACATACATTACGGGTCAAAAGTTTTAGAACACCTACTTATTCAAGGGATTCTCTTTATTTGGACTATTTTCTACATTGTAGAATAATAGTGAAGATATCAAAACTATGAAATAACACATATGGAATCATGTAGTAACCAAGAAAGTGTTAAACAAATCAAATTATATTTTCTATTTGAGATTCTTTAAATAACCACACTTTGCCTTGATGACAGCTATGCACACTCTTGGCATTCTCTCAACCAGCTTCGCCTGGAATGCTTTTCCAACCGTCTTGAAGGAATTCCCACATATGCTGAGCACTTGTTGGCTGCTTTTCCTTCACTCTGCGGTCCGACTCATCCCAAACCATCTCAATTTGGTTGAGGTCGGGGGATTGCGGAGGCCAGGTCATCTGATGCAGCACTCCATCACTCTCCTTCTTGGTAAAATAGCCTGGAAGTGTGTTGGGTCATTGTCCTGTTGAAAAACAAATGATAGTCCCACTAAGCCCAAACCAGATGGAATGACATAATGTTGCAGATTGCTGTGGTAGCCATGCTGGTTAAGTGTGCCTTGAATTCTAAATAAATCACAGACAGTGTCACCAGCAAAGCACCCCCACACCCCCATAAAGACACGGTGGTTGGAACCAAAATTCTCCAATTTGGATTCCAGACCATAGGACAAATTTCCACTGGTCTAATGTCCATTGCTTGTGTTTCTTGGCCCAAGCAAGTCTCTTATTTTTATTGGTGTCCTTTAGTAGTGGTTTCTTTGCAGCAATTCGACCATGAAGGCCTGATTCACACAGTCTCCTCTGAACAGTTGATGTTGAGATGTATCTGTTACTTGAACTCTGTGAAGCATTTATTTGGGCTTCAATTTCTGAGGCTGGTAAGTCTTGAACTTATCCTCTGCAGCGGAGGTAACTCAGGGTCTTCCTTTCCTGTGGCGGTCCTCATGAGAGCCAGTTTCATCACAGCGCTTGATGGTTTTTGAAACTGCACTTGAATAAACTTTCAAAGTTCTTGACATTTTCCAGATTGACTGACCTTCATGTCTTAAAGTAATGATGGACTGACCTTCATGTCTTAAAGTAATGATGGACTGACCTTCATGTCTTAAAGTAATGATGGATTGACCTTCATGTCTTAAAGTAATGATGGACTGACCTTCATGTCTTAAAGTAATGATGGACTGACCTTCATGTCTTAAAGTAATGATGGACTGACCTTCATGTCTTAAAGTAATGATGGACTGACCTTCATGTCTTAAAGTAATGATGGACTGACCTACATGTCTTAAAGTAATGATGGACTGACCTTCATGTCTTAAAGTAATGATGGACTGACCTTCATGTCTTAAAGTAATGATGGACTGACCTTCATGTCTTAAAGTAATGATGGACTGACCTTCATGTCTTAAAGTAATGATGGACTGACCTTCATGTCTTAAAGTAATGATGGACTGACCTTCATGTCTTAAAGTACTGATGGACTGTCATTTCTCTTTGCTTATTTGAGCTGTTCTTGCCATAATATGGACTTGGTCTTTTACCAAATAGGGCTATCTTCTGTATACCACCCCTACCTTGTCACAACACAACTGATTGGCTCAAACGCATTAAGAAGGAAAGAAATTCCACAAATGAACTTTTAAGACAGCACACCTGTTGATTGAAATGCATTCCAGGTGACTACCTCATGAAGCTGGTCGAGAGAATGCCAAGATTGTTTAAAGCTGTCATCAAGGCAAAGTGTGGCTATTTGAAGAATCTCAAATAGAAAATATAGCTTGATTTGTTGAACACTTTTTTGTTTACTACAATGAATGAGTAGGTGTTCTAAAACATTTGACCGGTTGTGTACATTATCAACCATTTAACACGTTATCCAGAAACTGACTGTTAGCACTTGGTGGTATATAGTGGCTTCCCACCAGAATGGGCTTTAGGTGAGGCAGACAGATGAACCTGTAGCCATATTACTTCAACAGTATTTAACATGAGATCCTCTCTAAGCTTTACAGGAATGTGGTTCTGAATAGTGTATAAACGGCAACACAGATCTTTTGGCATTTCTGTCTTTTCAGTAGATGTTATAACCATGTACTGCTTTCATTGTATCATCAAAGTGAATTTCTAAGTGAATTTCAGAGGTAAAGGTCAATTGCCTATTTTTCACTTCTTTTTTTTCCATGTCTGTGTCTTTCAGGAGGATGAGTGGTTTCGCCATGCAGCCCTTAGGGTCATCTCCATCGTCGGCTACTCTCTGTCTCTCTCCTCCCTCTCTCTGGCCACTCTGCTCATGGGCATTCTCAGGTTAGTGTCAAGGGGCCAGAGCGCAGGGGTCAGAGGGTTAGGCACATGTTAATGATGATCATGATGAATTCTACTATCGTAGGGCGATGACACAACTGCAAAGCAATGACATACTCCTTAGTCATGGCATTCATTCAATGTCATTAATTGATAATGAAATATAAAACAGATACCAGGGGAAGCAGAATAACAAGATTACAGATTATGTTATCGATCACTATAAACCACAATGGATTGCCTATGTACTGAGCATTCATCTTAGTCGCATAATCACAAAATCAACTTCCACGCTAAATAGTCAGTGGTGGGTTTGAGTCAACGCCAACCTCTGTCTCTTCCAGGAAGCTCCACTGTACGAGGAACTACATCCACATGAATCTGTTTGTGTCCTTCATGTTGAGAGCCATGGCCGTCTTCATAAAGGAGATCGTGTTACATGTCATGTACGCCAAGCTACCCAGTGACGACCAAGGGTGGAACTCATACTCCAACTCAGTGGTACTCATGTCCTGTAGAGTTTGTTCAAAAACAAATCTAGAAAAACATTACATTTTCAACGATGCTGTGGCCTTCAGGATACTTATTTCTTATGATAGAAGAAATCCTGGGCACCCAGAACCAAATCTCAGGTGTGCTCTTACGTTAACGTCTGTCACAAGAGACTATGATGTAAAGTACATTTATTCAACAAGGATAAGGCAATGTAATATTATCATATTTCATCCAATATCTCCTCTTCCTGTAGATAACGGTGGTATGTAAGGCCTCCCGGGTGTCCATGGAGTATTTTGTAGCCTGTAACTACTTCTGGCTCCTGGTAGAAGCAATCTTCCTCCAGACCCTCCTCTTCACCGATGTCCTCACCAAGAGACGGCTACTCAAGAGATACATGCTCATTGGCTGGGGTATGGTTCTAAATGTTTATAAGATACATGTTAATTGGCTGAGGTATGGCGCTAATGTTTAAGAGACACTTTCTGATTGGTTGGTGTGTAAGGCTCTAATGTTTGAAAGGCACATGTTCATTGGATAGGGTAAGGCTCTAATGAAGATTGACAACTCATGGCAACAAAATACTTTTGCTCTTGCAAAAAGGTACTCCATTCGTGTTTGTGGTGCCATGGACAGTGAGCAAAGTTTTATATGAAAATAAAGGGTAAGTATTTTGGGAGAATTAACACCACTCATTTCAAGACTTCTGGTCATATTTCTGTCTGTTTGCATAAAGTAACCAATCAGTACTGATCTGTGTAAATACCCAATAGTCTATGATACAAGCTGATGCTGTAGGCCCAAATCTCGCTTGAATCTCTCCTGTCCTAAGGTGCTGGAACAATGAGAATAGATGGATCTGGTGGATAATAAGGGGACCCATCACTTTATCTGTGTTGGTGAGTAGCAACCTACAATATACAACCTATAGCAACCTCCTGTATCACCACTCAAATAATGCTCCACTGATATCTAAGAACGTGACACAACGATAAATCGTCTATCAAACCATATGACTCCACAGTGTAAGCCAAAAGTGCACAAGACTGACACACTGGGGGCATCAGCTCTTGTGAGATTTCCTGGGATTCTTCACTGATTTCACACCGATTTTGGGATGTCTAAGATCAATAGTTGAGACCATGTGACATAGACGTCAGCCAGAGCAGTGGGTGTCAGAAGCAGTCACAAGCATGTCATATAGGGCAGAATGGTTAGGGTGCACTGATCCCAATAAGATCGGGTTTTTCCTCTTAAAGACACAGTTTACTTTTTACACACCAGCCTAAAAACATAAGCATCTCCTACTGTTTTACAGAAGAAATATATACTTGATTTGTGTTGCAGGTCATTTTCTACATATTCATCAAAATACTAATGTTGCTCCTCTCAAAGTTAAAGGCAGACCAAGTGAAATTCACAGACTACAGATACAGGTAGAGTACGGTCACTCTAAAGGCTTACTCTGATCTTTGACAGTAGTAGCCAGCACCGTCGAGCAACTATTTATTTGAACCCCAGTACAGTCTGAATGCCAAAACTCCTTTCCTTTTCTCTGTTAGCTTGGCCAGGGCTACGATAGTCCTGATCCCTCTACTGGGGATCCACGAGGTAGTTTTCACTATACTGATAGACGAGAGTGTGGAGGGAAGCAGCCGCTATGCCAGGAACTTCATTAACCTCACTCTTAGCTCCTTCCAGGTAAGAGCTGATAACAAAATGGCCACCTTCCACAAGACCATAACAAATGTTTAATTGTTCCTGTTGAGTAAAGAAAGGAAAACATCCTGATCCCATTAAGAACTGCATTTAGAGGAAAATAATTTGTCTTGATAATAAATGCAAATGGCCCGGTAGAGTTTGCTACCTTGAATACAATCCTTATGTGTCATACCTCTCTCTCAGGGATTCTTGGTTTCTGTGCTGTACTGCTTCGCAAACGTAGAGGTAACTATCCACAAACTAGATGTTAAATTTACTGTAGCCTAAGTGTTAGCTTAACAAATCGTTCTAATCGTAATATAAAATAATAAATAAATACAAATAAAAACACAAACAAAAATCTGTTATCTCCAGGTCCAGACAGAGCTGAAAAAGCGATGGCAGCTCTTCCTGTTCACAAACCACTTCCAGGTTACGCCCTGCATCGACTTCCGGGGCGAGCCCCTCAAACATATGTGGAAGTGCTCTAGAGGCCGACGCCCCCATGGCTCCCAGCAGAGCGAATCATACGAGGAGGGGGGTGGGCCTGCCACACACTCCCACTTGCTGCAGGTGGCCTTGCAGGGGCAAGGAGGGCGACGAGAGGTGGAAGGAGGGGAGGTGGCAGCGTGGCGAGATAGGGAGAGAGACACAGGAGGATTGGAGTTCCACACCAGGAAGAGCCTGTCAAGTAGCGATGGAGAGATGACGCTGGGAGAGACCATGGAGGAGATACTGGAGGAGAGCGAGTTCTAACCTTCTCCATCTTGTGGACACTCCCTGTCCTGGTTGGTTAGGTTACTTTCTAAATATAATCTGTTACAGTTACCTGTCCAAAATTGTAGTCAGTAATGTAACTTTTGGATTACCCAAACTCAGTAACACAATCTGAATACTTTCAGTACTTTTGGATTACTTTCCCCAGAAGAGGCGTTAGAAGAAGACAAAAAGGATCCATCAAACACATTTGGTGTGTCATCATAGTGGCCTCTGATTTGTGGTCAGCCGCACTCAGGTGGAACGAACTTGCCCCTTTTTTCAATACTGAATTGATTGTCATTGAGAAAACCGAAACAAACATATTTTCTGAATTTAAAAGTAATTCAAGAAGTAGTCATCTAGTTTCTCAAAAGTATCTGTAATCTGATTACAATATTTTAGCTGTTTTTTTGTAATCAGTTACTCCCAAACCCTGCTACCTCCCTTTCCGGACTGTTTTGAATTGTTAAGGTGCCTTGTTTCCTGACAGATGGGGAGAATCTCAATTGCATACTCCTTGCGTCTTCTCTCCTCGCCTCCTTCTCAAAACCCATTTGAGGAGAGGGTCAAAGGGGAGAACCCTGGTTTTCTCATCCAATTGGGTTTGAGAAGGAGGCGAGGAGCGAGGACGTGATACTGGTCCTTGCTTGGATAGACAATGAGATTGGTGTTGTTGTATCTTTGTACAGATTCTTTGTATGGTACCTTTGTGTATCGTTTTGTTTACGTGGATGTGAGTAATGTTCCACTATAAAAAAAAAAGTGAGTTTTATGAAAAATCATAATACATACACTGAGTGTACAAAACATGCTCTTTCCATGACAGACTGACCAGGTGAATCCAGATGAAAGCTATGATCCCTTATTGATGTCACTTGTTAAATCCACTTCAATCAGCTTAGATGAAGACAGGTTAAAGAAGGATTTTTAAACAATGACACAACTGAGACATGGATTGTGTATGTGTGCCAGTCAGAGGGTGAATGGGCACGGCAAAATATTTCGGCGCCTTAGAACAGGGTGTGGTAGTAGGAGCCAGGCGCACCGGTTTGTGTCTAGAACTGCAACGCTGCTTGGTGTTTCACTCTCAACAGTGTGTATCAAGAATGGTCCACTCCCCAACTTGACACAACTGTGGGAAGCATTGGAGTCAACATGGGCCGGCATCCCTGTGGAACACTTTCAACACCTTGTGTAGTCCTAGACAAATGGAGGCTGTTCTCAGGGCAAAGAGGGGGTGCAACTCAATATTAGGAAGGTGTTCCTAATGTTTTGTACACTCGGTGTATATTTATGCACATACTTTTTATCGTAAAAACAATCAAATTACTCAAATAAACGTTATCACATAAAGGTACTTCCTGCAGGTATATAAACACAATAGAGCATTAACAGGTAAGTGTACATTTTTTGTTGTCAGAAATGGTTCATATTGAAGAGGACAGTCTGAAGGATACGTGTTACAGTTCATGTGCATGATGTGGGTATTATGTATTTGTCATATCTAAAAGTGTATAGTGGTACATTAAAGATAACTTGTATTACCGTTTGTGTTTGAAACAAATCTCTGGTACTGATGACTAAATAATAGAAAGGTATACGGTATCGACACACCACAGATTCAGCATGGGGGGGGGGGGGGGGGATTTGTTCTTAACTGACTTGCCTATTAAATAAAAAAAGTTAAAAATACCACATGGACAAGGTTTTCAGATGGCACACATGTGCAAGTAATATAGTCAGTGCTCAAATTGAGGGGGTATGCGGGGGTACCCAGCACCACTTGTTCAAAAAAAGGGCAAAAAGTGTTAGCTTAAAAATGTGAAGGCAAAAAAATGGATCCTGATAATATTAAGCAATCTATACCCATGCTTTTTGACCTTTTTTTTGAACAAGGGTTACTGCGTGCCCCCGCAAGGCTAGAAACAAGCAGTGAATTCCACGAGAAAGACGCGACTCCAATGCACTTATCTTCGGATGTGTAACACGCTGTTTGGAGGATTCAGGGAGTGTAACATCAGTTTGGAGGATTCAGGGAGTGTAACATCAGCGATAAGACAGGACATGGACATGAGACAGCATAAGGAGCTCAACAGGAAGTGACTTTATTCTGGGTCAGGCAACCACCATCCCAATTAGTTCACGTGATAGACAGGAATTTATACACACGTGAGGCCTTTCTAATCAATCATGAATATCCCATTCTCATCCTTACAGAAGTAATAATAATTACTTACATTTGCAGAGCACTTTTCATTTACAGATGTAAATCACAAAGCTATTCACGTTGAGAGCAACCATTTAAATAAAAAATCTTTAATAAGAGGGCTAAAGAAAGCTAACGGTCTAGTACTATACAAGATACACAAACTAAGAAGAGAGGCGACAAGGACAAAACAATAGAACTTGAAACTAATGTACAAGACCAACAACAGACACCACATCATAGATCAGATTAAGTTAAAGCCAGTTTGAAGAAGTGATTCTTGAGCTCAGACTTTAAGACAGTGGTGGTCTGAACATGCAGAGATGGGGGGGGGCTCGTTCCAGAGCCGGAGGCCGAGGCAGCAGAATGCTCGGTCATGAGTGACCGTGAAGACTGTTTGGGGCTGAGGAGTTCACTGAGGTATTGGGGACCAAAGGCTAGGGTTTTGAAGACTAACAGCATGATTTTGAAGTTGATTCTGAATTGGTTGGGCAGCCAGTGGAGAGAGGCTAGAATAAGGCTGATGTGGGCAGATCACCGGGTTCCTTTGAGGACACTGGCAGTTCTGCACAAGCTGCATTATAGTAATCAAGTCGTGAAGTGACGAGGGAGTTTAACAGCTTTTCCAGAGCAGGTTTGGAGAGAGTAGGAAGAAGCCGGGTGATGTTTTCAGGTGAAATAATTATTTTTCACAGACAGATTTTAGGTGGTCGAAGAAAGTGAGGGAGGGTGTCTAGCAACACTCTAAGGTCGGAGACAGATGAGGACAGTAGGATGGAGTGGCTGCTCAGGGTAAGGGTGGCGATGGGACTGGTTTGGTGTGATGGGGAGTGCCTAATGTGTGACTATGTTGCTATCAATTGAGCTAATCACTTTCTGAAAAAGAGGTTTATCTACACTGATACTTGACTCATGACACATAAGATGTCATGAGTCATGTTACATGATGTAGAATTGCATGAAATTAGCTTCAAAACAACAACAATTTCCTAGGGCGCTGAATTAAACAAAACCATATTTTTGTGGTATATTTAATGTATCTCATTGAACAATAATTGAAACAGGCCCAAATGCAGGGTCCGGTCAGCATTTTTTCCTCCAGCCTTGACCAACTCCTGTTTCCAACACATCTGTTTAGTCTTTCACAACAGCTAACGTAAGTCAGTGGAAAAATACTCTTTCCTTACAATGGGCAAAAATATAAGGTAATTAGTGTGCTTAGAAACTAGACTATGAAGCAAAGATCAATTATATAGAGAATGATGGTAAAAAAAACTTTGGAGCACCTTAAATTAAGTTATGGGCAAAAAGGTGTTGTGACGTTGTATTAGTTAATGTGACGACTGTTGCTCATCGAATGATTAAAAGTTTCTAATTGCGTGATTAACTGAATTAAGCAATTATTAACTCATTAACCTGGGGCACCATGGGAAAATATGTTTTTATTGAGTCTCTATTTCCCAAATTAACTCAAAGAATATCAGAAT
The DNA here is from genome assembly GCF_057628025.1 of Oncorhynchus mykiss. NCBI lineage: Eukaryota > Metazoa > Chordata > Actinopteri > Salmoniformes > Salmonidae > Oncorhynchus > Oncorhynchus mykiss. The sequence goes on from NC_143041.1 coordinate 12,221,738, forward strand.
ATTGATTTTACAACAGCCGCTAATTAATCAGTTTCCTCTACAGTCTCGTTCTGAACGTCGCATAATCCGTGAATCTGCACGGACCCGGGTCTCACCAATGAGTTCGTACCACACCAATCTTAGTTGAGTATTTATTTACTAAAAAAAAAAAAAAAATGATAAAAGATACACATACACAAAAACACATTCTAGGCTATTGATTAGAACTTAGTATAACGGGCCAACACACTATGGCGCGTGTTACCCAAATGGGGATTTAAAAGAGAGAGAAAAAGAGAAAGTACACGAGAGAAATATACATTTGGGTGAATTTGTCAGCTATGCTTATTCTAACCCTAGCCTTGCCCCAAACTGCCGCTCTTATGTGTCAGAATATAATGATGTAATTACGTGGGGATGGTCTCTGTGGATTCTCTGCTTGGACCGTCCAGGCTGCTCAATGACGCACTTCTCCGGCGCACCTCTCTGGTCGTCCTCACGATATCAGTGTCCTTTTGGCTTAGGAGTCTGTTCCCTTGCCCTTGTTCTGGAAGGGCTCTTCTGAGGACAGACAGCTCTGTAGTTCAGATCTCACAGTTGAGGAATTAAACCGTGTAGATACCACGATTCAATGGGAGATGGAGGCCAGGTGGTTCGACTTGATTTCACCGGCTTAGACACAGCTACTCGCAGCTACTCATGCGTTGCATTTTGGGTTCGTTGACTTTTTAGACCTCGGCTGCAGCTTGGGTCACGTAGTCTAATCTGGAAATTCTTTACTCACAGGTTTTATACCCTCGTGTCAGAAGTGGGCGTAACCACCTTTAGGGCCCTTCTCTGGGCGTACCAAGTTATGGGCAAGGTCTAGATTTGATTCAAATCCAATTTTAGACAACTAACTTCACATTTCATCTTTACCAAAACATTCTCTTTGATTTGGACATTTTCCATACAACGTACAATGTATAAACATCAAACATATACTAGGTAAACTGTTGACGTTACAATGTTTTCGTAATAACGTCATCTATTAACCTTTAATAACAAAACAAAACTGACATACATTTTCATATTCCATCTATCGTCATGACCACCAGTGTGGCTGATGGAAACCATAGTGATGAAACCAAAGTCCCTTTATTTCATGTTTAATGTTCTGAGGCTGGTCCTCCATAGTAACAGGACAAAAGGAATTTGTCTGTGGCCTAAGATTTACCAGGGGCGTGAGGGGTCATAAAACCCCCACATCTTCAGACCCCTAGATCTCTCCTCCTCTGTTGGGGTTGAGAGATAATCTGTAGGGTTGTGGTCTCCTGTAACCTGACCTGATCAGGACAGTCATGACAAAGGCAAACTCAGCTCCATCATTCATTGAATCAGATGACTCATTCATCACAAAACCCACTAATATTGCCAACTACTTTAATGATTTTTCATTGGCAAAATTAGCAAACTTAAGCATGACATGCCAGCAACAAACGCTGACACTACACATCCAAGTATAACTGATCAAATTATGAAAGACAAGCACTGTAACTTTGAATTCCGGAAAGTGAGTGTGGAAGAAGTGAATCAATTATTGTTGTCTATCTACACTGACAAGCCACCGGGGTCTGACAACTTTGATGGAAAATTACTGAGGATAATAGAGGGCAATATTGCCTCTGCTATTTGCATATCTTCAATCTAAGTCTACTAGAAAGTGTGTTCCCTCAGGCCTTGAGGGAAGCAAAAGTAATTCCGCTACCCAAGAATAGTAAAGCCCCCTTTACTGGCTGAAAAAGTCAACCAATCAGCCTGTTACCAACCCTGAGTAAACTTTTGGAAAAAATGACCAGATACCTGTTTGACCAGTTTGACCAGATAAAATGCTATTTTGCTGTAAACAAATTGGCAACAGACTTTCTGTACAGTTATATTTAAGGATATTCAACAAGCACAGTACTTACTCAAATAACTGATGATTGGCTGAGAGAAATTGATGATAAAAGGATTGTAAATGTTGTTTTGTTAGACTTCAGTGCGGCTTTTGACATTATAGATCTTAGTCTGCTGCTGGAAAAACATATTTGTTATGGCTTTACACTCCCTGCTATATTGTGGATAAAGAGTTACCAGTCTAACAGAACACAGAGGGTGTTCTTTAATGGAAGCCTCTCCAACATAATCCAGGTAGAACCAGGAATTTCCCAGGGCAGTTGTTTTGGCCCCCTACTTTTTTCAATCTTTACTAACGATATGTCACTGGCTTTAAGTAAAGCAAAGAAAAACCCTTGAATGAGTAGGTGTTCTAAAACATTTGACTGGTACTGTATATTTTAAGCAAATTAGGCAATCAAACATTACATTTTAACCTGTCTAGCTTAAATAGGTAGGTCTTTAGTTGTGTTTTAAATAATGAAATTGAAGCAGCCTCTGTGACATGTAGAGTGTTCCAGAGCTGAAGGGCCACATGTAAGAAGGCCCTGTCACTAATGCTGCGCAGGGTTGTGGTAGGTGTGACCAGGACATTTAGTCTGATAATTGAAGGGCGCGTGCTGGGGAATAGTTCTCTAGAGGTTGGCATATGTACAGTGCCTTCAGAAAGAATTCATGCCCATTGACTTATTCCACATTTTGTTGTCATTTACATAAGTATTCACACCCCTGAGTCAATACTTTGTAGAAGCACATTTGGCAGCGATAACAGCTGTGAGTCTTTTCTGGACTCTAAGAGCTTTCAACACCTGGATTGTGCAACATTTGCTGATTATTATTTTTCTAAATTCTTCAAGTTGGTTGATCATTGGTAGACAACCATTTTCAGGTCTTGCCATTGATTTTCAAGTAGATTTAAGAACTGAAACTAGCCCACTCAAGAACATTCACTGTCTTCATGGTAAGCAACCAGTGTAGATTTGGCCTTAAGTAATTGTTCATCTGAAAGTTTAATTAATGTCTGGTGGAAAGCAAACTGAACATATACAGTGCCTTGCGAAAGTATTCGGCCCCCTTGAACTTTGCGACCTTTTGCCACATTTCAGGCTTCAAACATAAAGATATAAAACTGTATTTTTTTGTGAAGAATCAACAACAAGTGGGACACAATCATGAAGTGGAACGACATTTATTGGATATTTCAAACTTTTTTAACAAATCAAAAACTGAAAAATTGGGCGTGCAAAATTATTCAGCCCCCTTAAGTTAATACTTTGTAGCGCCACCTTTTGCTGCGATTACAGCTGTAAGTCGCTTGGGGTATGTCTCTATCAGTTTTGCACATCGAGAGACTGAAATTTTTTCCCATTCCTCCTTGCAAAACAGCTCGAGCTCAGTGAGGTTGGATGGAGAGCATTTGTGAACAGCAGTTTTCAGTTCTTTCCACAGATTCTCGATTGGATTCAGGTCTGGACTTTGACTTGGCCATTCTAACACCTGGATATGTTTATTTTTGAACCATTCCATTGTAGATTTTGCTTTATGTTTTGGATCATTGTCTTGTTGGAAGACAAATCTCCGTCCCAGTCTCAGGTCTTTTGCAGACTCCATCAGGTTTTCTTCCAGAATGGTCCTGTATTTGGCTCCATCCATCTTCCCATCAATTTTAACCATCTTCCCTGTCCCTGCTGAAGAAAAGCAGGCCCAAACCATGATGCTGCCACCACCATGTTTGACAGTGGGGATGGTGTGTTCAGCTGTGTTGCTTTTACGCCAAACATAGCATTTTGCATTGTTGCCAAAAAGTTCAATTTTGGTTTAATCTGACCAGAGCACCTTCTTCCACATGTTTGGTGTGTCTCCCAGGTGGCTTGTGGCAAACTTTAAATGACCCTTTTTATGGATATCTTTAAGAAATGGCTTTCTTCTTGCCACTCTTCCATAAAGGCCAGATTTGTGCAATATACGAATGATTGTTGTCCTATGGACAGAGTCTCCCACCTCAGCTGTAGATCTCTGCAGTTCATCCAGAGTGATCATGGGCCTCTTGGCTGCATCTCTGATCAGTCTTCTCCTTGTATGAGCTGAAAGTTTAGAAGGACGGCCAGGTCTTGGTAGATTTGCAGTGGTCTGATACTCCTTCCATTTCCATATTATCGCTTGCACAGTGCTCCTTGGGATGTTTAAAGCTTGGGAAATATTTTTGTATCCAAATCCGGCTTTAAACTTCTTCACAACAGTATCTCGGACCTGCCTGGTGTGTTCCTTGTTCTTCATGATGCTCTCTGCGCTTTTAACGGACCTCTGAGACTATCACAGTGCAGGTGCATTTATACGGAGACTTGATTACACACAGGTGGATTGTATTTATCATCATTAGTCATTTAGGTCAACATTGAGAGATCCTCAGAGATCCTCACTGAACTTCTGGAGAGAGTTTGCTGCACTGAAAGTAAAGGGGCTGAATAATTTTGCACGCCCAATTTTTCAGTTTTTGGTTTGTTAAAAAAGTTTGAAATATCCAATAAATGTCGTTCCACTTCATGATTCTGTCCCACTTCTTGTTGATTCTTCACAAAAAATACAGTTTTATATCTTTATGTTTGAAGCCTGAAATGTGGCAAAAGGTCGCAAAGTTCAAGGGGGCCGAATACTTTCGCAAGGAACTGTATATTTACATTTTCATCATTTAGCAGTCATTTAGCAGACACTCTTATCCAAATTGACTGACAGGAGCAATTAGGTTTAAGTACCTTGCTCAAGGGCATGTCAACAGATTTTTTTCAGCTTGTCAACTCAGGGATTTCAAACCAGCGACCTTTCGGTTACTGTCCCGATGCTTTTAACTGCTAGGCTACCTGCCACCAGGTTTTCCTCTAGGATTTTGGCAGTGCTTAGCTCCATTCCGTTTCTTTTTTATCCTGAAAAACTCCCTAGTCCTTAACAATTACAAGCATTCCAATAACATGATGCAGCCACCACTATGCTTGAAAATATGGACAGTGCTACTCAGTAATGTGTTGTATTGAATTTTCCTCAAACATAACATTTTGTATTCAGGACAAAAAGTGAATTGCTTTGCCACATTTTTTACAGTATTGCTTTAGTGCTTTGTTGCAAACAGGATGCATGTTTAGAATATGTTTTATTCTGTACAGGCTTTCTTTTCACTCTGTCAATTAGGTCAGTATTATGAAGTAACTACCATGTTGTTGATCCATTCTCAGTTTTCTCCTATCACAGTCATTCAACTCTGTCACTGTTTTAAAGTCACCCTCATGGTGAAATCCCTGAGCAGTTTCCTTCCTCTCTGGCAACCATGCTCAAAGGGATATTCAATGTCTACTTTTTTGCTTTGTTTTTAATGAGGTAGTCATTCAAAAATCATGTTAAACACTATTATTGCACACAGAGTGAGTCCATGCAAGTGACTCGTTAAGCAAGTGTTTACTCCTGAACTTATTTAGGCTTGCCATAACAAAGGGGTTGAATACTTATTGAGTCAAGACATTTCAGCTTTTAATTCATTTGTAAACATTTCGAAAAACATGATTCCACTTTGTCATTATGGGGTATTGTGTGTAGGTCAGGGATAAAATGTTAATGTAATCCATTTTAAATTCAGGCTGTAACACAACAAAATGTGGACAAATTTTAGGGGTGTGAATACTTTCTGAAGGCACTGTGTAACGGTCTGAGTGTAGTGGGTGAGGAGTCAGGCGAAGGAAGCAGAGAGTTCAGGGGAGTGCTATTTTAATGCACTGATAAACGCTGAACATAAGCCAACCCTCACAAAAACACAGGGCGTACTGAACAAACAAATGCCCCAAACAGGGGGACTTAAACTGTCCAGGGAAAACACACAAAATGGGAAACCACAAAACCCAATAGACGTGCACACAAGCACACCAAACAGACGATCACAATAATTAATCCCGCACAAGGAACCCTGCGGGCCGGCTGACTAATAAAGCCTACTACCTAACTCAAAACAGGTGCACACAATCAACACATAAGGAGGGGGAGGAAATAATCAGTAGCAGCTAGTAGGCCGGTGACTACAACCCCGAGCGCCACCCGAACGGGAAGGGAAGTGTCCTTCGGTCGGAGTCGTGACACACTGTATGTAGGCGCATTCAATTGGATCCTATATTGAACAGGCCAAGATGTTACCAGGGCATGCATAAGCTTCTGACTCCACAGTGGACAAGAATGAACTGATCCGAGCGATGTTACACAGTTGGAAAAAGGACACTTTATAGAAGTCACAGATTGTTCTCTCCAGTACCGCACAGCAAGCAGTACCAATGCACCAAGTCTGGAACCAACAGGATCCTGAACAGCTTCTACCCCAAGCCATAAGACTGCTAAATAGTAAAATATTAAACTATCCAGACTATCTGCATTGACCCCTTTTGCACTAACTTTTATTTTACTCATCACATACTCACATGCTTATGTGATGAGTAAAATAAAATAAAAGTTAGTGCAAAAAAACAGTCGCTGCTACTGTTTATTATCTATCCTGTTGCCTAGTCACCTTAAGCCTAGTTATACAGTATGTGCATATCTACCTCAATTACCTTGTAACCCTTCACATCGACTGGTACCCCGTGTATATTGCTAAATTACGTGTTATTACTTTTATATTATTTCTTTATTTTCTTTCTATCTGCAATGTTGGGAAGGGCCCGTAATTAAGCATTTGACTGTTAGTCTAACCTGTTCTTTACAAAGCATGTGACAAATACATTTCGATTTGATTTAATCTGATGCTGCGGATGTGTGCTTCAAATGAGAGGTTAGAGTCAAAAGTTACACCAGGGTGTCTGGTGCTGGGGGGGGAAGCTGCAATGTTGTCATCATCTAGAAAAATTGCAGATGTGCTCAGTATCCGATACAATATATTTGACAAATGATTGATTCAATGTAACAATAGGCCTACATGAAAACACAACAAGAGAAACATATTTATAGCTAAAAGGGTTGCAAAGAGATGGAATGTGACCGGTGACTTAAAAAATGTACAAGTTTACTACCAGCATTTTTTTAACATTCAAGAATATGAATAACTTTCAAGGACATCATATGTAAAATATACACAGTGCACAAAACATTAAGAACACCTGCTCTTTCCATGACAGACTGACCAGGTGAATCCAGGTGGAAGCTATAATCCCTTATTGATGTCACTTGTTAAATCCACTTCAAAATCCACTATAGATGGAACCATCTATAGTTTATCTCAAGGGAAGGAACTCAGTAAAAACATTGAGATTGAGAGTAGATGGTGAAAACAAGAGCATCTCTAATGATACCCATACGATTAAAAGCTTTTGCGCACCGTGCATTCATTGTTGTTGCACATTATAGAATATTTGACTTTACCGTTAAAAATGCAGCCATAGCCTATTCATTGATTGCGCTTTATAATGGCAAATTGATGATTGTGGTGGTGGTGGTGGTGGTGATGGGTCGTTCGCGACGGGGTCTTTTTAGTGAACGTAGGGAACCGAATTGCATCGGTGAAAGATCCGGCTATTTGGCTCCCTGATTTGCATACTGCTACTAATGCTTTTTGAGCTCAAAACGTTTTTCTGCAGATAAGTAACAAAATAATTATCTAAAGAGGGCGAATTCGCACTGCAGAAACTAGAGAGAGTGGGGGTAATGTGTCAATCAGGTCAACGCTGATTTTTTTCAGCGCATAAAATATTTGTTGGACCAGGTAAAAATGTATTTGACCACGCATGCCCACCGATCTTACATAATGGTAGCCTACCTTTTGGGCATTACATTGGAAATCTTAAATTGTTTTATGGTTCTAGTTCGATTTTTAAGCATTTTGAACGAAAAGCCGTTTGGGAGCCAAATGAGCTGGCTTTTTTTATCTGAACAGAGCCAAATGAGCCGGCTCACCAAAAAGACTCGGAATGAATACTTTTTTTCTGGTGGTATGTACGCTGTTACCGCCCAGATGTGAACCGATGGTATTGTATTATCGTTCTCCGAGCATGAGGATATTATGCTGGCAGATAATCGCAGATATTTTTGTAAAAAAATACAAGTCCCATCATTGTACCATCTAAACCGCTGTGAAATATATTTTCCATAAGCAAAACTATTGTATTTTCAGCTGTTTGAAGCGGATGTACAAAACCGAAAGTAAAAGACGCAAAAACAACATTTAAGAACGGAAAGATGAGAGATAATACACATAGAACAGATCCACTGCTTATTAGAAATGCTTTCAAATAGAATGGCCGCTCTATAACTCACATTTCTATGTGAATTTGGTAGGGTCACCCAAAAAGTTATATATTGCAGCTTTAAAGAAATATACTTTTAATAAAATACAAATATATGTTTTTGGAATTACTCAACAGAGTCTGCAAAACATAGATTGGTCTCTTGTGCTGAGCAACTGGTTTAATACAGAGTGGTGGTGACTCCTTACTCCACCTTCTCACTTCACTGCAACGCAATACACTGTATATGGGATACATATTAGGTTGTAGAGAAGAAAATATATATATTCCCCTCTCAGCTAAAGTGGGGTGGAAAATACTCAGGGTGGTTTCTACTAACCAAATATTGTATTTTTTTTAGGGGGGGGCCATGTCGCACGGCCTGCTGTCGCCCATATAGCCCCCAATGCAATACACTGTAAAAGACTGTACATGGGATATACTTTATATTGGCTTGTAGAGAGAAAACTTTTCTGCCTCTCTCAGCTAAAGTGGGGAGGAAAATACTCAGTAGGGTCTATACTAACCAAATATGCGTAGTTTATTGTTACAACTTTTTAACCCTTATGTGACTAATGATAATAAATACAATCCACCTGTGTGTAATCAAGTCTCCGTATAAATGCACCTATACTGTGATAGTCTCAGAGGTCCGTTAAAAGCGCAGAGAGCATCATGAAGAACAAGGAACACACCAGGCAGGTCCGAGATACTGTTGTGAAGAAGTTTAAAGCCGGATTTGGATACAAAAATATTTCCCAAGCTTTAAACATCCCAAGGAGCACTGTGCAAGCGATAATATTGAAATGGAAGGAGTATCAGACCACTGCAAATCTACCAAGACCTGGCCGTCCCTCTAAACTTTCAGCTCATACAAGGAGAAGACTGATCATAGATGCAGCCAAGAGGCCCATGATCACTCTGGATGAACTGCAGAGATCTACAGCTGAGGTGGGAGACTCTGTCCATAGGACAACAATCAGGCGTATATTGCACAAATCTGGCCTTTATGGAAGAGTGGCAAGAAGAAAGCCATTTCTTAAAGATATCCATAAAAAGTGTTGTTTAAAGTTTGCCACAAGCCACCTGGGAGACACACCAAACATGTGGAAGAAGGTGCTCTAGTCAGATGAAACCAAAATTGAACTTTTTGGCAACAATGCAAAACGTTATGTTTGGCGTAAAAGCAACACAGCTGAACACACCATCCCCACTGTCAAACATGGTGGTGGCAGCATCATGGTTTGGGCCTGCTTTTCTTCAGCAGGGACAGGGAAGATGGTTAAAATTGATGGGAAGATGGATGGAGCCAAATACAGGACCATTGTCTTCCAACAAGACAATGATCCAAAACATAAAGCAAAATCTACAATGGAATGGTTCAAAAATAAACATATCCAGGTGTTAGAATGGCCAAGTCAAAGTCCAGACCTGAATCCAATCGAGAATATGTGGAAAGAACTGAAAACTGCTGTTCACAAATGCTCTCCATCCAACCTCACTGAGCTCGAGCTGTTTTGCAAGGAGGAATGGGAAAAAATGTCAGTCTCTCGATGTGCAAAACTGATAGAGACATACCCCAAGCGACTTACAGCTGTAATCGCAGCAAAAGGTGGCGCTACAAAGTATTAACTTAAGGGGGCTGAATAATTTTGCACGCCCAATTTTTCAGTTTTTGATTTGTTAAAAAAGTTTGAAATATCCAATAAATGTCGTTCCAATTCATGATTGTGTCCCACTTGTTGTTGATTCTTCACAAAAAAAATACAGTTTTATATCTTTATGTTTGAAGCCTGAAATGTGGCAAAAGGTCGCAAAGTTCAAGGGGGCCGAATACTTTCGCAAGGCACTGTATGTCTATGTTGTAAGGGGGTCAAGATAAATAGCCTAAATTTATTCCTGAGGTAAGATTACAATGACAGCTGTAGCCAACTTTTCTGTTTGACTTACGGCTGATTTGTTACATTAAGCAGGGATCGTGTCTAGTTTATGAGTGAAAGTTTATGAGTGATGGGACAGTGAGTGAGTGTGCTATGTAGAGCCATCATCATGTGCAACATGATTGCAATGTGTATACAAAACATGCATTTCTAACGTATTTCTCAAAAAACTTTCCGAATTAAATGTTGAATGCAAAGAAAGCATATGCCTGGGAGAATGATATCATGTTGGTTTGTATCAATCGTTTGGGTGTTTGTTTGTTTTGCAAACACTCTCATCACATGTCTAGTAGCATAAAGAAACATTTTAGCCAAACACAACGGTCCATTGAGAGGCGTAAAGTGGAATTAAAGAGGAATTACAGCAACAACAACAACACAACGTTTTTACTCAAAAGTGGTCTACTGGTGTAGTTTAAGCATTATTGTGGAAATAGAACATCCAATTTTGTAGTTTTTCTATAAAAGTGTGATTTCTGTAGGGAAAACCTGAAAACATTTCTTTAATTTTCCATAGGCCTACTTGTCGTCATTTATTAATGAATCTATATTATTATTATTATTATTTTATATAGCCTGCCTGAATACATTGTTAGACAGTTTAAACATTTCATTTTTAATGCATTTGATAGGATTTTGTGTGTTGTATTTACAATCAAATTCTATTTTACAATTTTACAGGTTCAAAGTTGGATAATGTCCCCCCCAAAAAAGTGTCATACATGCTAGCATAAGGTGCAATAAGTAGATGAACGAGTCCCATCCTCTCTGAAAATAAAAAGTGAAACGACAATGTTGGAGAACCAGCATGAAGAATAAAAGACCCTACAAAATATTAGGAAATATTAAACAAAGGATGAAACTACAGCAAAACACACATGAGATGTCCCTTGCTGGTAGTATCCTAAAAAATAGGAACATTTCAAGCAAAGAGAGGGAGAAGGCAGAAAAGCTGCAGCAGCGGAAAACATATACTATATAATGCAAGTGCTTCCCAAAGAATGCAGAAGATGAAGAGAGATCAGATGAATTGCAAAGTCCCTCTTTGTCATGCAAATGAACTGAATCCCCCCCAAAAACATTTCCACTGCATTTCAGCCCTGCCACAAAAGGACCAGCTGACATCAAGTCAGTGATTCTTTCGTTAACACAGGTGTGAGTGTTGACGAGGGCAAGGCTGGAGATCACTCTGTCATGCTGATTGAGTTTGAATAACAGACTGGATGCTTCAAAAGGAGGGTGGTGCTTGGAATCATTGTTCTTCCTCTGTCAGCCATGGTTACCTGCAAGGAAACATGTGCCGTCATCATTGCTTTGCACAAAAAGGGCTTCATAGGCAAGGATATTGCTGCCAGTAAGATTGCACCTAAATCAACCATTTATCGGATCATCAAGAACTTCAAGGAGAGCGGTTCAATTGTTGTGAAGAAGGCTTCAGGGCACCCAAGAAAGTCCAGTAAGCGCCAGGACAGACTCCTAAAGTTGATTCAGCTGCGGGATCAGGGCACCACCAGTACAGAGCTTGCTCAGGAATGGCAGCAGGCAGGTGTGAGTGCATCTGCACGCACAGTGAGGTGAAGACTTTTGGAGGATGGCCTGGTGTCAAAAGGGCAGCAAAGAAGCCACTTCTCTCCAGGAAAAACATTGGGGACAGACTGATATTCTGCAAAAGGTACAGGGATTGGACTGCTGAGGACTGGGGTAAAGTCATTTTCTCTGATGAATCCCCTTTCCGATTGTTTGGTGCATCCGGAAAAAAACCGCCCCAGGGTAGCCTAGCCATGATTCTGTATGTGTTACAATCTAGAAAATAGTACAAATAAAGAAAAACCCTTGAATGAGTAGGTGTGTCCAAACTTTTGACTGGTACTGTATATCTGATGTTAGCTATGCTGTGTCTGATTTTGATTTCCCCTATCAACACAGCTATTCTGGCTCCAGGCATGGTAAAGGTGCCAGTGATGGGAAAAATGCAGTAATCAAGAGCCATGCCACCGCATCAGTGAAGTTTGGCCAAGTCCTGATTAGAAACGTGAAGGAGCTCTACAACTACAGCAGAGACAATCTGACAACGGAAGCATCTCCAGATGCAGTACCCATTACCTCCATACCATGTTCTTCATTCCCAGTGAGTACATTGAACAGAAGTCTGTGAGAATATGTTGAGCAATGGAGAGAGGTGAAACTTCATAGTTTGTGTGGTAAGTAACATATTGTTTACATTATGTAAATTATGTCTGATATTAAAGGACTTATTTCAATAACCTCATGAGATTCTTTGTTTTCACACCATAACTTTGAAAGCGATCCTAGAGAACAGATGTGCCAGAGACCCGATGTGCCAGAGACCCGATGTACCAGCTGACAGTGACCAGATGGATGACAGCATCACACACACACACACACACACACACACACACGCCGTCACCGACCCAGAAGATTGGGTGGTCTCGCTTTCCGAGGCCGACGTGAGAAGGGAATTTAATCAGGTCAACAACCTGCAAGGCCGCGGGTCCCGATGGTATTCCAGAGAGCGTTCTCAGAGCATGCACAGAATTTTTAACCTATCCTTGTCCCAGTGTGTAATCCCCTCATGTTTTAAGATGACCACAATCATTCCTGTTCCTAAGAACTCTAAGGCTTCATGCTTTGAGATGCTGGTTATGGCACTAAATTATGACATTAACTCCACCATCCCAGCCACCCTAGACCCACTCCAATTTGCATACCGCCAACACAGAGCCATAGACGACGCAATCTAAATTGCTCTCCAGAAGAATGCCTATGTGAGAATGCTGTTCATTGGCTGCAGCTCAGGGTTCAACATCATTGTCCCATCCAAGCTGTTCACCAAGCTTAGGAATCTGGGTCTGAACACCTCCCTCTGCCACTGGATCCTGGACTTCCTGACTCAAGATCACAGGAGGCAAGATCACCTCCGCCACGCTGACCCTTAACACAGGGGTGTGTTCTTAGTCCCCTCCTGTACTCCCTATTCACCCACAACTGTGTGGCCAGGCACAACTCCAACACCGTTATCAAGTTCGCTGAAGACACGATGATGGTAGGCCTGATCACCTGCAACGATGAGTCAGCCTACAGGGAGGAATTCAGTCACCTGGCAGTGTGGTGCCGGAGCTACAACCTCTCCCTCAACGTCAGCAAGACCAAAGAGCTGATTGTGCACTACAGGAAAAGGGGGGGCAAGCACGCCCCCATCCACATTGACAGGGCGGCAGTGGAGCAGGTATACAGCTTCAAGTTCCTTGGTGTACAAATCACTAAAGACTTAAAATGGTCCTAACACACAGTTGTGAAGAAAGCGTGACAGTGCCTCATCCCTCTCAGGAGGTCGAAAAAGTTTGGCATGGGCCCTCAAATCCTGAAAAGTTTCTACAGCTGTACCATTGAGATCATATTGCCTGGCCGCATCACTGCTTGGTATGGCAATAGCCACGCCCTCGATTGCATGGCGCTACAGAGGGTTGCAAGGACAGTCCAGTACATCAATGTGGCCGAAGTCCCTGCCATCCAGGGCCTCTATATCAGGCGGTGTGAAAAGAAAGCCCGGAATATTGTCAGACTCCAACCACCCAAACCATAGACTACTGTCTCATCGTTGTCAGTGATCAGGCCTACTACTGTTGTGTCTTCAGAAAACATAATGATGGTGTTGGAGTTGTGGCTGGCCACGCAGTTGTGGGTGAACCGGGACTACAGGAGGGGGCTAAGCACGCATCCCCGGTGTTGAGGATCAGCGTGGCAGATGTGTTATTACCTACGCTTACCCCCTGGGGGCGGCCCGTCAGGAAGTCCAGGATCCAGTTGCAGAGGGAGGTGTTTAGTCCCAGGGTCCTTAGCTTAGTGATGAGCTGTGTGGGCACTATGGTGTTGAATGCTGAGCTGTAGTCAATGAACAGCATTCTCACATAGGTGTTCCTTTTGTCCAGGTGGGAAAGGGCAGTGTGGAGTGCGATTGAGGTTTCACTCGTGAAACCCCATCCAAGGTTTCCCTTTTTTCAGGAGGGTAATCAGATCTGGCCACAATGTCTCTCACGTTTGGGGGTCTTTTAAAGACAATACGTGGGGAATGTTAAAGATGGGTTTCAGTTGTGGGTCATTGTCAACAATGTACCAGTGCTTCCTGTTAAATGCCTTCCCCAAGGGTGAGTATCGGGTGAAGTATAAGCATACGTTCTGCTTTTTCTTTCAATTTTGGTTGAAGGTTTTCCCAACTGTTAGCCCTTCAAAACAATCATTGTCATGTTTTACCCAATTTTCTTTAATACGTCCTTTCCTTAAACCTTTGTTTGAGATTCGTGGTCTGTTTCTGGTACGAAGCATCAGAGCTACATATCCTTTTAATGAGGCTGAATTGACTTAAAGGGATACTTTTAATGAGTGGGCATGGATGGAAGTGGTCCCCTCTAAGGAGGGTGTTACTATCCATATGTTTCCTATAGAGATCTGTAGAGAGGGAGGTTTTGCCCATAATAACCATCACATTGTGATAGGTCATAGTTATTGGTGAAATTAAGGTGCTCATTCATAGAGTTTGGATAGGCATGGAATTCCAATAGTTCTTCCTGGGTCCCTGTATACACTATAGATCAGGAAAATATCATCCAAATATCTCAGAATGAGGAAAATATTGGGGAGAAAAGGGTTAAGTTCTGGATTCAGCACCACCTGTTTTGCTAACATTCCTAGATACATGTTAGCATAATTAGGAGCCATAGTGCTTCCCATTGCTGTCCCTTTGGTCTGGAGGAAAAGGCTCCTCTGAAGAGAAAATTCTTGGAGGTTAGTACCAGTTCAGCCAAGTCCACAACACAATTGGTACTGGGTAGAGCATTAAGGGGTGTTCATTGAGGTAGAATATAGGATGGTAACATCAAAAGTACAACAAAAAAAAAAAAATCTGGTATAGAGTCCACAGATTTAAGGAGATAAAATCAAGGATCTCTGGTGTACGTGCGGAGAGAGCTCACCCAGGGCTTCACAAAATGGTCTACAAAGGTTGAAATGTTCTCTGTCAGAGATCAGTTGCTACTCACAATAAGCCAGCCTGGTATAGCTGGCGTCTTTTTAATTTTGGGGAGAGTGTAAATGACAGGTGTGGTTGGGCAGGCAACTTTCATATATGCAAAATTCTGTCTTTGTAATTTCCATTTCATTCAAAAACTTAAAACAGTTCATCATGGATCAGAGACTTGAATTGATTAGTAGGATCCCCAGGGAGTCTTTGCAAAATAAATCATCTCTGAGAATTTTCTTTCCATAGTCTGCAGCATTTTACATCACTATTGCACGTCCTTTGTTGGCAGGTTTTATAATGATAGTGGAGTCATTCTTGAGTTCCATAAGGGATACTTTCTCTGCTTTCGACATATTGCTGAATACCTTGTGTTCTTGTTTCTTAGCCAGGAGATTATGTGCATCTTTCTCAACTAGGTGACAGTATTTTTCAAGAGAGGTATTTCTTTTGGGAGGTATACGTGTGCTTTTTCTCTTAAAATATGTATTTTCCCCATATCATGTCCTCAGAGCGAGAGTCAAGTTCATTGTCATTCTGGTTATCAATGGGAAGAGCATTAACACTCTGTCCTGTCTGGTTACTTGTCTCATTCAATGTATTTACATTGGCAGGTGCATAGGGAGCAAACCCCATTACCAAAGAATTCAGTCAATCTCAAGCTGCGGAAAAACTTTGGAAGTCTATAACGGTATTACAGTCATTGGCCTGTGCCGTTGGGACAAATGACAGTCCCTTACCTAAGGCAGATGAGCATGTGTTTGACAAGTTCATTACAATGTCTTCCTCCGTGTGAGTCGGAGGGACTTCGGGTGTTATGCATTATCCACACTTCAATGTTTTGAAAGGTGGGCTTTTATTTTGAAGGTTCTCTCATTACCATACAAAGTGATGTCTGGGTTTGTGCTGCATGCAAAATATTAGTTGGTTGAGAGCCCCACAGTGGAGGTTGTCATAATACTCATAAAACCTAGCGTCAAACAGAGTAGTTCCAATGGGTTTTCCACCATTAATGGTTCTCATAGGGAATTTTTAGAAACACTTAATAAGGGCTGTGTTTCGGGTAGACTTACCCTGACTTGACCCTTTGATAACCATGTAAATCTCTCTCGGATATGGTGACTTTGATCAATATAGTCGGCTGTATTTACACTCGGATTCGAAAACGCTAATTGGCATCATGCAAGACTACAAATCCCTGCAAGCTCCTGCACGTCATCTCTAGCTGACACCTTTGCTAACAGGTATTGTGCACAGGAGGTTGGTGGCCGCTTAATTAGGGAAGATGGCCTCGTGGTAATGGCTGGAATTGTTTTGCGGGTAAATACAGGCGAATATATTGACAGTCTCCTTGGCCTAGAGATTTACACGGTTATCAAAATGTCACGCCAGGGTAAGCCTACACGAAACACAGCTCCTAGTTTGTTTTAAAAAAATGCCTATGGGAAGAATGTATGAAGGAAAACCTATTGGAACCATTTCCCTGTTTGACTGCTAGGTTTTATGGGTAGTATAACTCATACCGTGGTACTCTATTGTCGCTGAGCGTTGAATGACCTGAAAAGACTAGGGGGCGTGGACTCGATTCTCCACACGCCCAGCATAACCTATTTAACGGCATCTGCGACGACTATTAATTACATTGTTTACTTCTGTTCATCTGTCATTGCAATGGCACAAGCCGATTCAAGAAACGAAGTAGCAGAGCGCATTGGATACATCACACGAGTCCAGAGTTTCAGCGCGTGCCATCGATTGCACAGGTACCAGTGCAATCCTTTTCTATCTTTTTTTGTTGTTGTAAACGACGACGCAATAGGCAGCTTAATGCAGGGTTGCCATCTAGAAACTGCTGCAGAGGCTGCGAGACGAGTGCAAGATGGAAAGCATTTTGGTATGATTGTGTTTCCAGTGAGACGTTTTATTTGATAGAAGGGAGAGTTTTAACGCCACGAAACGAAATTGGAATCATGCATGACCTGTTGCGTCAATCCCGGAAGATCATGGGATCTGTAGTTCTATTGTAGAGACAGCGAAGCCATCAACTTCTTAAAATTGTTAAAGGTTTTTATTATATATTTGTTGAATTGAAACCTCATGTATTGTGTTGTCTCTCCAGCCCGACGTTGAGTGATGAGGTAAACAAGAAGATATTTGGGAAGTGCAACAATCCCAATGGCCATGGACACAACTATAAAGGTCAGTCATTGGTCAAGGTCTCATCCAAACATGCACGTAGGACCAATAGGACCAATTCTGTTGTCAGTTATTGTCTGATTCACAGTTGGCCTATAGGTTACATAGCTGTCCTGTTCCATAACTTCAAACTGGGTCTAACCCAATGTTTATCTAAGGCTCTGTTGTGTTTTTATTTTTGTAGTAGAGGTGACGGTACGGGGAAAGGTAAGTCCCACCTGAGACTTTGCGTCGTACCATATTCATAAAAACACGACTTACAAAACATTCTCATGGTTGCTAGTGGTATAAACACACCAGTAAATCACATGACACTCTCATGATATGAAAGCAGTCTGCCTCCTTGGTAATGGATGTTGGAAACACACAGACCGTCACAGAGCTTCTCTTTGTCCATCTCCAGATCGATCGTCACACAGGCATGGTGATGAACATTACAGATCTGAAGCAACACATCGAGGTGAGACCCTCCCTTTCTTCCAATCCAATCCTGGACTTGACTTTTTTGATTTGAAGCGAAGGCTATGCTTTGATAGCGTAGGCTGCTAGACTATTAATTTCTTCATTAGTTTCACATTTATAGCGCATTTTAGAGAATAAGGAAAATGTGCATTAATTAATTTGTGTGTTATTTACAAACTCATGTATAATTCTGATACAGGAAGTCATCATGATTCCGTTGGACCATAAAAACCTGGATAAGGACGTCCCCTACTTTGCTAATGTTGTCAGGTGTGTGCTCCTCTACTGGACCGTAGCCTTATGTTTATGAGTAACGGGTGGATTTTCAGTTCGGAGCATGTGATTCAGAGTTTCCATGGTTTAATTATTTTTTTTTTGTCTGCTGTACAGCACAACAGAAAACGTGGCTGTATATATCTGGGACAACATGGTCAAGCAGCTACCAGCCAATCTTCTCTACGAGGTCAAGATTCACGAGACTGACAAGAACATTGTTGTATATCGAGGAGAATAGCCAGCCACCTTCAGTACCTTGTAATTAGTACGATCTTTACTAATTTATATTATGTAGTATGCACATCTCACATTTGAGTTCATAGATGGACTTATGCGATGTGTTATGATAGTATTAAAGTGCAGAGTTGAGGTTATCCTATTGAATAGTATTGTGCATCATTTGCTGGTGCAATCCACTCTACAACTTTGTTATAATAATAAATGGAATTGCTTGTGCCTCTCTACAATGCATCTACAATAGAGAACATCTAGAATGTACCTGACTACAGATTGACCACTAGAGTGCAGGATCTGAATGCCTCATAGCCCAGTAAGCAGCTTGACTTGACTGAAATGTCTAGTTTAGGGGTGTCAAACTCATTCCTTGGAGGGCCTAGTGTCTGCTGGTTTTTAGTTTTTTCTTTTAATTAAGACTTAGACAACCAGGTGAGGAGAGTTGCTAATCAGTGACCTTAATTCATCAAACAAGTACAAGGGCTCCCAAGTGGCACAGCAGTCTAAGGCACTGCATTTCAGTGCTAGAGGCATTACCAACAGACCTTGGCACAATTGGCCCAGCGTGTGTTTGACCAGGGTAGGCTGTCATTGAAAAATAAGAATTAGTTCTTAACTGACTTGCCTAGTTTAATAAAGGTTAATACAAACAGGGAGGAGCAAAATCCTGCAGAGACTAAGCATTGTGTGGAATGAGTTTGAGACATGGTATAGTATGTCAAATCATCAACAACAACAAAAAGGTTCAGAGACTGTCACACTGTTTGTGGGAACAAGCTAAAATGGGCTTAGAAAAGCCATAAATGCTTATTGTTTCATTCTAAATTCTCATCAACTGATATTGATCAATTACCATTTAAAAAAAAAAAAAATAATCACCTTTTATTTAACCGGGTAGGCAAGTTGAGCAAGTTCTCACTTACAACTGCGACCTGGCCAAGATAAAGCAAAGCAGTGCGACAAAGACAACACAGAGTTACACATAAACAAACATACAGTCAATAACACAAAATAAAATATTAAAATCTATGTACAGTGTGTGCAAATGTAGGGAGGTAGGCAATAAATAGGCCATAGAGGTGAAAATAGTTACAATTTAGCATTAATACTGGAGTGATGGATGTGCAAGTAGAGCTAGTGGGGTGCAAGAGGGTAAGTAATAATATGGGGATGAGGTAGTTGGGTGTGCTGTTTACAGATTGGCTGTGTACAGGTACAGTGATCGGTTAGCTGCTCAGACAGCAGATGCTTAAAGTTAGAGAGGAAGATATAAGATTTTGTTTTGCAATTTGTTTGAGTCATTGGCAGTAGAGAACTGGAAGGAAAGGTGGCCAAAGTAAGTGTTGACTTTGGGGATGACCAGTGCAATATACCTGCTGGAACGTGTGCTACGGGTGGGTGCTGCTATGGTGACCAGTGAACTGAGATAAGGCGGGGCTTTACCTAGCAAAGACTTGCAATATTGAACAGTAGGCTACCATATTTCGTTAATTGTTGGGGCACAATATTCTGGAGTGTCTCACATGGACCTGGAGTGGCTCTCTTTACTTTCCTTTTAAAAAGGATTAGATCTCGTGACTTGTATAAGATCCTACAGTATGATCTTATACATGCACAGCCCTGGAACATGAACTACAGTCCCCACCATCTCGGTCTTCTTGTTATGAGCTCCTCCACAGATGAATAAAGCATGTATATACTGTAGTATATCCCGGCACCTTAACACCAGACCGCCCTTACGTGATTTATGGAGATAGTGCAAGCGGGAACTATGACGTTAACGAGAAGCCAGTAGTAAGGTATTTCATCTTCTAGACATTAAATAACAAATGTTTCGTGATGCATGATTCTCTTTCAGACCTCCAGGTTAACCACAGCTAGCACATACTGTAAATTAGAAACAGTTTTTACGCTGGTACTGTAGAATCCTGAAACAAATGTCAGTCACAAATCATAGCTGACACAATGTCAACATACTACAACTCATCATACAGTTCAGTGGTGAGGCTTTGGGGCAGTATGTGTGCTTACAGATTGGTACTCATGTGATGACCATGTATTTTAGTAAGCCTGCTTTCAAATCCTCTCAGTGCATCTTGGTGTGTTTTTTTTCTCCTCGGTTTTCATTCATTCATGGCTTAAAATCTGTCACCTAACCACAACCACTTTGTCTAATAAACTGCAATGCGGATCCCCTGAATACTCTTGTGATTCAGACCACAACATATGTGAAATGTCATAAGGTATATGTAGATAGGATGATGACACTGAAACGAGGGGGCCCTTCTCTGCCAGAGTTATGATTTATTTGAAGGATGTACTGGGTGACTGTATAGTATGAGGCAAGATGTTACCACGGCACCAACCCACAATTAATCAGATTCCAAAAATGTGCGTCATGCACCCGCAGACCTGATGCTATGATCATGCTAGAGCACGATAGAGCAGGTCCAAGTTTCCCCTTAGAAATTGATCCTAGGTCAGTTTTAGATTTTAACTCCCAAAAAGGTTTGGATCTAAGGAAGGTAGGCTGATCCTAGATCTGTGCCTACGAGCAACTTTTAACTGGAGCAGTAGAGATGGCATCACACAGTGCACAGTGCTTTGGGCCCTATCATTACACCCACATACTAGGCAGTAAGATTATAGCAATTACCAGGTAAAAGCCTGTCATTAGGGATCTGCTTCATATAAGGTGGTTTGATAGCATCTTCCTATGAGGATAATCAATGTGGTGCATTATGACCATGGATCAAACCATCCAAGACTTTCTTTATTAGCTGTGTCTCTCCTGAAGACCTGCAGGTGATTCCTCAACAGTTTTTGGGACTCGAAGCACGCCGATTTGATTACTCAAACTGTATTGACAAACATATCACATTTCAGTTGTAATTTCTCATGAACATGTGTGCAGAGTGAAACATCCACCCCCCTCTTTTGAAGACAAATAATTGTTTTTACACGTTTGTGTTTTTTATTTTTCCTTCATTTAACTAGGCAAGTCAGTATATATATATATATTTTTTTACAATGACAGCCTACCAGGGAACAGTGGGTTAAACTGCCTTGTTCAGGGGCTGAACGACAGATTTTTACCTTGAGGATTCAATCCAGCAACCTTTCGGTTACTGGCCCAATGCCCTAACCACTAGGCTACCTGCTGCCCAAGTTTTACTGAAGCTGTGAGATGTATTTTATCATTCCTCCTCCTGACCCCCAACCCCCCCACTATGACAGTGTCCCAAAAGAGACTATAATACACACACACAGCCCATGCTGTTATCATTTAATGTGTTTCACGCCAAACAAAAAACCCATTCACTGAGATGTGGCCCCGAGCCAGAACACAACCTTGATGATAAGCCGTACAAGAGCCTTGGAGGAGGAGGAGCAGGAACAATTATTCCACTGGCATCTAACTGGCTCTATCACAGAGGCTAGGGTTGAGAGGTCTGAGCTGAAGAGACTTAGGAGACTGGGAGATGGATTTAGTACATTTATTAAAGAAAGGGTTGGTATAAAGGCTGGGAAGCCAAGGCGTTAGAATTCAATCAAACTATCATCTGTTGGCTGCCAGGATACACAACTCTTATTCTGACAACTGGAAGTAGTCTACCTGAGTGGAAGCAGTCTACCTAAGGCACTGCATCTCAGCACTAGAGGCGTCCCTACAGACACCCTGGTTCAAATCCAGCCGTGATTGCGAGTCCCATAGGGCGGCTCACAATTGGCCCAGCGTCGCCCGGGTTTGGCCGGTGTAGGCCGTCATTGTAAATAAGAACGTTTTCTTAACTGACTTGCCTAGTTAAATAAAGGTAAAAAAACAAAAACAAACTGGTGTTACTCCTTTTTTTTCACCTTTATGGGAAAACAGCTACAGCTTACAGCAAATACCAAACTGCGGGCTTGATTGAATGGCATCTCAGAGGTTTTCATAACAGGAATGTTGGTACAGTTTGACCTTGTGCAGAAAAAGCCTTGATTTTTTAACAAAGTCATCCAGGTAAAATGGTACAGTAAACTGAACTTGATATCCAGTGTGGTACTCCCCACCGAGGTCAAATTCTTCAACTCCATCTGCTTCAACCTGGTGCTTGTGGAAAACTCTGAAATGTACTGTCATGCGATCTTCTTTGTCAGATAATGCTGGGGAAATTAATATTTTCAACTGTCATGGTGATTAAAAAGTGAAATGGCCTGTCCTCTGCATGCCCCAAGATGAAATAAACCAATCATCCTCCCTGTCATTTCTTCCACCTACTAAGTAAACATGTAATGTCACGCACGGCGTCCCTATCTCTTTCCCTGCCTGTAGAGATGTTGTCTGCAGGAGAAAAGTCCTGTCAGATGTGAGTTCTAAAGAGCTTAACCTGGAAAGGACAGGTTATGTCAGGTACTGTAGGAAGTGTTTGTATAGAGAGAATTTAATGACCACAGACAGATCGGATGAATGTGGGGAAATACCGATGGATGTTGGTAACGCTTTAGAATAGCTTTCAAGTAATAAACGTTAACCCTTTATAACAGGCAGCTCAGCTAATTTTGACAACCAATTTTAAATGAAATAAAACATATTAATTTTGTTTGGCATATTTTACCATCTCAACCAATGCCATTTAGTAAAATGATCATGTGGTTTTCATTATCAGACTCCTATATATTCTTTAACACCCATTCAATGATGGTTGAAAACCAGGAAGTGAATGTGAGCAAAAGCCAAACCTAATTGACCACACATTGTTTTACTAATTGTGTATAAAATGGGGAATGACAAGGTTGTGAAATGTTGTTGACCCCTAAAAACATAATTTAAGAATGATTAAATTACTACTATATTGTTGTTTTAGACATTTAAGAAAAATATGCTTTACCAAGCTGTTGAGTTACCCATTAAAGGAATGCTATTAAAGGAATGCTATTAAAGGAATGCTATTAAAGGAATGCTATTAAAGGAATGTCATTAAAGGAATGCTATTAAAGGAATGCCATTAAAGGAATGCTATTAAAGGAATGCTATTAAAGGAATGCTATTAAAGGAATGTCATTAAAGGAATGCTATTAAAGGAATGCTATTAAAGGAATGCTATTAAAGGAATGCTATTAAAGGAATGCTATTAAAGGAATGCCATTAAAGGAATGCCATTAAAGGAATGCTATTAAAGGAATGCTATTAAAGGAACGCTATTAAAGGAATGCTATTAAGGGAATGCCATTAAAGGAATGCTATTAAAGGAATGCCATTAAAGGAATGCTATTAATGGAATGCCATTAAAGGAATGCTATTAAAGGAACGCTATTAAAGGAATGCTATTAAGGGAATGCCATTAAAGGAATGCTATTAAAGGAATGCCATTAAAGGAATGCTATTAAGGGAATGCCATTAAAGGAATGCTATTAAAGGAATGCCATTAAAGGAATGCCATTAAGTCATTGTTAGTGATAATGGACAATAGAACAGTATTGTATAGTATTTTTTTTTACTTCTCCTGTCCTATCCGTTGTCCTGTGTGAATTTAAGTATGCCCTCTCTAATTCTCTCTTTCTTTCTCTCTCTTGGAGGACCTGAGCCCTAGGACCATGCCTCAGGACTACCTGACATGATGACTCCTTGCTGTCCCCATTCCACCTGGCCATGCTGCTGCTCCAGTTTCAACTGTTCTGCCTGTGATTATTATTATTTGACCATGCTGGTCATTTATGAACATTTGAACATCTTGGCCATGTTCTGTTATAATCTCCACCGGCACAGCCAGAAGAGGACTGGCCACCCCACATAGCCTGGTTCCTCTCTAGGTTTCTTCCTAGGTTTTGGCCTTTCTATGGAGTTTTTCCTAGCCACCGTGCTTATACACCTGCATTGCTTGCTGTTTGGGGTTTTAGGCTGGGTTTCTGTACAGCACTTTGAGATATCAGCTGATGTACGAGGGGCTATATAAATAGATTTGATTTGGATTCATAGCTTATATTGAGGCTAAATACACATATTTTGCAGAACAAGAATTGTTCTGATAATTCTTTATTGCTGTGACAGTTAAAGGGTTAATCAACTATGTATAAGTAGTGTAGATACTACATTTTTTACTTTTCTAATACATGTACAATATTTCCTGTGTGTTTGATCAGTAAAGCTATAATAAAACATGTTTTTCTGTCAGTGTTTGGTTTGATTATAATGAAAATCCGCAGGTATTTCGATTTCACGGAGGATTAAGGGAATTCTGCCTCAGCATTTTCAGTTTGGCTGCACTGAGTACTTTGCTCAGAATTACAGAGTACTCAAAGTACCAAACGCTCTGTTACAGAAAACATTGCTGTCATTACCTTTTGACTAATTACACTGACACGGTACACTGAATAGACGCAAACAAATAAAGATGATTTATCTTTTTAGCAGGTTCAGGCTCACTGAATCCCCTTTCTGTGAATTTTCACCTTAGTGGTGCAGTGTATCGGGGGTTAACATAGAGCTTTCCTCCGGGGAGGGGAGGTGGGGGCAGACGGTCTCTGTGTGTTGTGCCCCTGTCAGTGGGTGGTGGAGCTTAAAAGAGGGTGTGGAGGGAGGAGAAGGGGAGGAGAGGGAGGGAGGTGTTTGGGGGGAATGTTGAAGCTCGTTTCTGTTTTCTTTTTGCACGTCAGATCCCTCCTCTCTCTCTCCCTCCCCCTTCCTCCCTTTCTCCAGACAGATCTGTTCTTCTCAGGGTCAGGTAGCAGGGCTGCAGTGAGCACACATACACACACACACACACACACACACACACTCCCCAGAGCACCGGCGAGCACACACACTTGCTCCCCAGAGGCCGGTGGGTGAAGACAGGATGGGGTGTAGCTCCCAGAAAGAGATGTGAGGATGGAGAAGAGAGTGTGTGTCATCCAGACAGACTTCCGTCAGTACAAACCCATCATCGCCATCCACAGCAAGCCACTGGCACACGTAAGAACCACCTCTCCTCCTTCTCTTTGGATCCACTTCTCTGTGTCTGGTTCTGTTTCTGTCTCTCTCTCTCTCTCTCTCTCTCTCTCTCTCCATGCTTGTTAAATTGGTTACAGCCCCTCCTCTGTTCTGCAGGAGGCCTACCCCCTGAGTTAGGGGGTCTAGTGTTGGTCTCTACTCTTCCTGCAGGGGGAGGGAGTGAGTGAACTTATACATCAGTGACTGAATGAGAGGAGGCATTTGTTGTTTTACTTGCTGCCTCTTCAGCAGGGAAGAGTAACAGTCTTCCCTAGTGGTTAGTTAACCTTGAGAGAGTGTTTATGGCTTTGACAGACAGTGATAATGTTGTCTGTCTGGAGAGACTCACATCGATGCAGCAAAGGAATGCAAACAGACTGTCAATCAGCCAGGCAGAAGACATGGGGGATAGTTTGGTTGAATTGTTGAAAATCAATATTGGTCTCAAAGTTCTCTGAAAGTATGTAATATATTAGAGATTTCCGTCAGGCTTGCGTGTTTAGTTATACTGAGAGTGAGTGGTACTTCAGATTGGATAGTACAGCAGTGTGTGAGTCAGATCTGAGATGGATGATATCTTTGTATGATCAACGAGCCTGTGACATCAGCCTGTCTCTCTCCATTGCAGACCATGTGGGATCTCTCTCACACACACACACACACACACACACACACACACACACACACACACACAGCTTTTGAAGTCATCAAAAGCAGTGTGATTTTCGCACCTTGATAATACTGTTTATTATGGGTCAAGACATTACAGCACAGTGTGTATGGGTCAGGTATGGTATAGTGTTCACATTCCAGACACCTTGTAATGAAATAAACTAATTGAAAGGTAGAGTTCTTTTACAGTGTTTTGATTTTCCAGATGATAATGGGTGTGTTTCATGAACGCTGCATATTATTAAATCACCAGGAGCTCTAGTTTGACTGCTGTCGCTCTATGTTTCTGTGTTGGAATTCCTCAGCATCCCAAAACAGCTGTACTGAAGATATTCTCTCTCGGGTCTTGGCTTATGAAATCGAATCATATGAAAACAATCATGTCATTGATCTAATTGCAATCCAATAGCAGTACATGCACCCAGAGATCAAACGCAGCACCTGTAGATGTAGGCCTGCATGTGTAGTGGTCGGGTGATCAAAGAGTCTGTGTGCTTACCTCCATGACCTGGACCTGCTAAAGTTCAGGTAGAGGCCAGACCAATCTGCTTCAGATTGGGCTGGGCTGCAGTTCAACCACCTGGCATTGTTTAGAGTAGTACTGTGTGTGTTTAAGGATATAGCCTAGCTTTATATGTGTTGTAGTGGGTCAGAGTTATGTTAATAGTTCTTGCTTAAAATCATCACAACCTTCTTATTATAAAGTGAAACCGTGTAGATTAAGATTGTAGGGCTTAGTATTATTTTACACAGACTGATGAGAAACCAGTGGGTGGTACAGTACAGATACCCTCAGGTCAATGCAGTGAAAGTACTGTACATTCCAGGCATTTAAGGGCTTTGCAGTATCTTGGAGTTGAGATATCATTGGTTTCCCAGTACTAGAATTGTTCCTACAGTTGGACAACAATGCATTCAACCGAAATGTGTCTTCCGCATTTAACCCAACCTCCCTGAATCAGAGAGGTGCGGGGGGCTGCCTTAATCCACGTCCGGGGAGCAGTCAACTGCCTTGCTCAAGAGCAGAACAGCAGATTTTACCACCTTGCCAGCTCTGGGATTTGAACCAGCAACCTTTCGGTTACTGGCCGAACACTTTTATCATACTGTTGATTGATACAATAAGTTACTGATAAAATGACTAACAGTGCAGAAACGGTGTTAACAAGAGGGACTTTACTTGGGGATCTGCCACTCTGTCCTTGAAAAAAGTGAGTGTGAAGTTCAGAGAGGGAGAGAAAAATAAAGGTATCTTCTGGATTCTCCCTTTCTCTATCTTTGTTAGGCCTATTTACAGATCTAGATAAAATGGAAAGATCAGTTCACTGAAAAGTAACAATGTGCACGAATCGCATAAATGTAGGTGTGTGTGCGTGCCTATGTGTACATATGTGTGTGCATGCATGCTCCTGTATATGTGTTTTGACATTTTCTGATGGGACAAACATCCTCCCTCCTCAAGTCATGACACAAACGCTCTGCTCCACAATAAGTCCCATTCATCAAGCAGGAGGGGATGTACATAACAAAGACAGAGGTTCATCAGGGTTAGCTGCCTTATTCACACAGACAATACCCAATGCTTATATAGCTTAGCACTGTGATTATGTGAAAGGTGAACCATTGATGTGTCACTTTAAATATCTTCCCCGTGCTTAGCAGTACTGAGGGCTATGGAGCTAATGTGCAGAATGATGTTAAGTGCGACGATAAATCCAGCCCTGACAAGTAAAATACGGTCTATTCACCTGACTGTAGCCAAGGGAAGTTCAGGTGTGTCTCAGTGTGTATATCCTCAATGTTGGTTAAAAACACACATCTTAAATCATATTTGGACAACAAGGCGAATGCCCACAGACACTTAATGTTTCCCTGTCATTGTTAGTTGACAAACTGTACATGAGTTTGAAGAGGTAAACCCTTTGTTGAGGTTAGGGTTAGAGTTGGGCTAATGACAGCTCTTTTCCAGTGACACAGATACCTTGGCTCAAGCTGCGACAGGTTTTCTATTGCTCTGTGTGTCTCTGTGTGTGTGTGTGTGTGTGTGTGTGTGTGTGTGTGTGTGTGTGTGTGTGTGTGTGTGTGTGTGTGTGTGTGTGTGTGTGTGTGTGGATTTTACACAGCTTTCCTTTTCAAACTTCTTTAGATCGAGCTGTGGAAAATTTGTTCACATCTGTTTTTCCACACAAGGAAACTACAAATTTATGCTTTTGTACTCAAGCCAGAATTGCTTGTAGATTCTTGTTAGCTAAAGAGAGAAAATAAGAGAAGATTGATTTGCCCTGGTGCACAGTAAAAGTCTAAATGATTGCTGTGAGACTTCTCATTGTTCTGGACAGCATGTAGGCCAAGGTTACATGCCAAGCGCACTTCAGTGCCATGTAGAATACTTCAAATATGGAGGTTTCTGTACCTTCATATGAAGTGCTGTTCCAGATATCAAGTATGCACGAGAAGGCATTGATCGTCTGGCTTAGTTTATCACACAAATACAATACCAGGCATGATGTACATCCCAAGTGGCACCCTATTCCCTAGTGCACTACTTTTGGGGTGGCATTTGAGACACAGTTTTAGGCTGGTTCAGTCACCAGTACAATACATTTTTTATTTAACTAGGCAAGTCAATTAAGAACAAATTCTTATTGACAATGACGGCCTACACCGGACAAACCCGGACAATGCTGGGCCAGTTGTGCGCCGCCCTATGGGACTCCCAATCACAACCGGATGTGATTCAAACCAGGGGCTGTAGTGACGCCTCTTGCACTGAGATGCAGTGCCTTAGACCACTGCGCCAATATGCACTTCAAACAGTGGGCTGCAGTGTGTGCACCCAGCACATCTGATTCAAATAACCCATCTAGCCTTTAGTTTGACAGTATATCACATGACTTTAAATCACATGTATTAGCGTTGTACTTGAACAAAAGCCTGCATGCATTTACCGTCCTCCAAGAGTGGCATTTTCCCTTCCCTGAGCAGTGCAGATGAATGAGACGGCAAACCTGGTGACCGCGCTACACCTTCTCTGCCACTGTACTTCGGTTGGCTGTAAAGACTCTCTAGCAGAGAGGGCTGACTATACACTGGACTGAGAGAGCTAGTTCCTAAACCTCTGGTTGTTCCCTCCGATTCACCTCGATTCCCTTTGGAACGATCCAGGGACTCAGACCTGCAGGTCAAAATACTATTTGTTTTCTTTCGATAACTTGATTTAGCTTAATTGTCTGGTGTGCCAGGTGGCCTGATGTGCACTTTTTGGGACAATTCCATTGGCTCTGTTGTTCGAGGCAAGTTGCCAAGCTCAATCAAGTGCACCTAAAGTATTTGAAAGAAAACACGTTTGATTTAGAGAAGCAGGCCCAATTTTCTCATGGCAGGCTGCATTCCACTGAGAGTGTTATTGTATGTTTGTGATAACTTGTCAGGGGGCTCAACCTTTGATAGAGGACTGTTTAGCTAAAGAAAACCCATGGACTGGTGTAGGGGATGTGTTACGGTCAGAGGCTGTATGGTGCTGATGAGAGAGACGCATGGACAAAGAAAGGGCTGGTACTTGGTAAACATGTAAAGATATTATTACCATTCTGTCATCTCCATCTGTCTCCACTAAGCAGCTCACCAGCTGTCTGACCTCTAACCTCTTACCCTTGCGTGCCAGGTACAGCTCACTTCCTGGAATGCACTGTACTGTACGTGAGGATGAAACTCCTAGAGTGACAGGAACAGCTGGAGATATTGTATAGGACAATATATGGAATGGTCTGGAAGGGTTTCCAGAGAATTACAGTAAAATTCCCTCTGGGACGATATCAATTGATTCATTGACAGACAACAGAATCAGGTGTTCGTGTAAATGTCTGACGGATCTAGCTACGATTTAAGAATCACTGTGCTCTATTCTGATGGATTCTCCTCCACGTACATGTTAAAGTATGATAACATGAACAGATGTTATCTCTCTCCGCACACTATAGCTCTGTGTACGTTTCCATAAGCCCAGCTCTCTCCTCTTTCTCACCTGTCAATATCAGAGCTGTTAGATGACACTGCGACGACAGCAGCAGCAGCAGTATTGAGGTATTTGCTTTCCTTTCTGAGTCCAGAGGTCTTTGGTTCAGCAGGGGAGCAGCAGCCGCAGCCCACAGGAGGACATTTTATATTGTTTTAAAGAGAGTGGGCCAGGAGAAGGCCCCATCTGGAGAGAGAGAGAGGTGTGTGTGTGTGTGTGCGTGTAGGATGGGGGAGCAGTCCAGTCTCCAGACAGCAGCGAGAGCCAGCCAGCCAGCTAAAGGAGCGTTGTCTCTGTGTGTGTGTGTGTATTGCTGCAGGTTGGGTCTCTGTCGCTGCAGCAGTGTACTCAAGCTCAGACTCAGACCCAGGAGGCAGGGATGAGGGAGAGAGAGGAGCTGAGGAGGGCTATAGAGCAGAGCGACCGTCTGCTAGCCAGGGTCCAAGAGCTGGAGGAACAGAACACACAACTCGGGAAGGACAAGAATGAGTTGGCCACTAAATACAGAGCTGTAAGTCTCCATTTACTAAACGTCTGTTTTCTCTAAGTCCCCCCTACCTTCACCCAATTCTCTGTCTGTTGTCCTTTCTCCCTCTGTTTCTCTCTCTGTCTGCATCTCTGTCCATCTGTTTCTCTCTCTCCTTCCCTCGGTTTCTGTCTCTTTGCCATGTGTTGTGTACACAACTTTTTCTGACGTTGACAGTCGTTTATTGTGTTGTTAGTCGATCTGGTTTCCATTGAGCTTCGTCACGTGACAAATGGCATGGATGGGATGTGTCGGCAAGGGCAAATTTGTGCATGATAAGGGATTCTGAACGTAGTTATTACTTCAACCGCCAGCGAATAGTACTCACTATATAATGATACTTCTCTGGAGAAAGAGAGAGAGAGGGGGGGGGGGGGGGGGGGGGGATGGAAAGAGGGAGAAAGTAAGAGCCAGACAGTACCAGCTTGTTTTAATGATACTGTCTCTCGGTGTCAGTTTTTATTCCAGCACATTGTTTTACTGTAGAGAGAAGATAGAGATGTTGTGCGTTTTTATTGTGATTCTCTCAGAGCCAATAACAGGCGTTGTACAGCTCTGTGGCCTCAGGCAGTACAGTGATTGAGTGGTTAACTGCTCGGAGAACTCTCTGATAGACATGCTCCCTTCCATTGAAAAGAAGGGTGGCAGAATGATAGGATAAGCTATCACTTTTTGAGTTATTCATCCAGGTGATCCAGATGAGATTAAAAAACGGTTCATCAAGAGAGATCTGTGTCAAGAAGGCAGTAGATAGACAGGTTGGCACTTACTTAGCACTACACGTATTAGGCTACTGCGGCTGTTCTGGTTCTGACTTGCAGAGGAGAAGTTGTAGCCTCGTCCCAGATAAGTACAGATCTGTCATTATATAACAACAGTTAGATATGTTGGCTAAAGCACATACTGATCTGGGACCAGGCTAGAGAAGTTGTAGAAAAGACAAGACCCACCAGGGCAAATTATTTAGTGTGAGTGGAAAGGAGAGAGAGGGAGAGAGAGTGTATTTGGTGGTATTGCCAGTGGTTTCAAAGAAAGCTCCAATCCAGCCCAGGGGATTTGGCCATTACTGGTGCTGATTTCCTTAGCAGACCCGTCAGGCCGCCCTTCAGCCTGCTCCAATGGAACACTTTGTGGAGTTAAAAAGTACCACTGCAGCTCTCTTCACACACATTTTATCACCGTCTGAATTTGACATATTGAAGTGTAATTTGGAATCTTGAAGTCGTAACTTTTGCCTCATGGCTGACCGTTCACACGCAGGTTATTTTGGATTTCCCTTTAGAAGCATCGACTTCTCCTGCTTAAGGAGCACTTCCCAGTTTTCGAGGGAAGTTTGTCCCTTTCTTCATTATCCCGTAGTTTTCTGATGTCGGAGCTGGTCGGAGTTCTGGGGGGGCTCAGAGGGACACCACCTCCCAGCTTTCTCTGTCATCAGGAAATTATGTATTCCTTCTTCTTAGTGTGTGTGCGTGCGTGCAAGTGTGTTTGTGTGTGTGTGTGTGTGTTATTTTTTACATCATGCATTATCTTTCTCATTAGTTAACATAGTGTCTCTGTTTCAACTCTATAGGCAACAATGTATGGGAACATTAGACAAAAAAAATCTAATTTAGCTCCCCCAGTAAAAGTTAGCCTAATGAAATGGTAGTGCTTCAAAGATACATAAACAGAGAAAAGTGCTCGGTTTACCCTTCAATTACGGCTAATGGTAAATAAATGTGGAGTAGTTTTCCAGAGCTATCCAGATGCTCTAGTAACAGTAGTCTCCACACTGTCTGGACTGGTTTAGATGTACTGTGTGTGTGTGTGTGTGTGTGTGTGTGTGTGTGTGTGTGTGTGTGTGTGTGTGTGTGTGTGTGTGTGAAGGAGAGGGTACAGAGGGTCTGGGATGGTTTTAGAGGTACTGTGTGTGTGTGTGTGTGTGTGTGTGTGTGTGTGTGTGTGTGTGTGTGTGTGTGTGTGTGTGTGTGTGTGTAGGAGAGGGTACAGAGGGTCTGGGATGGTTTTAGAGGTACTGTGTGTGTGTGTGTGTGTGTGTGTGTGTGTGTGTGTGTGTGTGTGTGTGTGTGTGTGCGTGTGTGTGTGTGTGTAGGAGAGGGTACAGAGGGTCTGGGATGGTTTTAGAGGTACTGGGGCCCAAGGAAAGGACTGCAAATGTGTGTTGGAGTGGGTAGAGAAAGAGAAGGAGAGTGATGAAAAGGGTAAAGAGGGTCTGGACTGTTTTCAACTGTGTGGAGAGTGACAGTGAGGGAGGGAGAGAGACAGGCAGAAGAGAGGTTGAAAAAGAGAGAAAGATGAGCGAGTAAGACAGGGTTTTAGAGGTATCCAGCCAAGGTGGTGCCCAAGGGATCAGATATGTGAGTGTTTGGATATGCTTTTTAATATTTTTTTTTATCATCCAATTTCATGTCAGCAGTGTTTGATTGTGAAAACAACCAGAGGCTGTTGGTTGAACTTTCCACCTCTTCAATTTCAACTCTCTATTCTGCCATAGAAACCCTGGAAGGCAGCACCCACTCACTATCTAATGTGGTTAGATTCCGATTTTCCTGTAATCTAATAGACATAGATCTCTCTAGTCTCTCTCTCTGGAGGGGGAAGAATGATGCAGTTTGGCAAGGAAGCTGTTTGAAATAGCTGGATATTATCCTGTCTAGGGACATAAACTTTACCTTCATAATCTTCCACATCCATAGGGGCTTTCCAGAAAGCTTTCATAATGGCTTCTGTGTCCTCAGTATACTTCTGCACCTGTGAGTTCCTTACTGTAGCTTAGTCTTATAGCCTTGCCTATATGGAAGATAAGACTATCACTCCAACCAAAAGTTGAATGAAATGCAGAGTGCAACATAATATTACATCAGCGTCAGTTCATAGAAGCTGTATTACAACTTTTAAACAACTAACTACGGAACCATGATGTGAAATGGAATAGCAGTTGCTTGGTCAGAACAATCAAATGACAGTCATTGATGACACACACACACACACGTGTCTTCCTCTGACAGAAGAGAATCCCTCAGATTCCTTCAACCCAAATCCATCTGAGTACATATCCATACTTGGCACCCATGTTATCTGCTACAAAAGATCAGTGTTAGTGTTGGATGTGAGTGGTGCTTGAACACTGTCTGGGCATGCTGAGTGTCTCTGGTCTGTGTAGTTCATATGGGTGTTACTGCAGGCTTTTATGCAGACATGAACGGGTTCCTCTGTTCTGTCCACAGCAGAACTCTTAACATAATGTTGAAAATTCAGCAATCTTCTGAGAAGATGTTTTGTTTCAGTGTTTTTTCTGCAGATGGATGGAAGCTTGCCATGGTTGGATGAGGCATTTGTAGCATACTTGCCCTCCCTCACATTGTTTACGCTCAGTCAGTGGTCACGTTTTTAAGATTCACTGCATGCTTTAGTTTTTGAGAAATTCAGAAGGGTTATTTATGAGGTTTGGTTGTTGGTGCCAAACGATTCTTTCATAGTAACCTTCAAACACTCTGTTCAAACAATGATCAATGCAGTAAACTGTTTGACTTGGTCTGTCACACAGTCTACATAACTCATGCTCATGTGGTGGTCAAGTATAAGCTTCTACTTTAAAAGCTGATGTCCTGTTAAGAAGGGATGTTAAATCAAAACCATAACAAGAATGCTTTCAGTTTCACCTGGTTAGTTTGTTTTTACGATAACCCTCAATACTAACTACTTAACTTCTCTGGGGTAGGGGGCAGCATTTGGAATTTTGGATAAAAAGCGTGCCCAAATTAAACTGCCTTCTACTCAGACCCAGAAGATAGGATATACATATAATTGGTAGATTTGGATAGAAAACATAAAAGTTTCCAAAACTGTTAAAATAGTGTCTGTGAGTATAACAGAACTGATTTGGCAGGCGAAAACCGGAAAAAAATCCATTCAGGAAGTAGGATTTTTTTCTTTTTGTAGTTTTCTACTCAGTGCCATTACAGTATCCATTGACTTAGGACTCAAATTGCAGTTCCTATGCCTTCCACTAGATGTCAACAGTCTTTAGAAATTGTTTCAGGCTTGTATTCTGAAAAATTAGGGAGTAAGAGCAGTCTGAATGAGTGGACTCTGCCGCGTCGAGCTTTTTCATGCGCGTGACCGAGAGTGCGCCTTTCTTGTTTACCTTTTATATTGACAACGTTATTGTCCGGTTCAAATATTATTGATTATTTAGGCTAAAAACAGCTTGAGGAATGAATATAAGCATCGTTTGACATGTTTCTATGAACTTTACAGATACAATTTGGATTTTTTTGGTCTGCCTGTTGTGACTGCGTTTGAGCCTGTGGATTACTGAAGAAAACCGCGAACAAAACTGAGGTTTCTGGATATAAAGAGAGACTTTATCGAACAAAAGGAACATTTATTGAATAAATGAATGGCAAACATATGAAGATCATCAAAGGTAAGTGATTCATTCTCTCTCTATTTCTGACTTGTGTAACTCTTCTACTTGGCTGATTACTGTTTGTAATGATTTGTCTAATGGGCGATGGTCTCAAATAATTGTACGGTATGCTTTCGGCGTAAAGTATTTTTGAATCACAAGAAGTTCATCTTTAAACCTATGTAAAATAGTTGTATATTTTCAGAATTTTTATAATAAGTATTTCTGTATTTGAATTTGGCGCTCTGCAATCTCACTGGATGTTGGCCAGGTGGGACGCTAGCGTCCCACATACCCTAGAGAGGTTTTTAATGAAGCACTGATGTAAAATCACTTCTGTTATCTTCGGTACACCATTACAGATAGAGAGTACCCACTGGGGACACACCGGTTGAATAAACGTTATTTTCATGTCGTTTCAATGAAATTACGTTGAACCAGCGTGGAATAGACGTTGAATTGACATCTGTGCCCAGTGGGTATGCTCAGTCTAGCCTAGTCTCTACGCTTCGTCTGCTGGTTCATTCAAGAAAATCCGCTGCACTTGAACCTAATGCACAATATGGCCTTTGTGTCCCTGTCTAGATGAATGCCCTGGCATTGTTGAAACTATGTGGGCGTGGTGGGCACATAAGGTCTTTATGCTGTTAATTTTAACAGAGAGAGAGAAGAGAGAGAAAAAAAGTCGTACTTGCGACACTGCCCTTGTTTTCGTCTCTTTGTGTTGTTTAGTTGACTTCTTTGATAGTGTAAGGGTTGTGTTACCAACAGACTGAAGAGGATAACTTAGAGCCATTCACATGACTTGCCATCCTACACCTTCCTACAGTCCCTCCAGGAATCCTTTGGATCCTCTGCCACTAGGGAGAGAGAGACACCTGTTTCAGGAGTGGTGAGGTGAAGGGAACGAAGGAGAAGAGGGGGAGGAAAGGAGGAGAGGCTGTTGTTGCGGTGTGAGAGCAGTACAGTAGCGGAGGACTGGACACAGAGAAGTGGGCTTGTTTTCTACTCTGGGGGACTGTAGGCGAAGAAAGAATTGAGGAGAGCAGAGGAGGAATGTGTGGATTACAGTAGCAAGTACCAACAGACTGAAATTAAAGAGGAGAAAAGTATTTGATTGAGCAGGAAAAAAAAGAGAAAGCAACCGAACAAATAGTAGAGAGAGAGAGAGAAAGCGAGAGAGAAAGAAAGAGAGATTGATAGAGAGAGACAGAGAAAGAGAGAAAGAAAGAGATTAAGGACATACCGCTGCAGGTGTGCGGCGCTAAACAGTGGGTTATAGGGAGAGAGAAAGGAGACTGACTGTTCGCAGCATGCTGAGTGGAGTTACCGTGGTGACCAAACCATGAATTAGTACCTTCTCTTCTACAGTGAACCCTCCTGAACCTCCGCTAACCAATCACAGGGAGAGAAAAGCAGAGGGTAGAGGTGTTACATGGAACTTTATTTACAACCTATAAGTCTACCTGGCCTATTAAGGAGGTGCAGTTGATACAGGTGCAGTACAGGGACTGTGTAAGGGTGTTAGGTTACTGTTGAGTTGCGGTAGGTAGAGAGTGTTGACAGGTCAATTGACAGGTTGATTGACAGGCGTCGGGTTAAGGTGATGTCTGTGGAGCGGGGCCAGGGACGTGGCCACCCCCTCTCTGACTCGGAAGAAACCAACGGGCTGCAGGTGGATCCTGAACCAGAGGAACTGGACTGGGATAGCTTTAGTACTGCATTGGAACAGAGACTGACTATTGTGGGTATACTGGTGTGTTGGGTTGGAGGGTGTGTGTGTGTGTGTGTGTGTGAGTGAGTGAGTGAGTGAGTGAGTGAGTGAGTGAGTGAGAGAGAGAATAGATGTGTTTACATGTGTGTCTGTACATGTGTGTCTGTACTGTTAACTTTTTTTTACAGTATCATCACATCATCTGGTAATTTTGAGACAGTGATTTATCTTAACACACCAGCCAACCTTTTGGATAATCTGTATTGAGGGTTGGGAAAAGAGAGTGCCAATTATGTTTTGGAAAATATTTTTTTTTTACGTAACTCACTAGCTGGGTAGATAAAGTAGAGATTATGAAGAAAGAGCACAGCACAAACACATTTATATAAACATATTCAGATGGAACATGTGGTCAATGATACATTTGCAAATGGACACATATTTGGGTATGCAGTTCAGCCTCATTCCAAATGCCTTGACCATGATGACTGGTACATTAGAAAATAGCTGACACACTCAACCAGGCGCCAAATAAGACAGACTTTTAAATCTGTCCTGTTCGGGACAGCTGTTTGTGTTATTGTAAAACTGGCTTATCAAGCCAGTGTGTTTCTTTCTCTCGAGGCGTCACTGAGAGGATGGTTTCCCACTATATATTGGAGAGAGGGTTGGGAAAGGGAGGATAAATGTCTCGCTACTTGGGAGTACTCTTGATGCAAGGCATTCTGCTGGTTTTACATCTGTGTGTCTGGGATATGATCGTCTCTCTATGTAAGCTAAATGATTTACCCTACTGTCCTCTCTCTTCTTTGCCTTCACATTCCACCACTTTTACGTTGTCTCACCGTTTCACCCCTCAACCCTGAGGCCTCCCTCCTCCTGTTCATGCTCCATCTCCTCCTCCCATACTCACCTCCTGACCCTCTGTGCTTCATCCCTGTCTTCTTCTCCACCTCTTCAGGAGCAGGAGTGTGCCCAGGCGTCAGATCACCGTTGTGCCCAGCTGGAGAAGGCCCAGCGTGGGCTGGAGCTGCAGCTGTCTGGCCTATCTGAGCGCCTGGAGGAGGAGGAGGCGTGCTCGACCCAGCTGGCCCACCACAGAGAGAGGCTGGAGGCAGAGAACAGCAGCCTCAGACGAGACCTGGAGGAACTGGAGAGTGCTCTGACTGCCACCGAGAGAGACAAACAGGTAGGCTACAACCGACTCCTTATGCATTCTCTATGGCTTAGCACCAAATGCACTAAACCGGAGCGGAGAGAGATATTATTTAAACAAGAGAATGTCCTTGATTTGGGACTCCTGAACAGGTCTGCACTATACTGACACGCTTCTAGTTTTACTTTACCTCTCTGCTTCATCTGTTTTCCTCTGGCTTTCAGTATTGAATTTTATGCCTTTTCTGTCCTCCTTTTTTATCACTTGAATAGTCCCTGGAGAGTGACTATATTGTAAATATCTAAATGTTAAACTAGTGTGACTACTACATGTACAGACAGAGGTAAATAGAGGGGGTGTTAACATATACTTTTACAACCCCCTCAGAGCTTTAGCTATTTCATTGAGGTTTATGGAAGGATTTAGATGGTATCTTTACTCAGGAATGCTTCATAGAATGCACTGTACTCACAGCATTGGTTGTCTACGATGGGAGAGAGTTGAATTCCTTTGACTTGGACTTTGTCAAATTAGTCCGTTTTACCTAGGCAATCAATATGGTACTCCGAGTGTATTTGGCATGAGAGGGGTTTTTGAGAAACAAAGAATAATGGTGTCAAATCCTTGAACTATGTGAATCTTTTGTTGGCTCATGTGGGTTTCCTGACATGTACAGTAGAAAACAAGGTTGTTTCAATATGGATGCAGCACACTGGGATCTACAAGACTAGACCTGCATGGTGGAGCTATTGGCACCGTGCTTTCACACCTAGTAAGTGGTCGGTCTTGATGTCATAACAGTTGTAGTACTATAGATATGGGTGTTTTTTTATCAAAGGAAAATGAAATAAACTACAAGGATTGGCTATTGGGATTGACACTTTTACATTTTTATTGTACACTTATCATTTCTATGGTATTTGTCATAAAATATTTGCAACACTTGCAACTTCATATAAAAGGTATACATAATTAAGCAATAAGTCCCGAGGGGGTGTGCTATATTGTCTGATATACCACGGCTTTTAGCCAATCAGCATCCAAACTACCCTGTTTATAATGAGGTATAAACACTTTCCTCTAAACTAAATCACTTCCCTCTCCTCAATTCCTTCTGATTTATTTATCTGTATTTTAAAGTCCTGACAGTCCCAAACTGTTCCCCTGGTTCATTAGAACCTGATGGCCAAAGTGGGACCAGAATACTACATGCATGTTCCACTTTGATGTTCATGAAGAACAGATTGAGAGTAATGGAATCTGTTTGGTCATCGAAGGGATAATTGTTTTATGGTTTGGCTGCAAAGCCATTGACTAATGCAACTGTTTTCCCAAACCCTCATCACGGTTATTGTATCAGTAGAAAACACATTGTCTAAGGGTCAAATTACTTCCAGATTAAAACATGCACTGTGGTGTTCTTTGTACAGACAGATTTATACTCGTTTGATATTTTCGAAGGTTTATTATTTTTCTCCATTTAGCAACATGTCTGGGGAAGATAAGTAACAAATACAATGGGATATGTTTTATGATATCAGATGATTTTAATTTCCTCTTTCTCTCCCCCTCATCCTCCAGTTTTCAGACGGCTCAGTCAGGAAGCTTTCAGAGGAGCTGTCCCAGAGAGAGGAAGCTGTCCAAAAGCTTCAGAAGGAGAAAGAACACCTGGTGGAGCTCAGCCAGGTGAGAACTGACTGACCTCTCCTCACCCAGTACTAACACCTGGTGGAGCTCAGCCAA
Organism: Oncorhynchus mykiss; assembly: GCF_057628025.1. Classification (NCBI taxonomy): domain Eukaryota; kingdom Metazoa; phylum Chordata; class Actinopteri; order Salmoniformes; family Salmonidae; genus Oncorhynchus; species Oncorhynchus mykiss. The sequence continues at coordinate 12,261,214 of NC_143041.1, forward strand.
TGGTGAGAACACACTGTCCCCAGGGGTCATAAAGTGAGGTCAGGGTGAAATGTGAAAGGTCGACCCTGGGTCTAACAGGAAGGGAGATTATGAAAGGGTTTGCAGAAATGCATATCACTCTCACTATAAAGAGCATGTATGCATGCATGTGCATGTGTGTGCGTGTGTGTCTTGTGTGGATTTTCTCTCTCTCGCCCTCTCTTTCTCCCTCTCTCCTTGTCTTTCTCTCCTTCCATCCATCATGCCCTATACTTGCAGCTATAGGAACCCCAGTACAGCAATGCATACCAGATGCTGTAACCAACAGTAGCAGCTTGATATCCTATATAATCTGTTAAAGTCATTTAGAATCTGAGCCATTATCCTACAGTACACGGACTGCTTATTATACATGTCCAGCGTGATGGAAGATGTCTGGAAGTTACAGTTTAGCAATTCAAGTAGTGTGAGAAGTGGGAATGGAAATGGCTCAAAGCTCCTAAAATGTTATGAGGGATACAGTCACAGGGTCAGATGTTATGGTAGGGTTACATACATCATGTCACCCCAATGAGTTTGTGTCCGTCTTCTGTTATCGATGTTGGAGAGAGAGGACTCACTCTTGGCATTCCCTTGAACAACCCAAATGAACTCATCATGGCTCCTCAGATCCAATATGGCTGACAGATGCACGCAATCCCAATAGGGGATTAAAGATTTAAGCTACATCTGTGGGCCAGACTCAGCCATTTTGTTTCATCCCTGTATGCAGCAAGCCATTGAGGATCTGCAGAGCGAGGAGGAAAAGGTGAACCTCCTGACCAAAGAGAGGGCAAAGTTACAGGTGCAGGCGGAAGATGTAAGTGTATTTGGGGGAGATACACTCAATTTGACTTCAGTAGTGTCTAGCTTTATGGTATTGGTACAGTATCATTGTAACATATGATCAAAGAACGTTACGCCTCTATGATGTTTTTCGGATGATGATGAACGGTTATGCTGTCCCCTCCATTGAAGCCCAGAACCTTTAAAACTTATATTGTTATTCTCTCGCTCTCACTCTCACTCAGTTGGAGTACCTGTTAGAGCAGGAGCGGCATCAGCGTGGGGAGCTGGAGAAAGGCAGGAGGAAGCTGGAGGGAGACAGCAGGTCCACTCTGGAGAGCCTCACTGAGATGGAGAGGATGAGGAGCAGCCTGGAGGAACTCATGAAGAAGTAGATTATATACACGCTTCATACACCAGTTATAAGCGCAATAAGCCAGTTATAGGCACTCAGTTAAATCGGTTATAGATGCTTAATAACAGTTTACAAGTCAAGAAGTGGGTTATAGACCAGGGACATCACTAGAGATTCATAGATAGGGGGGCTAAGCCCATTTTAGGGGGGTCTGGGCATACTCCCCCAGGAGTTAAAGCCCCCAAAACTTATTTTCTCAATGTGTATTTAGAGTAACAACGGGTGTGAAATCTATTAAAATACAGTTATTTTTGGTCAAGGTTGGCTAAAAGTATACCTGTCTGATAGTTTGTGTTAGACACTGATCTAATATGACTTACTTAAATTCTATCCAAATTAAGAAATTAAAGTCCACTCTGTCCCCATCCATCCAACACCAACAAAAGGCACAAAAATGGCTGTACTATGTAGCCAAAATACTTTTGGGATTTTATTTTGTGTGAGAGTGAGTGAGTGAGTGAGTGAGTGAGTGAGTGAGTGAGTGAGTAGACATGCAGGTCATATTATACCATTAGATTTTTTTTTTAAATTTAAGTTTCACCCTTTTGTTAATTGTTGCTCAAAATGAACCCAATAATTCAGACACATGGAAGATCCCAAACAAATATTACAAACTTTGTTACAGAACTGCTCCTCCTGCTTCTCTCTTTTGATGCTTATTTTGTGGTTGGATGCATCAAAGTGTACCTCCTATTTTTAAAGGTTGCAAATTGGTCAATGACACTATTGTGGCTTAGTGACCCAAGCACTTCACCCTCAATAGACATGGCTGCAAGACTTGCAAGCCTTTTCTGACCCATTGTCTTACGCAACCAGGAGTACAGCCGGCACAGTGCACTAAATGACCTTTCACAGGAGCAGCTGCTCACAGGAACTGTGAGGGAAACCTGAATGATTTCCTTCAGAGAAGGAAACACATCATCATCCAGGAGGTTATGCACAGCAAGTACATCTTTGGGAGAACGTCCAGCCTCTCTTTAAAAGGCAAGAAAGTTTCTGGCTACCAACATTTCTTGTGTTTTAACATCAATACCGTAGTGCTTGGCAAACTCTGTTCAGCATGATGTATCTAGGAAGCTTTTTGAGTTGGGGCTGCATGCCTGTCTGCCTTTGAGCAGACCTGTATCTGCAGTAGAGCATCACTGGTCAAGCTCACAAACCATCCTGTCCAAGCAGGGGAGCAACATCTCTGTTTTCATTGTTTGGGAACATGACAATTCTGTGCCTAAACCCAAGGAGGTCTCCACCACAAAATCTCCCATTTTCCTTTGTTTGCGCTTTCTTGATGGATCTGCCTGGATCTGCTTTGGTTCTGTCATCAAGTTCTGTGGCAAATGCATCTGTGCGTTTGACTTTGTGTGTCACATACAGCTTGTTTGCCGAAACAAGCTTCTGCCAGGTCTACAGTCTCTTTCTGGAGGAACTTGTCGTCCCTCAGTTACAGAAAGAAGAGACTGAAACATCAGTAGCAAACACACGGTGGAGAACTGATGAAGCTTTGCTCTCAGACCGACAGCCATGGGGGATCCAATGGCAGATAGACAATCAAAAATATCAGTTAGTGTCCAAGACTGCATTAATGGACCGCAGCTGGCATGCCCAGTGAGTGTTTGAGAGCTGTTCAAGTTCAGCTGATGCTATTACAAGTTTGGACTGAGCTTCTTTGAACTTGTGGTGTTAACTAGGGATGTATTGAAAAACGAATACACATTCTCCAAGAAACTGAAAAACTCAGCAGCCTCCGGAATAGCCCTGCAAGTATGACACAACACCAAATTATGCTCATGAGCATAGCAATGTACATATACTGCCTCCGGATGCAGCACTCTGAAATGTGCTTGCACACCTCCTTTGGACCCACTCATGACAGCTGCACCATCATAGGTCAACACACTTTAGGCCTGCTACCTCCATCATAGGTCAACACACTTTAGGCCTGCTACCTCCATCATAGGTCAACACACTTTAGGCCTGCTACCCCCATCATGGGTCAACACACTTTAGGCCTGCTACCTCCATCATAGGTCAACACACTTTAGGCCTGCTACCTCCATCATAGGTCAACACACTTTAGGCCTGCTACCCCCATCATGGGTCAACACACTTTAGGCCTGCTACCCCCTTCATTGGTCAACACACTTTAGGCCTGTTACCTCCATCATAGGTCAACACACTTTAGGCCTGCTACCCCCATCATAGGTCAACACACTTTAGGTCTGCTACCCCCATCATAGGTCAACACACTTTAGGCCTGCTACCCCCATCATAGGTCAACACACTTTAGGTCTGCTACCCCCATCATAGGTCAACACACTTTAGGTCTGCTACCCCCATCATAGGTCAACACACCTTAGGCCTGCTACCCCCATCATAGGTCAACACACTTTAGGTCTGCTACCCCCATCATAGGTCAACACACTTTAGGTCTGCTACCCCCATCATAGGTCAACACACTTTAGGCCTGCTACCCCCATCATGGGTCAACACACTTTAGGTCTGCTACCCCCATCATAGGTCAACACACTTTAGGTCTGCTACCCCCATCATAGGTCAACACACTTTAGGTCTGCTACCCCTGTCATTTGGAGCTGCTGTTGCAACTCATTTGCTTTTGATTGGGTATCAAATGACTTGATTTCTGCTAGTGCTAGTAAACGCTCCTTAACTGTCCCCTCTGTCACATACGTAATACACAGAGCCAACTGTTCAGACTGCCCATCCCTGAACACAGCATTCGATCATGTCATTCTGAGATTCTGGAGAGAGATACGTCACATTTGATCGAGTGTTGTACCTTTGCAGGAAAGGGTCAAACTCCTTCAAAAGCTCCATACATTCAAGAAAGTTCCCTCTATTTGTTATTTCACTAGATTCATCATTGGCACGGAAAGAGAGTCCCTGTCTTCCTAACATTGAGGTGACTGTAACAGATACTCCCTTCTCTCTGCAATATCACTAACATGGGCAGATGTTCAAATCTGAGCAATGTTCCCATGATTGCTAGTTGCTTGGTAGCTTTGCTCTGCCACAACACTGTCTCTGTGTGTTTGTGCCAGCTCATGTTTACCGAAGATGGACAAAGATTTTTTTCAAATTTTTGCAGCCATTACTGACAAAATAATCAAATGTAAATGGTTTTGCCAAAAACTCTACATGGAAAGCAGAAAACTTTACTCTACACAATTGTATTTCTCAAACCAGCAGTGCTAAAATGCCCTTTTCTGTGTACCAAAACTTTCGTGTGGGTAGTTATTCAGCTTCACTTGTCTGGGCCCAGTGTCTTTGTCACCAAAATTGCTCTAATTTGTGGAAGGAGTTGCTGCAGCAGCTTGTCTACTTCATTTCTCTGGATCTGTTTCTTGTCCCTCTCTCTCTGGGCATGCTTGCTCTCTCTCACTTACACAGCCCGCATGTTGATCTCTGCCTTGCACAGAAGCCTCTCTTTCTGCATGACCATTTTAAGATGTCATGAAAATCATTTATTTATGCCTAACAAAAGTAAGGCATATGCTGTATAAATTTAACTGAAAGCTTAAACATCTACTGGCTTTTTTGAGTCACTAACCTTCGACATGCTCCCTCAGCCTCCAGCTTCTTTCCCTCATTCTTGTCTGCTATGTTTTGACGTGTATTGTTATTAAACTCATATTTATAATAACTCAAGGTTTAATAGGTGATTAATCAGTTTAAGTTTAATTTGTTTGAACTGATAAAATCTTCATCTCTCACCGGATTGAGCTCGGCAGAGCTGCTGGCATTGCCTCTCTTCAAAAATGTCCATATATCCAGCTGACATTAGTCGTTAGCTAGCCGGCAGTTGAGAAATTGAGGATAATATAGTAACACTGCGATCAACACTGTCGCCTTTTCTACACATGACCTACTGATAATTGTTTTGCAATGGCCTACTGAATGAAAGAAATTGAGTATGAAAAGATATGTTCATGATGTTACGTCCTCGGTCTCATTTTATAGCCTGGCACAGATAGCAAAACTACATGAAATACAACGTTAATTAGATATCATCGCCACATAACGGTGTCTTTTAAATTCAACATAAGTTAACGTTACCGTTAGGTAGCTAACGTAAAAACGTATTGGTTAACAAAGCTTTGATTATGACCAAAGTTTATAGTAATGAACTCTCTTGCCCTCTGTTCCAACTTACCACAAATTCACATTGTAGCCTATCTACATGAATCCGTCCTGTCAGAGCCTTTTCCTGTCCGTTTACTGTTAGCAAGCAGTCTCAAGCCACAGAAGTAGGTAACGTTAACCAAAATGTTAGCTACGAGTAGGCCTAACGGTCACTAGCGCGTGCAGCATTCTCTGCATCAACAGCCGAAAAAAAGGATTCACAAAGAAAACATATTGACTGATATATTGATTTATTTAGGGGGGGCTAATTAATATTTTAGTGGGGCTAGACGTCCCTGCTATAGACAATGGCAAATCGTTGAAAAAAGAACAGTTGAAGAGTTCAATTACAACTTATAGACAATGAGTTACAGAGATATGAGATATTTATAGAGAGAAATATAATGCAGTGGCTTAGTTTTTTCATAGACCCAATAGAGTTGGGACTGGTCTGTTGAAAAGTCTGTTATAGTCTGTTGAAATACCCATCTTATCCTCAACCAAAACAAGGGAAATTGGCAGACCGACAGTCCAGGTGTTGTCAACTGATGTCTTTGCTAAGGAATTGCATCTGCATACTATATCAGCCATATGATATCTGTTCAACATCCAAGAAATTAAAAAACAGTCCAGAAACAGTATTTGGTTTGCTGCTTGCAGACATTTGGATTGCATGTCCCTGGCTTGCAGCAAAACAGATGCCTGGTGGAGGTTATAACATGATATCAGTAGTGCAGAGGACCGTTATCTAGATTTTAAGGGCTCAGGGCCTCGGGCCAGGGTTTCAGTAATGTCCTAACTTGTTGGTATGTGCCTCTCAGTAATATGAGGCTGAATGGAGGAAGGTGTTCTCTGACCTTTACCTGGAGAGTAGAACCAGCTGTGACATACAGGACACAAACGCAATAACATTTTCATTACCAAAACAGAACTAGGCCTTGACGTCAGATGTCATTCATTAATTTCCCCCCTTTCCTTCCCTCCTTCTCTTTCACTCACACACCTCTGTTTCTCACAAAAAAAACATTTTCATTTTCAAAGGAAGAGGGGTCCTTGAAGTCATTCATCCTCGTTGCACAATATTATTCTCACTTGTGAACGCCAATCAAATGAGTGAGTCACCTTGTTGCACCACCAGGATCATACGAGGTCTGCCACTCATTCTCTCTGCTGAGCATGTCCCCTCACAGGGCAGTTTACTGTGGAAAAGGTATGATGATATTGATATATTCTCTCTCTCTTTCTCAAGGAGAGATGTGGAGATAACCAGCACCAGTACCAAGCTGGAGGCAGAAGAGGCCCTAAACATCAGCCTGCATAGGAGGAACAAGGAGCTGCAGGTTGGACCCAGACTGGATATGAAGGGGTGCTTGAGTGGAGATATTGAGGGGTGGGAGGGGAGAGGGGTAATGTTGTGGGTTTGAAGGACTTTAAAGGGAGTTGGGGTCAGGGGTAGGAGGCATTGAGACATATTGTGAGGTGGCGAGGGGGAGGGTGATGGGTTGAGTTGGAAGAGGGGGTGTAGGGTCAGGGGTCGGGAGGCATTAAGACGTGTCGGAGAGAGTGGGAGGACTGGGGGGAGATTAGGGGAGGGGGGGAGGGGGTTGGGGTGGATTTGAGGGGTAAGATTGAAGGGGGTTGCTCCCGGTCGGGATGTCAAGGAGGGATCTGCATTCCTACTTTTCAGCACCACGGCTGTGTTCTGTCCTCTGATTGGTGGGCTGGTTTCACAGCCCCCTGCCTGTCAGGAGAATGAGGAGCTGGTAAAAACACACATCCTCCATCTGAGCTGACAAGCATCTATAGCCTGGCCTCTCTTATAGGGAGTTAACTCCTTCATCTGAACTGATAAACATCTATAGCCTGGCCTCTCTTATAGGGAGTTAACTCCTTCATCTGAACTGATAAACATCTATAGCCTGGCCTCTCTTATAGAGAGTTAACCTCCATCTGAACTGATAAACATCTATAGCCTGGCATCTCTTATAGGGAGTTAACCTCCATCTGAACTGATAAACATCTATAGCCTGGCCTCTCTTATAGGGAGTTAACTCCTTCATCTGAACTGATAAACATCTATAGCCTAGCCTCTCTTATAGGGAGTTAACTCCTTCATCTGAACTGATAAACATCTATAGCCTAGCCTCTCTTATAGAGAGTTAACCTCCATCTGAACTGATAAACATCTATAGCCTGGCCTCTCTTATAGGGAGTTAACCTCCATCTGAACTGATAAACATCTATAGCCTGGCCTCTCTTATAGGGAGTTAACTCCTTCATCTGAACTGATAAACATCTATAGCCTGGCCTCTCTTATAGAGAGTTAACCTCCATCTGAACTGATAAACATCTATAGCCTGGCCTCTCTTAGAGAGTTAACCTCCATCTGAACTGATAAACATCTATAGCCTGGACTCTCTCTTAGAGAGTTAACCTCCATCTGAACTGATAAACATCTATAGCCTGGACTCTCTCTTAGAGAGTTAACCTCCATCTGAACTGATAAACATCTATAGCCTGGACTCTCTCTTAGAGAGTTAACTCCTTCACTCTCTGTGGATATATGCTGTGTAGACATTGCTCTTTGATTTCTCCGTTCAGGTTACGGTTTGCAAAGATGCACTTCAAAATCACAAGAGCCTTCCTAGTGAAATAATGTTTTATAAATAAGTCATTATAGTGTCTGATTTGCAGATACTTTGCACTATGTAAATGGGCTTCATGTCCTCAGAAGAGACACACAACAAAAACGATGCGCCCTGCAGCTTGTTGTGTTTCCACATTCAGTCCAGAAGTATGTCAATGATTGGGAAAGAGGTTGCATTTTCTTTTTGATTCAACAGTGCCTACGCAACTAAAATAACATTCAGGTCATTCAGTTCTTATGTCTGGCATAAATGCCTGAAGGAGCACGTAATAACGCTGAAATGATTACTTTAAACAGGACGTTTGGTTTTATTGTACTATTTGCAGTTGTCATTGCATCACATTTTTGCAGACACTCTTCTCCAGAGTGACTTACAGGGTCAATTAGGGTTAAATGCACGTCGGCAGATTTTGTTCATGTTGTCAGCTCAGGGATTCAAACCAACAACCTTTCGGTTACTGGCTCAACACTCTTAACCGCTAGACTACCTGTCGACCCCAAAATGATGAAAAGGCCCACGGAAGATAAGGTTACGGGAACAACGTTGACAAGCAGTGGCATACTGTCGCTCCAACACGATTATCTCTCTCTGCCACTGGAACTTGTAGATGAACATGTGTTTTGTCTGGCTCTGTTCCTTCATGCAAAAGAATGAGATGGAGAGAGATACTGAAGGAGTTGCAGATAAACAGAGGGACGGAAAGAGAGGCAAGAAGAGAAACAGAGAGAGACACACAGAGATGCAGAGAGAAAGAAAGACAGAGAAAACCAAGAGAGAAACAGAGCGACAGATTGAGGAAAAAGAGAGAGTGGTAAAAGCAAAAAGGGGCAGATCAGGTAAACTCATCCTGAGATCCATGGATAACTCCAGTTCCTTGATCCTCTATCCAGAGGTTGGGAAAGAACAGAGGAATAAAGACTGTCTTTGTCTGTCTGCTGGGTGAACGAGGGACTGAAAGACGATCGGTGTGTCGGTGAGAGTGGTCATGTTTTCACATTTACTGTAGCCCTGGCATTATCCCATCAATGAAGCCTGTGTGTGTGTGTGTGTGTGTGTGTGTGTGTGTGTGTGTGTGTGTGTGTGTGTGTGTGTGTCTGTGTGTGTTTGGATCATGATCAGCATCTCCTCCCACAGATAAAGATGCAGGTGTCCAGGCCAGGCCAGCGCTGAACAAAAGACCAGATTATTGCTCGCCCACTCGTGTGTGGTTTAAATATAAAGGTCACATGAATATATCAAGATTCCCAAGACAGCATTGTAGCTCACAGAAAATCAAAGAGATATCTCATTTATGATGTAGCTATCTTCCCCCCCTACAGTACAGTTAAAGCACAACGTACTGCTGGGGTTAGCAGTTATGCATTTCAGCTGCTTCTTAGGAGAGTTGTAGCTCAAAGAGATAGCTCTGAATAGCTTTGTGATAGCTCTGAATAGCATGTGTACTTGACAGTGCAATGTTCTGTATTTATATTGTGTACGTGGGGGAGAGTTGGCTAGTGAAGACCTATGATGATGGAGCTCCCACTACTCCTCTACAGTTCAAAGCAGCTTTGGCAGACACGATATGAATGCAGTTGTAGAATGGGGCGAGCAGATGCATGCTATTCACTTCCATCTCAGAGGTGGGAGATGTTTAGTGGCTGGTTTTATGGTGTTTATAATAAAGCAATTCTAGCGGACTGAAAAGGGATCATTGTGTGAGGTCAGAGGTCAAGTCAATCATCATGAACTAGTTTGTGACAAGTATTTTTCTGTTTTGCTTTAAAGCAGATGTGGGTTTGCATGTCCAGTACGTGTGCAAAAGTAACACAGGACAGGAGCCAGGCCCTCAGCCACCTGGGTACTGTACACAGAGCACATCGTTTTTAATAATATGATTTTGACCTTCCTGTCCTCAGCTACACTCTTAGAAAAAAGGGTTCCAAAATGGTTCTTCGGCTATCCCCCATAGGGTAAGCGTTTTTGGTTCCAGGTAGAACCCTTTTGGGTTCCATATAGAACTCTCGGTGGAAAGGGTTGTACATGGAACCAAAAGGGTTCTGCCTGCAACCAAAAAGGGTTATTCAAAGGCTTCTACTATGGGGACAGCTGAAGAACCCTTTTAGGTTCCAGATAGAGATTGATGAGGTAAAAGCCTTGAATTACCTGGCCATCGCTCCAGTCAATGAAATCACCAGGGCATTGCCATGGTAGCTACAGCTCCATCTGAAGGTGTTTTTTTTTTTTTTAAACAAAGGGTTCTTATTCCAGAACTTTTCGAGCTTAGAGTCTGAAATTATCAAAGCATACGTACGTGGACAGTATGGAGAGTTCTATTGGTAGCAGTAGAGTCTGTAATGAGGTTAGTTTGATGCAGGAGCAGGTCTGTGGTAGGCGTGTGCCAGGAGAGACTAATCGTTCAGCCTCTGGTCTGGTTCCCCTCTCGGAGGGCTCTCTGAGGGAGGTTGACAGGATATAGCTGCCCACGCTATAGAATACCCCCTCAGATACAATCACCGAGCCATCAGGCTCAACTCACATGTGATTGCAATTTATGCTCAATTTAAAATGGTGGAGAGTTGCACTGGGGAAAAAAAGCCCCTAATGTGGAAAGTTTAAGTAAGTGCAATTTCAGATATCAGACCGTCCAAAAGTCCACTGTAATAATGGGCTAACTGTTTTGTTTCCTTTTGCGGTGTCTTATGCTTATACGATGATGCTGAAATGGACCTACTGTGGTAAAACACAATAGTGTGCCAGTACAGCAGTTCCCAGGCATGTTCAGAAGGAAAAAAACAGGTGGTCCAACAAACTGTTATTCTACAGGGCAGTATTATTGTATCAAAATATTAGCGATAACAGTTTCAGGCAAAGTTGACCGGGGGAGAAGTAACAGAAACAGACACAAGGTATTAAATGGAGCAGTCGGGGAGCTCTGCTACTCTCTGTGTGTGTGTGTGTGTCAGGAAGTGTGGAGTGTAGAATGCCCGAGGAGAAGCGGCTCGGCTGAGTGGAGCGCAGCAGCATGTGTGTGTGTCGGTATGTGTGTGAGAGAGAGAGCGAGAGAGAGAGAGTGTTGGGGAGAGTCAGTCAGTCAGTTGGGCTGCTGCTGCCTCACCATGGCTGTGCTCTCTGCTGAGGTCCTGCGCTGGCACGTGAGTTTCTACACCACTTTTCTCTCGCTCGCTCGCTCTCTTTTATCCTCCTCTCCTCTTTCTTTTTGCATGCTCTGGAACGTTTGTGTGGGCTTGTGCCATTCATAGGATGCTTGAACGTTATTAGCTAAAGTTATACCGATGTTATCTGAAGGACTAGCCTCCTGGTTGTTTTGCTACCTGTAGACTATTGTTGAAATATTTGCATGTATTATACCGGTTTACTGTCATCACTAAAACTTATTTGACTTAGAGATGATTAGGGCCAGCAGCATACCAAATCAAATTGTATTTGTCACATACACATGGTTAGCAAATGTTAATGCGAGTGAGGCGAAATGCTTGTGCTTCTAGTTCTGACCATGCAGTGTAATATCTTACAAGTAATCTAACAATTTCACAACAACTACCTTATACACACAAGTGTAAAGGAATGAATAAGAATATGTACATAAAAATATATGGATGAGCGATGGCCGAACGGCATAGGCAAGATGCAGTAAATGGTATAGAGTACAGTGTATACATATGAGATGAGTAATGTAGGGTATGTAAACATTATATAAAGTGGCATTGTTTAAAGTGACTAGTGATACATTTATTACATCCAATTTTTAATGATTAAAGTGTCTAGAGATTTGAGTCAGTATGTTTGGCTGCAGCCACTCAATGTTAGTGGTGGCTGTTTAACAGTCTGATGGCCTTGAGATAGAAGCTGTTTTTCAGTCTCTCGGTCCCTGCTTTGATGCACCTGTACTGACCTCGCCTTCTGGATGATAGTGAGGTGAACAGGCAGTGGCTCGGGTGGTTGCTGTCCTTGATGTTCTTTATGGCCTTCCTGTGACATCGGGTGGTGTAGGTGTCCTGGAGGGCAGGTAGTTTGCCCGCGTTCATGCGTTGTGCAGACCTCACTACCCTCTGGAGAGCCTTACGGTTGGGGGCGGAGCAGTTGCCATACCAGGCGGTGATACAGCCCGACAGGATGCTCTCGATTGTGCATCTGTAAAAGTTTGTGAGTGTTTTTGGTGACAAGCCAAATTTCTTCAGCCTCCTGAGGTTGAAGAGGCGCTGCTGCGCCTTCTTCACTACGCTGTCTGTGTGGGTGGACCATTTCAGTTTGTCCGGGATGTGTACACCGAGGAACTTAAAATTTTCCACCTTCTCCACTACTGTCCTGTCGATGTGGATAGGGGGCTGAGCCCTCTGCTGTTTCCTGAAGTCCACGATCATCTCCTTTGTTTTGTTGACATTGAGTGTGAGGTTATTTTCCAGACACCACACTCCGATGGCCCTCACCTCCTTCCTGTAGGCCGTCTCGTTGTTGTTGGTAATCAAGCCAACCACTGTAGTGTCGTCTGCAAACTTGATGATTGAGTTGGAGGCGTGCATGGCCACGCAGTCATGGGTGAACAGGGAAAACAGGAGAGGGCTGAGAACGCACCCTGTGGGGTCCCAGTGTTGAGGATAAGCGGGGTGGAGATGTTATTTCCTACCCTCACCACCTGGGGGCGGCCCGTCAGGAAGTCCAGGACCCAGTTGCACAGGGTGGGGTCGAGACCCAGTCTCGACCTTAATGACAAGTTTGGAGGGTACTATGGTGTTAAATGCTGAGCTGTAGTCGATGAACAGCATTCTTACATAGGTATTCCTCTTGTCCAGATGGGTTAGGGCAGTATGCAGTGTGATTGTGATTGCGTCGTCTGTGGACCTACTGGGGCTGTAAGCAAATTGGAGTGGGTCTAGGGTGTAAGGTAGGGTGGAGGGGATATGGTGCTTGACTAGTCTCTCAAAGCACTTCATGATGACGGAAGTGAGTGCTACTGGGCGATAGTCATTTAGCTCAGTTACCTTAGCTTTCTTGGGATCAGGAACAATGGTGGTCCTCTTGAAGCATGTGGGAACAGCAGACTGGGATGAAGATTGATTGAATGTCTGTAAACACACCAGCCAGCTGGTCTGCGCATGCTCTGAGGGCGCAGCTAGGGATGCCGTCTGGGTTGGCAGCCTTGCAAGGGTTAACACGTTAAAATGTTTTACTCACGTTGACCACAGAGGAGAGCCAGCAGGTTTTGGTAGCGGGCCGTGTCGGTGGCACTGTATTGTCCTCAAAGCGAGCAAAGAAGTTATTTAGTTTGTCTGGGAGCAAGACATCATGGCCCACGACGAGGCTGGTTTTCTTTTTGTAGTCCGTGATTGACTGTAGACCCAGCCACATACCTCATGTCTGAGCTGTTGAATTGCAACTCTATTTTGTCTCTATACTGACGCTTAGCTGGTTTGATTGCCTTGCGGAGGGAATAGCTAAACTGTTTGTATTCGGTCATGATTTTGGTCGCCTTGCCCTGATTAAAAGCAATGGTTCGTGCTTTCAGTTTTGCGCGAATGCTGCCATCAATCCACAGTTTCTGGTTGGGGAAGGTTAGCACCCTGCATCCCACTCCTAGCTTTCCTCTGAAGCTATGTAAGGTTTGTCCTTGATGGGAGACCAGATGCTGCTGGAAGTGGTGTTAGTAGGAGGCACTCTTTCCTCTGATCTAAAAAAAATATCTCAATGCCCCTGGGCAGTGGTTGGGGACATTGCCCTGTGTAGGACGCCATCTTTCAGATGGAATGTTAAACGGGTGTCCTGTCTCGCTGTGGTCACTAAAGATCCCATGGCACTTATTGTGAGAGTATGGTGTTAAACCCGGTGTCTTGGCTAAATTCCCAATTTGGCCCTCATGGTCACCTAATAATCCCCAGCTTCCAATTGGCTCATTCTTCCTCTCTCCTGTAACTATTCCCCAGATCATTGCTGTACATGAAAATGTGTTCTCAGTTAATTTACCTAGTAAAATAAGGGTTAAAAAAAAGGAGTGTGATTGAGATATTGAAAGTTATGACCCTGCCTGTGTGTGTAGAGTGTGGAACTTTGTTTGGTGTTTCCCCAAGTCTCTGCGTTTTGTGGTTAGTAGTGAGAGAGTTGGCTGTGTGTGTGTGTGTGTGTGTGTGTGTGTGTGTGTGTGTGTGTGTGTGTGTGTGTGTGTGTATGGGATGTGATGTCCTGGGGCTATACGGCACATGTTAGACACACTTCCTGACACTGAGACAAGATGGAGCTGTAGATACCACAGAACATGACATGACTTGGAGCCTGAAGACTGCAATGTTTAGAAACTCTAGCAATACATTTGTGTCAAAAGGACATAAACAACCTGTGTGTCAGTGAATTGAGTTATGATATTGGGAAAACTGAAATGTGCTTAGAGATCCATTAGTGTTATAAGAAGCTGCATGACATTGCATCTATACTGACGCTATAATAGCCTACAATTGTATGTCATAGATGTCATATATTAATGATGAAAGTGCAATAAATAATTCAGCTATAGTAACAATTATAATATAATCAAATATTGCAACATGAACCCGATCATTTCATGAAGTGAAATCCTTCATTACTGTCGTCCCACCCGTTGGGCAGCCATGTATGAATTAAAGATAATGTGAAATGACAGTTGATATTCTCTGTTGAGCTGACTGACCTGATATGAAAGCCCAGTCCCATGCAGACTCAGTCTGAGGGTCAGAGTAGAAATAATGATGGAGGCTACTGCTGCTGACATTCCTGCTGTGAAGAAGAAAAAAAACCACTGGCATGCTGAACCAACCCAGGGAGAAATACGGAGAATGAGAATATCTCTCACCACAAACCTACTGCCCTGAAATAGCAAGCCAACAACGGGGTGGTGCCTCTTATTTGCCCAGACAAAACATTGTATTTCTGCAGAGTATGTAGGTTTACTGGGACAATGGGAATTATTCAAATCTGTCAAAGTTACAGTGATTCTATGAAATGCTAGCACATGCATGTAATGAGGACAATGCTCTCTCGGCTCTCTGTAGGTCCGTATCGAGGAGCTGGAGGAGGAACTGGAGACAGAAAGAACCATGAGAGCCAAGGTACATTACATCTGTCACTGGTCCAGTACTGCAACCCCTACATTATCACCTAACTCTATCAAACCTATTGCATCCATAACTCTCTGGAGTTGGGCTGTCATTAGTATTATAGGAGTGTGAGCTAGAGTTAGCGTTATGTTTGGAGGTGCTGTGGCCAGTACTGCGGTCTACTGTGGTCAGTGCAAGGCATGTCCTGCTGTCTACTGTGGTCAGTGCAAGGCATGCAAGGCATGTCCTGAACTGTCCGAGTGAATGTTTGTGGTGTTGGATGGCGGAGCTTCCTGAGGGAGAGTCCTGTATCACATATCAGTCAGAGACTAGAGCAGTCCAAGGTGCTGTGGGATGAGATGAGCTTTGCCCGGCTGTAATACTCTGAGACGTGGTGCAGCTAGGAGTTGTCATAGGATTGAAACCTTGGAAGGGAAGTCAAGGAGAGAGAAGGAGGAATACTGGGGAAGGGAGTTAGGTTTGGAGAATGAAAAAGAGAAGAATCGGTAAGGTGAGAGGTTGATTTCAGACAGGAAGGGTAGTGAAGGGTTCAGTTGGAGTAGGGAAGTGGGATTGAGGCAAATGGGAGTGACGGGGTTTGGGGGACCTGGTGTTTGGCATGCTGGTGGGGTAAATAGGTCTGTCCCGTGCCTCTGGTGGTTACCCCAAATCAGCTGCACCTGTGAAAATAAATGAGAGGAAAGCCCTGGTGTTTCTGGTTAACTCACAGAGCAGCCCCGGAGGCAAACAGAGCCCCTACATCCGACCATTCCAAACACGCATGAAAACACAAATGGACACACACACACACACACACACACACACACACACACACACACACACACACACACACACACACACACACACACACACACACACACACACACACACACACACACACACACACACACACACACACACACACACACATTCCTCCACCTTGCTCCGTACGAGCGTGACAGAAGTGATGGACAAGGATAATTTTTTCGCTCTCCTTCTTCTTCAGTATGCCAAGGTGGCCAAAAGGCATCTGGTATATTTGTATGTTAAGGCTACAAACGGAGTTTAAAACTCTGAGCTTAGTCCATGTCAAACTAATCCCTTGTAGAAGAGAAGATTGTTCACTTAACAGTAGGAGGAGATTGTTAACCCCTTCTTATGTGAAACGAGACTTGAGTTTTGTGTGCATTTTAGAGAGACCGACCCTGCTGCGATTCCACTGTGGCAATAAGCAGGCCAGAGATAGAAACATACATTTTTCATCCTCACTGGTGGTGAATGGAGTGACATCCAGTCCCTTTAGGCTGTTTGCACACTTCTTCCCTAGCTCTGGGTGGCACACACACACACACACACACACACACTGGGTGGTATACTTAACTAATAGCCCTGTGCTCCCCCTGCCTCCTATTAAAGCCAGCAGAGTGTGAGAGAGAGACAGGCAGAGACTTGTAAAGCTTTATCTCAGTGTCTCTAACACACATACCAGCGCTGCAGACAGGCTGTCTATTGTCTGGCTCAGCTCAGGTAGGGAGAGATGAGGAGATGGAGATAGTGCCGGCACTATCTCCTGGTACTGTTTTCCATGGGATCTTCTCCCCAGTGGAATGTCGGACACACACACACGCTCACCCAAACTCCCTGACACTCTCATGCAAACAAGAGTTGTCTGCCATTCCACATGGACTAAGACACAGCTGACCTTCCTTTAGCCCCTTTCGTTTAGAACAGAAAGGGAACGGTCGTGAAGTGTATTGAGCTGAAGTAGCTGTTGACACTGTCAATGGACTGGACGAGTGTGATGACAGAAACAGGTCAGAGGTCAGAGTGCATGGGCGAGACAGAGATAGGGAGCTATAGTGGTAGAGTGGGGAGGGGTGAGTGCACAGGAAACTGAAAGATGAGATCCCTCTGCTTGGTTGGAGCTGAAATGAGATTAGTCTGTTTTCACTTTGAGCGCTGATTAACCATGTCAAGAGGAAGACCATACAGAAAATACAGAATGTAGAATATCAGGAAGCAGGCACAAATACTGTACATGGACAAACACACTTGGATTTAAGGTAGTGTGGCCTACCAAACACTACCAGTGGACTGAAGCTTTAACCTTCTACTGCAGTGGGCTACAGAGTGTTTCTTAGTAGTCTTTAACAAATCTACTTTGAAACAAAAGTGTACACCTCACACACATGGTTATGGTCTTAAGAAAAGAAGGTAACTGTTCCATGTCAGATATAGAGTTGAAATATTCAATTTTGAGTTTGCATCCCATTATGACACTTTATACACAGTTGAAGTTGGAAGTTTACATACATTTAAACTCAGTTTTTCACAATTCCTGACATTTAATCCTAGTAAAAATTCCCTGTCTAAGGTCAGTCACCACTTCATTTTAAGAATGTGAAATGCGAGAACAATAGTAGAGAATTTATTTTATTTCAGCTTTTATTTCTTTCATCACATTCCCAGTGGGTCAGACGTTTACATACACTCAATTAGTATTTGGTAGCTTTGCCTTTAAATTGTTTAACTTGTGTCAAATGTTTCGGGACGAGTTCCACAAGTTTCCCACAATAAGTGAATTGTGACCCATTCCTCCTGACAGAGCTGGTGTAACCGAGTCAGGTTTGTAAGCCTCATTGCTCGCACATGCTTTTTCTGCCCACAAATGTTCTATAGGATTGAGGTCAGGGCTTTGTGATGGCCATTCCAATACCTTGACTTTGTTGTCCTTAAGCCTTTTTGCCACAACTTTGGAAGTATGCTTGGGGTCATTGTTCATTTGGAATACCCATTTGCAACCAAGCTTTAACCTCCTGACTGATGTCTTGAGATGTTGCTTCAATATATCCACCTCATTTTCCCTGCCATCTATTTTGTGAAGTGCACCAGCCCCTCCTGCAGCAAAGCACCCCACAACGTGATGCTGCCACCCCCTTGCTTGTCACGATCGTCGTAAGGAGTGGACCAAAATACAGCGGGGTATGTGTTCATGATTTTTTCATTAAAGAAAGCACTGAACACTGAATACAAACTATACAAAACAATAAACGAATAACGACCGTGAAGCTATAATGAGAACTGTCCTGACACAAGCAACTAACATAGACAATCACCCACAACCCACAATGACAAAACAGGCTACCTAAATATGGCTCCCAATCAGAGACAACGGCCTCTGATTGAGAACCATATCAGGCCAAACACAGAAACAGACAAACTAGACATCCAACATAGAATGCCCACTCAGATCACACCCTGACCAAACAAAACATACAAAGCAAACTATGGTCAGGGTGTGACAGCGCTTCACGTTGGGATGGTGTCCTTCGGCTTGCAAGCCTCCCCCTTTTTCTTCCAAACATAACGATGGTCATTATGGCCAAACAGTTCTATTTTTGTTTCATCAGACCAGACGATATTTCTCTAAAAAGTACAATCTTTGTCCCCATGTGCAGTTGCAAACCGTAGTCTGGCTTTTTTATGGTGGTTTTGGAGCAGTGGCTTCTTCCTTGCTGAGTGGCCTTTCTGGTTATGTCGATATAGGACTCGTTTTACTGTGGATATAGATACTTTTGTACCCGTTTCCTCCAGCATCTTCACAAGGTCCTTTGCTGTTGTTCTGGGATTGATTTGCACTTTTCGTACCAAAGTATGTTCATCTCTAGGAGACAGAACGCATCTCCTTCCTGAGCGGTATGACGGCTGCGTGGTCACATGGTGTTTATACTCGCGTACTATTGTTTGTACAGATTGAACGTGGTACCTTCAGACGTTTGGAAATTGCTCCCAAGGATGAACCAGACTTGTGGAGGTCTACAATTATTTTCTGAGGTCTTGGCTGATTTCTTTTGATTTTCCCATGATGTCAAGCAAAGAGGCACTGAGTTTGAAGGTAGCCCTTGAAATACATCCACAGGTACACCTCCAATTGACTCAAATGATGTCAATTAGCCTATCAGAAGCTTCTAAAGTCATGACATCATTTTATGGAATTTCCCAAGCTGTTTAAAGGCACAGTCAACTTAGTGTATGTAAACTTCTGAACCACTGGAATTGTGATACAGTGAATTATAAAAGTGAAATAATCTGTCTGTAAACAATTGCTGGAAAAATGACTTGTGTCATGCACAAAGTAGATGTCCTAACTGACTTGACAAAACTACAGTTTGATATTAACAAGACATTTGTGGAGTGGTTGAAAAACGAATTTATGACTCCAACCGAAGTGTATGTAAACTTCCGACTTCAACTGTACATCACAGAAGACTGAAATATAACAAAACTGTTTGACATAGAAACACCAGATATTTGTCATTTAAAAAAAATATATATTTTTTTTGTATGAAAAATATTTGTATGAAAAACATTTAGAACATTCCATCCACGAGGCCACTGGGTCATTTGATTGGAGGAAAGGGCTACAGACCCTCTCAACATTCACAACAGCTTTAAAACAGCAGTAAAAGATCAACATAAAACCAACAACTGCGTTCAACTGGAACATCTAAAGCTTTGATCGTTTGTGCATTTCTCGACCATATGTTTCAGAGTACTATAACCGTTACATGTGTTGCCTTGTTTTATAATGGAAATGCCTCAAGTTTTAGATAAACATCACCCAAGCCTGTCATTACCACTCTGATTGTGATTGTCCTTTGAAGATTATATTTATGGAGATGATGCTTAGTCTGGTCTAGCACAACATAGATTTTTATATAGACATTTAAATCATTTACACTTCTCTACCTGGAAACACAGAGATGGTAGTAGCTACTGTAGATGACCAAGAAAGAGGAGTCGCTCAATATTTGGACTTTGCAAAGGATGCTCCTCCCTGCTGTTCGCTGATCCTGACCTCTGAACCCTGTGGCGGTCACTTCATGTTGGTGTCTTCTGTTTCTGACGCAATTGCACCCAGAAACAAATCTCGCATGAGCACTGGCCTCTAGCCAACTAATTTGTAATTGTTAAGTCTATTATGAGAGACTACAAATGACTTTGTTTTGTAGGTGGAGAAGCAGAGAGCTGATCTGACCAGAGAACTGGATGACCTTACTGACCGACTGGAGGAGGCAGGGGGAGCCACAGCTTCACAGGTACACATGCAGACAAACACACTCTAGCATGTAACCCTGAGATGTATTGGCACTTGCACTTCACATGTCACTCCATTTGACCAGTAATGGGAGGAATGTAACAGTAATCATAGCCATTGTAAATGGGATGACTAGCTTCTACCTCCCCCTCTCACTCCCTCAATCACTCCCCTCAGATTGAAGTAAATAAAAAGCGGGAGGCGGAGCTCCAGCGTCTGAGAAGGGACTTGGAGGAGTCTTCTATCCAATCAGAGGCCCTGGCTGCGTCTCTAAGGAAGCGTCATGGTGATGCGATGGCAGAGCTGGGAGAGCAGTATGAGAGTCTCCAGAGGACCAGGGCCAAGCTGGACAAGGAGAAACAGAGTCTACGCATGGAGTTGGAGGACCTTGCTGCCTCACTGGACACCCTGCAGAAAGTCAGGGTTAGTCACACCTCGGATGGGAAGGCTGTCCCTGAGAGTTAGCGATTCGTTCTGTCACAGTGACCCACATCAAGCTTTTGGAGGTGTCTTGTAAAACCTTTCCAGGTCTTGATCTTTAGTCACACTCTAAAAAGAATCAGCCATGTGAGTGCCGATGTAATATGGCCAAAGCGCCTAGAAATGCCATGTTTTCATCTTATCCCCAGGTGTCGACAGACAGCCAGCTGAGGAAGCTGGAGGAGCAGCTCTCTGAGGCCAACACCAGAGGAGACGATCTGCAGAAAGCCCTGACTGAGGTCAACGTAGCCAGGAACAGACTCACAGGTGCACGTACAAGTGCAAACACACAACCTCGCACACACAACCAAGTGAAAGCTCAAAGCCTTTGGCGTGTCTCCAATGTTTAGTTCAATCGGGTTTAACCCTCTACTTGGCTTAGAGTGCAGAGTACAAATACTCACACAAACAGATTGAACAGAGTTAGTCAGCACTAGGACTATAGATACAGATCGAACAGGGCTGTGGTGCAACAAAGACCTTATGACACAGTTTTGAGTTTAGACCAACTGGCCTACTGCCAGCCAAACTCAGTTCAGCCCAGTCCAGTGCTGAGCAATGGGAAACAGACACACTAGAAGAAACTACATCATTTACAGCTTCTCCACTCTTGGCCTCAGATGGCCTTGAATGCGGCAGGGGAAATATCATTAAGTATCATATAAAGTGCTGTCATGAACCCTCTGCGAATTCCGTGAAGAGTCCTCTCTTTGTCTTTGCTCTGTGTATTAAAAATCACTGTGAGCATAGCTATCATATGTGTGTGTTTATGTGTTTATATCAGTTAGCTGTATGGTAAAAGTGCCGAATCGGGTACAAACACAGTCGGCCACATCAGTTTTGACCAAGTCGGTCTCTGTCCCCTGTATGTTCTGGTAGTTGATAACACACCTGGGCCTAGATTCAATCAGATCAAGCATTCACCCGCGATAGCAGACACCCTCAAAGGTGATATTTTGGTGGTGTCGAAGGTGTAAAGTTAGAGATATCAAATCGGTGAGAGGCTGCTTGTGTGGTCAGTCATGAAGCTACACCCATCCCACTTGCGTTAGATGTTCAGAACAGGAAAGTGTAGGGTCTATAAAAAAATGAATGAAAATCATGAAACCAAATGTTGAGGATTTCTATCAGCCTAATCGAGGTGTAGATTACGCATTCCAGTGTTTGAACTAAAGAAGGCTGCATGGGATTTCCCTTAATGTGACTCCATGCAACCAATGGCAATGTCCGCTTTAGGTATAATGCTGCAAGCCGCTTGTGGATTTGACTGCTCTAGCGCAGTTCGACCTCCGACACTGCCGGGAAAAAAAACGCTATGCGGGTGTCGGCTGGCACGGATCTGATAGAATCTAGCCCCTGGTTGTGTCTCTAACTTGTCTTCTCTCTGTGTGATGTTAGCCGACAACACAGACCTGGCCAGACAGCTGGAGGAGGCAGAGAGCAGAGCCAGCCAGGTCTGTCGCTCCAAGACCCTGATTGTGACCCAACATGAAGACATCAAGAAACAGATGGACGAGGAGCTCAAGGTAGGACCAGGCAGTGGTGTGTGTGTGTGTGTGTGTGTCAGTTCAGTTGTGTCAATAACTGATAAGAATTGAGGAATCTAAGCATCGGAATGACCTCATATCCCAAATATGTGTCCTCCCTACGCACAATGTTTCATTACGGATCCTTATAGCTTTCAGATGTCTTCGACAGTTTCTGTGCATCTCTCCCCCATTCTAAGCTGGCCCTGGGAAGCAGTCTGGCAGGGCTGCGTCCAGAGTGTGTTACAGTGTATGTGACAGTGTGTGTCTTTTTCACTGTCCCCAGTCTAAGCTGGCCCTGGGAAGCAGTCTGGCAGGGCTGCGTCCAGAGTGTGTTACAGTGTATGTGACAGTGTGTGTCTTTTTCACTGTCCCCAGTCTAAGCTGGCCCTGGGAAGCAGTCTGGCAGGGCTGCGTCCGGAGTGTGTTACAGTGTATGTGACAGTGTGCGTCTTTTTCACTGTCCCCAGTCTAAGCTGGCCCTGGCCAGCAGTCTGGCAGGGCTGCGTCAGGAGTGTGAGGTGTTGAAGGAACAGCTGGAGGAGGAGCAGGAAAGCAAGCTGGAGCTGCAGCGTTTCATCTCCAAACTCAACACCGAGGTCACACATTGGAGGACCAGACAAGAGGCAGACGCCATACAGCACTTGGACGAACTGGAGGAGACCAAGTAAGACACATACTAGTATACAGAACACACACACAAACGCAACTGAGCTAGAAGACAAGAAGGGAGAGTTACACCCAAAATCTTGCCTACTTCTTACTACAACAACATACTGTGTGCCAATTGTATGACATACTATTTAGATCATACTGCTAAGTAAACATTCATGCAGTAAGCAACAAACATAAAATGCTAGGCTCACCATACTGAGAATGTGTAATGTTTCCCGCCATTCATTCATTTTGCTACAGTCTATCCCCTGATTTTGAGCTGAGTGTTGTCAAACACACATGGGTCTGAAAAGCTGATTCTCTTTTTCAATCGCTTGCAGGGAATTGTACTAGATGAAAAGCCAAAATTAGTATGACATCCTGGCATCTAAAGCATACTTTCAAAATGTCACATACTACAAGTATGTAGAGGTATTGAGACACACTCTCACACACCTTCATATCCAGACATTTGTGTGTGTTCCAGGAAGAAGCTGGCGTCTCGGCTCCAGGAGGCTGAGGAGGCGGTGGAGGCCACCCAGGCGAAGTGCTCCTCTCTGGAGAAGACCAAGCAGAGACTCCAGGGAGAGGTGGAGGATCTCTGTATAGACCTGGAGAAGGTAAGAGGACACATTAAAACATGGCAGAGGAGCTGAATAACCTACTTTATCAATGTAATCAATTATTAACTGGTCAAAACTGAGAAATGGTAGCTGCCGGGTGATAACGACCAATCCTTCTGCCTTCATTGTTCTTCCTTCCAGGCTAGTAATTGTGGCCAGGCGCTGGATAAGAAACAGCGCATCTTGGAAAAGCAGCTGGGCGACTGGAAGCAGAAGTGTGAGGAGCTGGTGCTGGAGGTGGAGGGTTGTCAGAAGGAGAGCAGACAGCACGCCACGGAGCTCTTCAAACTGAAGACGGCCCATGAAGAGGCTCTGGAACAGGGAGATGCCCTACGCAGAGAGAACAAGGCCTACCAGGGTGAGGGTTAGATACCAGAGTACAAAGCCCTGGAACAAGGCCTACCAGGATCAAATCAAATTGTATTTGTCACATACGCCGAATACAACAAGTGTAGACTTTATCGTGAAATGCTTAATTACGAGCCCTTTCCTAACAATGCTGTTAAAAAGTAAGAAAATTAATAAATAGATCAAATGAAAATAGTAGTATTAATAGTATTTGGTAGCATTGCCTTTGAATTGTTTAACTTGGGGCAAATGTTTTGGGAAGCCTTCCACAAGCTTCCCACAATAAGTTGGGTGAATTGTGGCCCATTCCTCTTGGCAGAGCTGGTGTAACTGAGTCAGGTTTCTAGGCCTCCTTGCTCACACACGCTTTTTCAGTTCTGCCCACAAATTTTCTATAGGATTAAGGTCAGGGCTTGTTTGAGGACGGCACAGCACATCAACATATTTTTCAACCAACACAGGCTTCATAAAATCACAAATAGCGATGAACCTTTCTAGGGCAGGCGTTCCGCTAGCGGAACCCCTCGACAACATTCCGGTGAAAAGGCAGCGCGTGAAATTCAAAAATATTTTTTTGAAATATGTAACTTTCACACATTAACAAGTCCAATACAGCAAATGAAAGATAAACATCTTGTTAATCTACCCATTGTGTCCGAATTCAAAAATGCTTTACAGCGAAAGCACAACATATGATTATGTTAGGTCATAGCCAAGTCGAAAAAACACAGCCCTTTTTCCAGCCAAAGATAGGAGTCACAAAAAGCAGAAATATAGATCAAATTAATCACTAACCTTTGGTGATCTCCATCAGATGACACTCATAGGATATCATGTTACACAATACAAGTATGTTTTGTTTGATAATGTGCATATTTATATCCAAAAATCTCAGTTTACATTGGCGCCTTACGTGCAGGAATGTTTTGATTCCAAAATATCCGGTGATTTTGCAGAAATACTAATAATAAACATTGATAAAAGATACTAGTGTTATTCACAGAATTAAAGATAGACTTCTCCTTAATGCCACCGCTGTGTCAGATTTCAAAAAAACTTTACGGAAAAAGCATAATCTGAGAACGGCGCTCAGAACCCAAAACAGCCAGAGGAATATCCGCCATTTTGGAGTCGACATAAATTAGAAATTACACCATAAATATTCACTTACCTTTGATGATCTTCATCAGAAGGCACTCCCAGGAATCCCAGTTCGACAATAAATGACTGATTTGTTCCATAAAGTTCCATCATTTATGTCCAAATAGCCACTTGTTGTTAGCGTATTCAGCCCAGTAATCGTTCTTCATGAGGGGCAGGCACTTCGTCCAGACAAAAACTCGAAAAGTTCTGTTACAGTCCTTTAGAAACATGTCAAACGATGTATGGAATCAATCTTTAGGATGTGTTTATCATAAAACATTAATAATGTTCCAACCGGAGAATTCCTTTGTCTTCAGAAAAGCACTGGAATGAGTGTTAACTCTGTCGGGAGCGCGTGTCATGAGACCAAGGCACTCTGCCAGACCACTGACTCAGAGGTCTCATGAGCCTCTCCATTATAGTAGAATCCTCATTCAAGTTTCTAAAGATGGTTGACATCTAGTGGAAGTCGTAGGAAGTGCAACCACCTCCATATCTCAATGTGTATTTGGTAGGCCAAGCTTTGAAAAACTACAAACTTCAGATGTCCCATTTCCTGGTTGGATTTTTCTCAGGTTTTCACCTGTCATATGAGTTATGTTATACTCACAGACATCATTCAAACGGTTTTAGAAACTGTCTATCCAATACTAATAATAATATGCATATATTAGCATCTGGGACAGAGTAGAGAGTAGAGAGAGTAGGTTCCCAGAGTAGGTTCACTCTGGGAACGCTATTCATCCAAAAGTGAAAATGCTGCCCCCTATCCCAAAAGGTTAAATAAATCACTTTTTGAAAATCTTCCTCTGTTTGCAATCCCAAGGGTCCCAGCTACAACATGCATGATCGTTTTTTAGATAAAATCCTTCTTTATATCCCAAAAAGTCAGTTTAGTTGGCGCCATTGATTTCAGTCATCCACTCGTTCAACATGCAGACAAAGGAATCTAAAAAGATACCACTAAACTTTGTTAAAACAAGCCAAACTACGTTTCTATTTAATCCTCAGGTACCTTACAATGTAACTAAACTATAATATTTCATACAGAAAGAAGTATGTTCAATGGAAAAATAAAATTAGCAAGTTCGAGTCCTCTTCGTCACGCGTCCACAGATTGATTTCCAACTGTGACTCCTGGTACAAAAACTCAAAATTCTTCCTTGTTTTGGAAGAATCAAGCCTGAAACTTGAACAAAGACTGTTGACATGTAGTGGAAGCCATAGGAATTGCAATCTGGAATTGCATAGAAACCATAGCTTTCCATTGAAAGAGCATGGGATCCCAATGTATTGGATGAATCCCGGAACATATTCCAATCTGTGCTTGCGAAACAGTCTTGTAGCTTAGGGTGAGAGATGATACATGTTTAAAGCCCAAGGTATAAAGGAAAACTTCCAGTTACTTTTCTGCGTGACTGAGTGCAACTCTTCTGTCGTTAACTCAGAGGAGATAGTTGACCTGACTGACCAGCTCTCGGATGGAGGTAAGAGCGTCCACGAGCTGCAGAAGACAAAGAAGAAGATAGAGATGGAGAAGGAGGAGCTGCAGGCCTCATTGGAAGAGTCTGAAGCTGCCTTAGAGGTATGGAGGTTACAGTAGGAGGTGGCCATATTGGGTGGAATAAAATACATCTACACCAATCATTCCACAACTATTACGTAATATGCATTTAAATGTGTTATCTTAGATCATTGTCACATTCAATATTATTTGATCTCTGTTTACATAAGATCATGCACAATGTAAGACTGAGGTGTGGAGGTGAAACAGTGTGGCAGCGATGTGGCAGATCTGACAGTGAGAGGGGAGAAAAGGCCCCCAGACAACATGTTTCAATTAGTATTGGCCATTCATGCAGGCCGAGAGCAGACAGATCCCAGCCACTGATAACACTACACCATCAGCTATCTGCTCCTATAATCAGCCTGGCCCTCCAGGGACTGGAATCTTACTAGACAGGAGCCCCCTGGCTACTCGGCATAGATGGTTGATTCACCCACCTCTCTCTACTTTTCTTTCCCTCGCTCACCCACCCGCCCGCTTGCTCCCCCCTCCCCCTCTCCAGGCTGAGGAGACCAAGGTGCTGCGTCTGCATCTGGAACTGTCCCAGGCTAAAGGAGACATGGAGAGGAGACTCCAGGAGAAAGAGGAGGAGTTTGAGGCAGCAAGGTAAGGTACCCACTGTCCATAGAGCTGCATTTTAATTTAAGAAAAATGTGTTTTTCCCCTCTGCCCTTTGTCTTTCTTTTCAACTGAAAGGGATTTATTTTAAGGAATTGTTTTAGCTTTTGGGGGAAATGGCTAACTTCCTGCATTGCAACATATTTTGCCATTGGGAAGAGAGAAAAATGTGAAGTTTTATAATGCTATTCTACACATTTTGCCGTTGCATATGGCATGTTCATATGCTATCTAGCGAGGCCCCAACCTCCAGGGGGCAATCCCCCCTACCCGTTCCGTAATCCGGCCCTGCTTCTTCAGTTGATTGCTCTATTGATATCTCTCTCTCTCTCCTCCCCTTCCAGGAAGAGCCACCAGAGGGCGCTGGAGTCCCTTCAGGCCAGTCTGGATGTGGAGGTCAAAGGTCGTGGTGAGGGGTTGAGGGTGAAGAAGAAGCTGGAGTCTGACCTAAATGAGCTGGAACTACAGGTGGACCTGTTCACCAAGAACAACATAGAGCTCACCAAGAACACAAAGAAGATGCAGCAGCAGATCAAGGTGAGATTCTACACCTCCATCGCTTCTCTCCCTCTCTCTTTTGCTCTCTCGTCCTCCTCATCCCCTTTCTTCCCTTGCTCTTTCCTTTACCCAGTCTCCTCTGCTTGCTTGACTCTTTCTTCAGCGTTTCCCTCTCTCTCTACCTCCTTTTCTCTCCTCTTCCCACCCTCTGAAAGGAGCTGCATACAGAATGAGATTGATTTATTAGTGGATTGACCTCTTCTCTCCTTTTCCTTCTTAGGAACTGCAGGGCCAATTGGAGGAGGAGGTGCGTGGGCAGGAGGAGCGGAGGGAGGAGCAGACCGTGTTGGAGCGACGCTGCCTCCTGCTGGTGAGCGAGGGAGAGGAGACACGTGGTGCGCTGGAGAATGCTGACAGACAACGCAAAACCTTAGAGATTGAGCTTACAGAGACCAACGAGAAGTACAACGACCTCAACAACCAGGTAGAGTACAGATTGCAACACCTTCTGTTCAGTGTTTTATCAATAATAAATCAAATTAAACTGGCTTAGTTACATTATGGACATTAGGTTAAAAGAGCTCAGTTTCTCACTGAATAAACAATGAAGAACAGAACTTCAGCCGGTACATGAATCAATCCTCTCCCATGCTAACCTCATGTTGTCAAGTTCATGGTGGTTTTGTTTCCTGTTGTAGTTCCAGTCAGCGCTGAGTGGTAGGAGGAAACTGGATGTGGATTTGCAGGCACTGCAGCAGGAGCATGAGGAGCTGCAGAACGAACTGAGAGGAGCCAATGACAAGATCAAGAAGGCCAACTGTGAGGTAGGACAATACCGGATTTTTGATCATTAGGATCATTGATTTTAATTGACTTGTCAATAGAACATTATTTATAAATATTTTTTTCAATAAAAATGTATTTCTCAAAGTATCGATAGAATACAAATGTACTGTATGTACGCCTGTCTTTGAGAACCAGTGGAATAGAAATTGATGTCCCTTCTCTCTAGGGAGCACGTGTGTCAGAGGAACTGAGGTTAGAGCAGGACCACACCCTGCACATGGAGCGGGTGAAGAAGGGTCTGGAGGCCCAGTTAAAGGACATGGGCACCAGGCTGGACGAGGCTGAGCAGATGGCCCTCAAAGGAGGCAAGAAGATCATCCAGAAACTGGAGGGCAAGGTAAACGCACACACACTCACATATGCTCAAACACTGTTCCTAAACTTTGAAATGGTTGTTTCTGTCGCATTGCCCAGTGTTTCAGGTTTACAGGGAAAGATGGGCATCAAAATGTATATTTTCCTAGACTGACCATGTGTCTGGCTCTAGGTAAAGGAGCTGGAGTTGGAGCTGGACTCGGAGCAGAAGCGTCACGCTGAGACGGTGAAGACGCTGCGTAAGAACGAGCGTCGTCTGAAGGAGCTGCTGTTCCAGTCCGAGGAGGACCAGAAGAACCAACACCGCATGCAGGAACTTGTGGAGAGACTCCAGAACAAGATGAAGGCCTACAAGAGACAAGTAGAGGAGACGGTAAGGCTTGTCTGTCTGATTGCCCTTCTGTCAATCCGTTTTCTCTTGCTCCTTCTCCCATCCTCTCGTTTTCTCAGTCTCTCTCATTCCGTTCTCTGACTCCACATTGTCTTTACAACATGACTTGCACGTTTCCTACAGGAGGAGCAGGCCAACATGAACCTCGCTAAGTACAGGAAGACTGTACATGAGTTGGATGATGCTGAAGAAAGGGCAGACATCGCTGAGTCAGCTCTCACCAAGATCAGGACCAAGAACCGCGGTAGCTTCAGCAAGGGATACTCGTCTGTAAGTCCTACAACCTTACCGCAGTAACTTGAATTGAAGATAGTCAAATCATCATTAATGTCGTCTGTACTGAAACTGTGGGTCACATCTGTGCTTTAAATTTATAGAAAGTCTATGTATTGTGTTGAGTTGTTGTTAGTCAAGTAAGTCATCTTAACGCTGATCTGATGTTTCGTCCTCTTGCATGTTTCCAGGGTTACAGCACTCCGTACCCCGGGGGGATCGTGAGGTCACCCAGTTCCGTGGGGTCAGAGGGTAGAAGTGAGAAGATCATCAACGATGACAATGACTCGGTCAGCTCCCTCATCCCAGCTTATCTCAACTCCCTGAAGAAACTCATGATAGACTAGCACCTAGGGAGGGAGTCAGTTGGATGTACCAAACATTCCAGTGGGAGCAAAGAAACATGTACATATGTAGGATCTTAATTTGAGACAGTTTGCTACAGCAGGAAATGTGGATTATAATTCATGGACATTTTTGAAGGGGTTGATACATTTTTCATTTGGGCAAATTAAGTCTGACATTTCAAAGTGGAAAGTAAACTTTAGAAGACTTTTTAAAATTCAAATAAACTACAAGTTTGTGTTTCCTACTGTGCAGGACAATTCTCAAATTAAGATCCTACGTTTGTATGTTTTTACTTTTAAATCCAAACCAATTTCCCTGCATACATGCAGTGTCAGACATTTCAAAGCAATATTTTTTTCTGGATTTTGTGGTATGCAATACATACAGTTGATGTCAGAAGTTTACATACATCTTAGCCAAATACATTTAAAGACTTTGTTTTTCACAATTCCTGACATTTAATCCTAGTAGAAATAACCCGTTTTAGGTCAGTTAGGATCACCACTTTATTTTAAGAATGTGAAATGTCAGAATAATAGTGGAGAGAAATATTTATTTCAGCTTTAATTTCTTTCATCACATTCCCAGTGGGTCAGAAGTTTACATACACTCAATTAGTATTTGGTAGCATTGCCTTTCAATTGTTTAACTTGGGTCAAATGTTTTGGGTAGCCTTCCACAAGCTTTCCACAATAAATTGGGTGAAATTTCTCCTGACAGAGCTGGAGTAACGGAGTCAGGTTTGTAGGCCTCCTTGCTCGCACACGCTTTTTCAGTTCTGCCCACAAATGTTCTATAGGATTGAGGTCAGGGCTTAGTGATGGCCACTCCAATACCTTGACTTTGTTGTCCTTAAGCCATTTTGCCACAACTTTGGAAGTATGCTTGGGGTCATTGTCCATTTGGAAGACCAATTTGCAACCACATTTTAACTTCCTGACTGATGTTGCTTCAAATTATCCACCTCATTTTCCTACCTGATGATGCCATCTATTTTGTGAAGTGCCCCAGTCCCTCCTGGAGCAAAGCACCTCCACAACATGATGCTGCCACCTCCGTGCTTCACGGTTTGGATGGTGTTCTTCGGCTTGCAAGCGTTCCCCTTTTTCCTCAAAACATAACGATGGTCATTATGGCCAAACAGTTCTATTTTTGTTTCATCAGACCAGAGGACATTTCTCCAAAAAATACAATATTTTTCTCCATGTGCAGTTGCAAACCATAGCCTGGCTTTTTTTAATGGCGGTCTTGGAGCAATGGCTTCTTCCTTGCTGAGCAGCCTTTCAGGTTATGTTGATATATGACTCGTTTCACTGTGGATATAGATACTTTTGTACCTGTTTCCTCCAGCATCTTCACAGGGTCCTTCACTATTGTTCTGGGATTGATTTGCTCGTTTCGCACCAAAGTACATTCATCTCTAGGAGACAGAACGCGTCTCCTTCCTAAGCGGTATGACGGCTGCGTGGTCCCATGGTGTTTATACTCGCGTACTATTGTTTGCACAGATGAACGTGGTACCTTCAGGCATTTGGAAATTGCTCCCAAGGATAAACCAGTCTTGTGGAGGTCTACACATTTTTTTCCTGAGGTCTTGACTGATTTCTTTTGATTTTCTCATGATGTCAAGCAAAGAGGCACTGAGTTTGAAGGTAGGCCTTGAAATACATCCACAGGTACACATCCAATTGACTCAAATTATGTCAATTAGCCTTTCAGAAACGTCTAAAGCCATGACATCATTTTCTGGAATTTTCCAAGCTGTTTAAAGGCACAGTCAATTTAGTGTATGTAAACTTCTGACCTACTGGGATTGTGATACAGTGAATTATAAGTTAAATAATCTGTCTGTAAACAATTGTTGGAAAAATTACTTGTGTCATGCACAAA
This sequence comes from Oncorhynchus mykiss, assembly GCF_057628025.1. Classification (NCBI taxonomy): domain Eukaryota; kingdom Metazoa; phylum Chordata; class Actinopteri; order Salmoniformes; family Salmonidae; genus Oncorhynchus; species Oncorhynchus mykiss. The sequence continues at coordinate 12,292,900 of NC_143041.1, forward strand.
GTAAATGTCCTAACCGACTTGCCACAACTATAGTTTGTAACAAGAAATTTGTGGAGTGGTTGAAAAACGAGTTTTAATGACTCCAACCTAGGTGTATGTAATCTTCCGACTTCAACTGTATATCAACAATGCTAATGTTAATGAGATTGTTGTCCAGTTGATTTCCTTTGTATGATTTAATCCATCCTAGGTATTTGTGATTCAGTTCATAATACTGATGATAACAAAAAACACTTCTTAAACTTCATCACGTTTATATTCTCCAGATCAAATGTTTTGTAAAAAAAATATATAAAATGTAAAAATTGATGCTTGGTTATAAAGACATCGATAGACAGTTTAAAGACCGACATAGAGAGGTCACAAGAAAGTTTGTGTTCACTTTTAACTCTCATTCTACTTGCTCATCCAAAGAGTTTGACCAAGTGAAGTTATATAGCAGTGATGTGCATGACCTTTTGCAACTAGGGGTCAATATCCTTACCTGAAATCTGCATTTGTATCGCAAGTCTTCCACTGGCATCTGTGGTTATACACGCTTGCATGTCGAGTAAGAATTTCACTAACACTTTATTTGGATAGTCCATCTGTAGATGCCCCAGACTAATCAGTAACATTTCAACAAACCATCTACTAACTAACCTTAACCCTTATTCTAAACCTAACCGTAACCTTAGCAAGCAATTGCTTATCAACAGATCGTTTGTTGATAGTCCGATGCTCTACAGACGGTCGTACTATCCAAATAAGCTGTTCCCAGAATTTCGGATGTAAGATTTGACAAAGATGGTATATCAAAGTTGACCATTATTATAATGTGCAGACATATACATCGCTGCCAAAGCATTTTTACATTACTTGTCCAAAGCATTTTATTGTTGAATGTGAAAATGTGTTAAGAAATAAACCTTTTTTATTCATCCCTTAAATGTCTTCTTCTACCCTCAAAATAATTTGCCAGAAACACAAAACACCTACAAAAATCACCTGGTTATATTGTAAAATAAAAAAACAGCAGAAAGGAACTACCAGAGATAGATGTAACATAAAATGTATATCTATATATTTATCATATCAATGCAAAAACATTAAAATGCCAAAGATTCAGCAGTTATGTCCATATTCAGAATCCTTGGAATGTTCACTGTTCTTGTTGCACCAAACAAACAAACAATGGAAAAGTCTGTACAACATGTATGCGTCTGCATGGAACAGTAGTAACATGTACGTAATACTTACGGGAGAGAAACGGGATCGTGATATACTGTAACCATTTCATCTTCAGTTGAGGATCTATATCCAGTTAGCTTGTCTCTGAAACAACGTTGTCGTCGTTTCATTTAGTAGAAAAATAATCGTTGTGTAATATCAGTTTAATATATTATTTGTACCATCACTCCTGTGTAATGTGTATATATATATATATATATATATATATATATATATATATATATATATATATATATATATATATATATATATATATATATATATATATATATATATATATATATATATATATATATATATATATATATATATATATATATATATATATATATATATATATATATATATATATATATATCTCTCATCTGTTTTGCTGCCGATTCCACTATTTCACACTATTTTACATCCTTCATTCTTTAGATGTTTTACTTCTACACCCCAGTATGTTCATCTTGTATTTACAAAAAGCTAAAGCACATTCCCTTGTAACAGCATCCCAGTTGTACTGCCCCCTTATAGACTATAATTAAAATGTCGATCAACTCAACAGTAAAGGAAAACATCACAAAACGTTGTAGATTGTTACATGTGTGTCAATCCCTCTTCCAAACGACCCATTTGATATAGGTTTGCAGAATCAATAGTCACCTTAAAAACCTTTTGTTCACCTCACTTTATAGTTTCAAATGTAGTGGCGCAGATAAAATATCATCTATACATTGGAATGCATTTGATGGACGGTTATTACACAAAAGCAGCAGTAGCTGTTACATTTCATAATAAACCTTTGCGTCAGTATTTCAGTTGGCCAACAACTTACAGAATTTGTTTGGGGTTATTTTAATGAAGGGGATAAAGTTCACACAGCCTCAGTCTCGCAGGCTTGTACTGTAGACCAGAGATTATGTGCAGGTCAAAATAGCCATTCCGTTTGTTTATGTTGGTAATACATTCCCCCCCCACTTGAGTTTGGCCCATATACACACACCTGTCTTCCCTATAGTAGTCCTCAAGGTCTAGGGCATAATGAACACTGTCTGTCTACCATACATATAGAATACTCAAGGGCATCAAGAATACTGTCTGGTGGTACACTGCTGTCATTCACTTTCAGAATCACTTCTCTTTAGTAGAATGAGTTGACAGTGTGAATCATGCCATTAAACCTCTCTCTAATGACTTATTCTCATTTCTCAGGATGTCCATAATATCACAAAGTTGACTTTAGTAAGGTGGGCTAAGGTCTTGAAGCCCTATTAAAGATTTAGGCTTGTGGATCCACGTGTGTGTTATATCTCAATGTCCACAGGCCTGATGTCTCCTGTCTTGTGCTCCTGGACCCAGAGCTCTCGGTCTTTAGCTGGGTCCACACTCTGTAACAGCTGATCCACCGGCTCCATCGTCTGCAGGGACAGGTGGAAAAACAATCAATACCCTGTATGTTTGTGTGTGTTTGTGTGTGTGGAGGGGGAAACAAGGCATTTAGTGCCCTCTAGAGGTACTACGAGGTGGCGCTTGACTTACACTCTGGTTAAACATGTCCGTCTCATGCCGCAAGGTGGTGTACTGACACAGATGCTGTCGTATCATCTCCACCCTCTCTACCTCCAGCCTCTCCAACTCCTGATGGACAGAATGGATTGAAGGGAACGGGGTTTTAGACGACATGATTCCTCCTTTCTGTCGCTAAAACCAACGCCTCACCGTTTTTGAAGATGGCTGGAGTAGAAACAGACTAGCACCCAGGCTACCAAAGCAATGAGTTACACCCCGAGACACTTTTAATAAAAGGAGAAAATACAATATGAACGACAGATGAGGCTTACCAAGCTTGTGGTCACCATCTCCTCAAACCATTTGGACTGGGACTGGTTGTAAAGGTCGACACAGCGCATCAGGTCATCTCCTGGTAGAGACACAAAGGATGTTAAGACAAACCCATCTATACTTTGGACACGGGCTGGCACCTTTTTCTCTCGTCTGGGTTTATGATGCATGTTAAATAACTTCTCCAGGCGGGAGAGAGCCCCAGTCTAAATATTAACTTACAGAAGAAAGTCTTCTCCTTCAACCTTAGCGCCGACAAATTAAAACGATAACCAAGGCTCGTGTTGCAGAACAACCTGCTATAAATGGGTCTGTATGCGATTTGAGTCTTATATAGTGTTTTATTTAGTTTGGTATTTTATTAGGACTGGGACTGAGAATGTAGCCTTGCTAAAGGCTAAGCAGATGCGTTGTGGTGTGTTGGCTCTCTCTCTCTCTCTCTCTCTCTGTCTCCTTCACACGACTGTCATAGCTGGCACACACACCACCATCACCATCGTCACAAACAACTGCTGCTGCTTTTCACACAGACTACGCAAGCAAAGAGGAGGTGTGAGTGTGTGTGGTGTGTGAGTGTGTGTGTGTGTGCATGTGTTAGCAAGTTTGTGCGAGTGTGTGTGTGTGTGTTCATCCACCTCTCACTGTGAGTATCTGGCGAGCCATGATGTGAGTGTATCTGGCGAGCCATGATGTGAGTGTATGGTCCAGCCATGATGTCACTCTCCGGATGAGGTCATCTGTTTATTCTCAACAGTTACTTTTCCAAATCTCTAACCTAAAACTACATTTTGTCTACAGCATTCTCCCTCCCTCCCTCCCTCCCTCCCTCCCTCCCTGCCAGTAGGTTAGCCTCCAGAGGGAAGCTTGGAGAGAGATAACCCACCACACCCACGCCTGTCTACAGGCCTAGAGATGCACTACACTGTTGCTGTTCTCCATGTCGTTCCACAGACCCCCCCCAGTCTCAGTGAAACTGCTGATAAACCGGTGACTCATACACAGTTAAATGTCAACTGTACAGATAGATTAAACCACATGGTGTGCAGTCTACTGTACAGATAGATTAAACCACATGGTGTGCAGTCTACTGTACAGATAGATTAAACCACATGGTGTGCAGTCTACTGTACAGATAGATTAAACCACATGGTGTGCAGTCTACTGTACAGATAGATTAAACCACATGGTGTGCAGTCTACTGTACAGATAGATTAAACCACATGGTGTGCAGTCTACTGTACAGATAGATTAAACCACATGGTGTGCAGTCTACTGTACAGATAGATTAAACCACATGGTGTGCAGTCTACTGTACAGATAGATTAAACCACATGGTGTGCAGTCTACTGTACAGATAGATTAAACCACATGGTGTGCAGTCTACTGTACAGATAGATTAAACCACATGGTGTGCAGTCTACTGTACAGATAGATTAAACCACATGGTGTGCAGTCTACTGTACAGATAGATTAAACCACATGGTGTGCAGTCTACTGTACAGATAGATTAAACCACATGGTGTGCAGTCTACTGTACAGATAGATTAAACCACATGGTGTGCAGTCTACTGTACAGATAGATTAAACCACATGGTGTGCAGTCTACTGTACAGATAGATTAAACCACATGGTGTGCAGTCTACTGTACAGATAGATTAAACCACATGGTGTGCAGTCTACTGTACAGATAGATTAAACCACATGGTGTGCAGTGCCATCTCCATCTGACCGTCAAAAAGGAGGCACTTGAGAGGGATGAGATTAAGCCTCTAGACACCTTTCTGTTTCGTTGCCAGCTTCAAGAGCTTTCTTACAGGAACTTTCCTTTTCTTCTGGTTTATTGCTATATATGCTAGTCTGCATGTGTACTCAGTCTCCACGGCAACATGCCATTGGACATAACACTGACAGCACAGTCATGACGACTGTTTGTATATAGTTTAGTGTCTGTTTAGCAAGTCATAAACAACTTTCTTGTTTAAAGTTAGGTGTTAGCTAGCTACATCTTAGTCTCACTTGGTCAGATTTGTACTATAAGAACCTGTAATCTGAGCAGATAAAATACTCAGACACTCAGATGGGGGATGTAATTAATGACACCCCTATCAGTTATAACAAACATGCGAGTCTTTGACCCCACTGGCTAACCCCACAGTGACTGATGACCTCTGGTTTGACCTTTGACCTGGACTCTGACCTGCTTGTGTGGACTTCCGCCGGGCCTTCTTAATGTCCTCCTCGATCTTGTTGCTTAGTTTGATCTCCATCTGCTGAGTTTTCACCTCCAGGTCCTTCTGTCTGTCCGCTAGAGCCTTACGGGCCTAGAGAGATATATTAAGATGTTATAAAAGCTGTTATGAACGCTTATAGCTGCTGACTCTTCACCTCCAGGTCCTTCTGTCTGTCCGCTAGAGCCTTACGGGCCTAGAGAGATATATTAAGATGTTATAAAAGCTGTTATGAACGCTTATAGCTGCTGACTCTTCACCTCCAGGTCCTTCTGTCTGTCCGCTAGAGCCTTACGGGCCTAGAGAGATATATTAAGATGTTATAAAAGCTGTTATGAACGCTTATAGCTGCTGACTCTTCACCTCCAGGTCCTTCTGTCTGTCCGCTAGAGCCTTACGGGCCTAGAGAGATATATTAAGATGTTATAAAAGCTGTTATGAACGCTTATAGCTGCTGACTCTTCACCTCCAGGTCCTTCTGTCTGTCCGCTAGAGCCTTACGGGCCTAGAGAGATATATTAAGATGTTATAAAAGCTGTTATGAACGCTTATAGCTGCTGACTCTTCACCTTCAGGTCCTTCTGTCTGTCCGCTAGAGCTTTACAAGCCTAGAGATGCATTCAGATGTTATAAAAAGGTTGTCATAACTTTGTTATAAGATGATAAGAAAGCCAATGGGGACATACCGGAGGGTATTTCAGTAGGCCAGGTGTAGGGAACCCTGGTTCTGGAGGGCTGCAGGCACTTCATGTTTTTGATTTAACCAACCTGGAAGACCAGGTGTGTTGAATTTAGCTCAGTTGGACCTCATTGCCTTCTTGGAACAAAATCTTGTACCTCCAGCACTCCAGGGACAGGGTTGCCTACCCTGCAGTAGGCTACTACTTGCTATTAGCCATGCATTATGAATGTCTAAATGGCTGATGGCGAGGGGTTGACAAGTCTATGGTAGGTGAAGGGATCGGCCCAATCATTATTTATAGAAGCACAAAGAGGTTGTGTGTGTGTGTGTGTGTGTGTGTTGACAGGAAACGGTCCTCTACTTAGGGACAAGTTGTGGAATTTTAATCTCATGTGAGAAGATTCCTGAAATTCTACAGCTGCAAAGTGCAAGGACGGTTATTATTGCGTCAACTTTTGTATAACTAATGTAAGTAGCTCTGCATAAGACCGTCTGCTAAATAACAAAAATGTAAACATAGATTTTTGTGTGTGTTTGTGTGTATGTGTGTGTGTGCCTGCATGTGTATGCGTTTGTCGCCTCTCGTTACGTCGGGATGCGTACCTTCTCCACGGCTGTGTGCCGTCCGACCAGATGTTTCCGTAGTTCTGCGATGTGATGGTCGAACCGCTTCATGTCCTTCTTAAAGTTATCTCTGAAAGTCAACAGAGGCTTCTCCACCTCGCTCTGGAGCTGAACGAGTTCAGAAACAAGAAATGCAGACCTCATTGGAAACAACTGTTAGGAAGGCCTATACTATTACCTGGGTTTTTTTTCCTGTTTAAGCCATGTGGTTAATAAAAACAGCTGGCCCATGGCCTTTCCTATAATAATGATATACTGTGTTGACAGTTGTGTTGTTTTTGTCTACGCCTGTATCTCGTATCCTTAGTGGCTAAGGGACAGCTATTTACAAAAGCCCCTTTTACCCATAAAACGTGTTTATCTGACAGAGCTGTCAATGATTTACAGTCACAAATGTGTCTCTCTAAAACATTAAAGTAGGTCAATGTAGAGTTTGATTTGTGAGCTGCTTTGATTCTCCTGAAGAGTGTCTGCTTAGGACCAGGAGATTATTTACGGTTGGGAGACAGACTCCTTCCTGCCCATAAACAGTTTATAGAAATTATATGGGCAAATCAGTAAATTACGAAAAGCACAATGCAAGAGGAAACATTATTCAATTACTGCAGAAACCTGATTGAATAGGACACAGATTTAAGGATAATAAATAGCTATTGAAGAGATAGAGGTGCATGAAGAATGTATTCAAATCTGCTCACTTCCCCCCCCCCCCCCCCCTCCTAGATAATACTCTCTGCTCATTCTCTCACTCTTTGCTTCCATCTCTCATACTCCCCCCTAAACCTCAAGCTGTACTAAATACAGCACATCTGTGTGTGCCTGTCTGTCTCCAGAGAATTGAAACACTGACGTTGTTTCCTCCACTCAGTCCAGCTGGGCTTCTGGCTGGAACCTCTCTTTCTCTCACACACAATACACCCCCCCCCCCACCCCACCCCCGCGCTCTCGCTCCCAAGACAAACCAATCATACATGTGTATTTCGCAGCAAGGGGCCAGAGAGTAAATAGGCCTCAATTAAGTGTTACAAAACCATGGGACACAATGTTAAATAGACTGTACTGTGAACTGAAGTCACGTGGAAAATAATTCCCAAAATGTGAAGTGGTTTCTTTGGGTAAAGAATGCGGTCCACTGTAATACAGTACCTTAGAGGAGAACTTGAGGTGAACCTCAGCCTCTTCAGCCAAACTATTCTTCAGCTGCGCCCAGGCTTCCCCTAGAGTACTGAGGAGAGAGATAACACACCAGTCAGACCACAGAGAAACCACACTATCACTGTATGACACTACGTAGTAGGGGGGGGGGGGGTAATAGTAGAAAGAAGGGTAGGGGTGAGAGGACCACATCCTGTAGGAGGTAAGTACCACTCACATCAAGAGTTAAGACCACACAGGCTTTACAGAGCGAGAGAGAAAGTGAGAGCGAGCGAGAAAGAGCGCGAAAGAGAGAGAGCAAAAAGGGAGGAGTAAGAGAGATCATGAAAGAGGGCGAGGGAATGAAAAGATGAGAAGTGTCAGGGTTGATCCCGCCAAACAGAGAGAGCGATGAGGTTCAACTGAAGGTTCAGTTTAAAAGTTCATTGGCTGCATATAACCCAGCAGGCAGCCCATCTCACAGTCGTGTTTGGTCCTCTGCAAGTTAACTGGCTGGTTAGGATGTATAGACTGAGGATATGAGACACAGCTAAACCCTTTCACGGCTTCTTCATTCTGCAACACTTTAATCTCTGTAACATAATGCATTGTGGGAAAATGTATAATAAGTTTTGGGGCCAGTAACCGAAAGGTTGAGAGATCGAATCCCCGAGCTGACAAGGTAAAAATCTGTTGTTCTACCCCTGAACAAGGCAGTTAACCCACTGTTTCCCGGTAGGCTGTCATTGTAGATAAAAATGTGTTCTTAACTGACTTGCCTAGTTAATTTAAATAAAATTAACACTGATCATAGCAGAGGGTACTAGACGTTGTTAAAAAGAGAGACACCAGACACCAGGCTAGAACCTCTTGTCCTCTGAACATAAATCTTGAGTCCTCCATTCCAAATATTAGCAGAATATTTATCCAAGTTGCCATACAGTGAGCCAGCAGCAGGCCCATACAGCCATGAGGCACTTCTGGGTCTGGGTCTGGGTCTGGAGCAGGAGAGGAGAGGAGAGGGCCTGAGGGTCTTTAGCCTCTTCACCAGGTCACATCAAAGCACCGCTCTGAATGGAAGACAGAATGGAAGGCAGGCTACATTCCTACAGCATCGGGGTGCTGCTCTCTGCTCTGCATCGGGGTGCTGCTCTCTGCTCTGCATCGGGGTGCTGCTCTCTGCTCTGCATCGGGGTGCTGCTCTCTGCTCTGCATCGGGGTGCTGCTCTCTGCTCTGCATCGGGGTGCTGCTCTCTGCTCTGCATCGGGGTGCTGCTCTCTGCTCTGCATCGGGGTGCTGCTCTCTGCTCTGCATCGGGGTGCTGCTCTCTGCTCTGCATCGGGGTGCTGCTCTCTGCTCTGCCAACTGCACTTTAATATACTATATTCAGCTACTTTCAGAGCCATCGGAGAAAAAAATAGAAGATAGATAAGAGATAGACGACGGATAAGAACAGATACACAAACAAATAGCTAAAAAAATGTATTTTGACTTTTATCTGATCAAGAAGTCCCACTGAGATGAATACTGTGTTTTGCAAGGGAGGCCTGGCCAAGAAGGTTTCTATACTGGTAGGATATAAAGTCTTACAGGCTACTAAAAAGTACACAATGGCACCGATCCAAAACGCATTCACAGTTGGTTCCTCATACTCATATCCTTAAGACAGCTGCTTAAAAAGTGTTCATACCCCAGGGAGCATTGGCCAACAACAGTTGAGTCAAACAAATGAACCAGTGTCCACTCCTTTCTAGCCCACTGTAAATACAGCACATGATTGGTAGCGAATCTAGTGATACAAGCTAGTCACATGCTCTCGGGGCTGTGTTACGGCCAGACAAATGGTAAATTCAGGAATAAACAGGCAGTATTTCTGGGCTCGGACGCAGGCAGGGCAGGAGCATAGCAACAAAACAGTGATTGTCCAGGAAGCCAGGCTGACAACAGAGCAGGGTAGAGGGAGAGGAGATAATAACAGTATTGTGTTGCTCTCTCTGGATGTGGTGGGCGTGAGCGGACGGAACTCACTGGCATCGTCTAGATTCTAGAATCTATATGAAACAATTCCACCCCACCCTGCCATTCTATCACAATAACACTGGTGCAGTACAGTAGTGGAGAGAGGCCAACTCGTACAGAGTTGTATAAATCGCAGAGAAGGGGTTTTAGTAGTCCAGCATCATATGTCTAATGCAGGAGAGTGCCGTACCATCTTTGTTTCAGTGTTGACCGTAGGGCAGTATCATAAACATCAGTACATCAAGCCCCTCATAAACTGGTGCAGCATCTCTCTCTCCTCTGTCTCCATTCTCACCCCCTCTTAGAGCCATAAAGAGCCATATCTGGTACAAGTATCTGGCACAGGGCAGTCTCATAACACAGTGTGTGTTTAGAGCACATGTACTGTAGTTCATTATGTCTGTGTCGTAAATGTGGTATGCAGACGTTCTTTTACAGCCTTCCCTCCCCCTCAGCCTAGCCCAGGACCCTCACCATACAGCCGGCCATTCCCCCTCAGCCTAGCCCAGGACCCTCGCCATACAGCCGGCCATTCCCCCTCAGCCTAGCCCAGGACCCTCACCATACAGCCGGCCATTCCCCCTCAGGAAACCATTTACCAGGGGAGTACCAGACAAAGAGGTGCTCACAGTGAGAGGTTACCCTATTGTGCCAGACTGAAGAGGGGTCCCCCTTCTCTCTCTCTTTCTCTGTGTGTGACCCCCCCCCACCTGTCTCTTAATCAATCCCCCCCCATCTATCTATACCTCCCTCCTCTCATACAGTGCCTTCAGAAAGTATTCAGACCCCTTGACTTTTTCCAGATTTTGTTAGATAAAAAAAAGGCAACCTCAACCTACACACAACACCCCATAATGACAAACCAAAAACATGTTTTTAGAAATGTTGCTAATTTATTACAAATAAACTTAAATATCACATTCACATAAGTATTCAGACCATTTGCTCAGTACTTTCTTGAAGCACCTTTAGAGGTGACTACAGCCTTGAGTCTTCTTGGGAATGAAGCTACAAGCTTGGCACACCTGTATTTGGGAAGTTTCTCCCATTCTTCTCTGCAGATCCTCTCAAGCTGTGTCAGGCTGGATGGGGAACGTCGCTGTACAGTTAATTTCAGGTCTCTCCTAAGATGTTCGATCAGTTCAAGTCTGGGCTCTGGCTGGGCCACTCAAGGACATTCAGAGACTTGTCCCAAAGCCACTCCTGCGTTGTCTTGGCTGTGTGCTTAGGGTCATTGTCTTGTTGGAAGGTGAACCTTCACCCCAGTCTGAGGTCCTAAGCAGGTTTTCATCAAGGATCTCGCTGTACTTTGCTCTGTTCATCTTTCCCTCGATCCTGACTAGTCTCCTGGTCCCTGCTGTTGAAAAACATACCCACAGCATGATGCTGCCACTACCATGCTTCACCGTAGGGATGATGCCAGGTTTCCTCCAGACGTGATGCTTGACATTCAGGCCCAAGAGTTGAATCTTGGTTTCATCAGACCAGAGAATCTTGTTTCTCATGGTCAGAGTCTTTAGGTGTGTTTTGCCAAACTACAGGCTGTCATGTGCCTTTTTCTGAAGAGTGTCCACTCTACCATAAGGCCTGATTGGTGGAGTGCTGCAGTGATGGTTGTCCTTCTGGAAGGTTCTCCCATCTTTGCAGAGGAACTCTAGAGCTGTGTCAGAGTGACCATCAGGTTCTTGGTCACCTCCCTGACCAAGGCCCTTCTCCCCCGATTGCTCAGGTGGCCGGGCAGACAGCTCTAGAAAGAGTCTTGGTGGTTCCAAACTTCTTCCATTTAAGAATGATGGAGGCCATTGTGTTCTTGGGGAACTTCAATGCTGCAGAAATGTTTTGGTACCCTTTCTTAGATCTGTGCCTCGACACAATCCTGTCTCGGAGCTCTACGGACAATTTCGTTGACTTCGTGGCTTGGTTTTTGCTCTGACACGCACTGTCAACTGTGGGACCTTATAAAGACACGTGTCTGCCTTTCCAAATCATGTCCAATCAATTGAATTTACCACAGGTGGACTCCAATCAGGGATGTCCAAGGATGATCAATGGAAACAGGATGCACCTGAGCTCAATTTCGAGTCTCATAGCAAAGGGTCTGAATACTTATAATAAACGTACTTACATTTTTTTTTTTTTATAGAAATTAGCAAAAATGTCTAAAAACCTGTTTTCACTTTGCCATTATGGGGCATTTTGTGTAAATTGCTGAGGACTTTAAAAAAAATGTAATCAATACTAGAAGAAGGCTGTAACGTAACAAAATGTGGAGTCAAGGGGTCTGAATACTTTCCGAAGGCACTGTATGTAGTGGTTTAAAGGCTCAGTCTGATGGGGTCTGGAGGGTCTGGATCAAAGGAAGTTGTAGCGATTTACAGGACGACCATACTTCCGCTTTCACTGATTCTACTGACTGGCTGGGCCTCCATGCAGTCTCACCAATGAGTCTGGCCTGATATGGTTCAATACCACCCTAATGGGAGAGGAACCACAGTACCCTGCTGTCCAGTCCAACAAACACAGTTTTCCTGCTCCTAGCTATATGATTGTTTTATCATCAGAAAGTCTCCATCTTTGACTAAAATGTACAATCATCAAATCCTTTCAGAGCTACAGGAGTTGGCGAGGAGTTGGAAAAGAATGTGCATAATCTGTGAAATAACCTTTGACATGGAATCGTTCAAAATGTTGACGCGGAGCGATTTTCTTGTATTGTGCCCTATCTTCCTAAGCGTTAGTGAGCACGAGCACAGTGCGTGCCATTCCAGCTGTGACTCATACACTGAGTATACCAAACATTAAGAACACCTTCCTAACATTGAGTTGCACCCCACTTCTGCACTCAGAACAGCCTCAATTCGTCGGGGCAAGGACTCTACAAAATGACAAAAGCGTTCCACATGGATGCTGTGTCATTTAGGCTCCAATGTTTCCCACAGTTGTGTCCAGTTGGCTGGATGTCCTTTGGGTGGTGGACCATTTTTGATACACATGGTAAACTGTTAAGCTGAAAAACGCAGCAGCGGTGCAGTTCTTGAACCAAACCAGTGAGCCTCGCACCTACTAACATACCCCGTTCAAAGGCACTTAGATATTTTGTCTTTCCCATTCACCCTCTGAATGGAGCCCATACACAATCCATGTCTCAATTGTCTCAAGGCTTAAAAATCATTATTGAACCTGTCTCCTCCCCTTCATCTACACTGATTGAAGTGGTTTTAACAAGTGACATCAGTAAGGGATCATAACATTCACCTGGTGAGTTTATATCATGGAAAAAAACAGGTGTTCTTATTGTTTTGTATACTCAGTGTACATGTAGGTTCCTCTTTATTAAGGAACCACCACAGGAAGTGATGCCACTGCTCACTCACCCTTCCTCCTGTCCTGCAAGGGGAATCTGTGACAGCTTGGAGAGGTTCTTGGCATACTCTTCTTCTATCTTTATTCTGAAAGAGGGAAGGAGAAAACACTTTTGTTACAGTACCACAGAATTGCAACATATAGCAAGTCATTTTTCCTCTTTTGCACAAAGTGGAAAAGTACGCATCTGTGGAAAAAAAAAAAAAAAGTTTTTCAAGAAATGATATTTTCCATCGCATGGTTTTCATGGCAACACGTGTCAAACATGAAAATGAGGAAGGAGCCGTGAAACATTGGTCTGACCAGGATCGTTGACAAATCAGCTGAGATAATGATATTCGATTATTGTTGTTACCTTTCTCGTATAAACTCGGCCATCTCTTTCTGCATCTGTTTCCCCTTCAGCTGTTTCTGCAGCAAGACCTCAAACCCTGAGATAGAGCTTGTCCCCTGAGGGTCCTTCTTATCCTCCTACACAACAACAACAACACAACATAAATACACACCACTGTATAACAACATCTAGTGTAACGTACTGTAAATCAACAAACAATCCACAAATAATATGACCATTATTGTAAATTCATTCACTGCTGGGTTGTATAGTACAGTGATATTGTATTGAACTTTATTGCATGGTATACATTCATACAGTTATTCATTGTATTGTATTGCTGGGAAAATACCAGGCAATATTTACTGCAGCACTATAATCCATTCTACAGCACCACAGCCAGTGTTCTAGAAAGTCTACAATTCACACACAGCAGGGGAGTACTAAATACTTGGCAACCTGTTTTAATCTGATCCTCTGTGTCTCAGTAAAATCCGTCACTCTCAGTGTACGGTATCCACTCTTTCTTTACGAGCGTCTTCTGCTGTTGTCACCTCAAAGTGTGACGTTAGCCCAGTCTGACTGTAACATTTAGCGGAGTGTCGAAACCTGAGAACACACCTTGGTGGCGATTACGTTTCAGCCGTGGGAGAAAGGAAAGCAGAGCCAAATCAGATGCATGGAGTCGCTCTCACTACGTCTTGTGTCATTCTACTACAGCTCTGCAGGCTTACTCTGACGAATCTGTAACGTGCCCTGTGTCGAAGTGTTTATCGCACGGCTGTTTATGTGGAAGAGCTGTGGACTGCAGTCTAAGGCACGGCAGCACAACACCCGTCCTTGAAGGCTGCAGGGTCTGAATGTTTCTGTTAGATTTTTGATTCTTGCCCGGACAATTAGAGCAGTAATGTTGTGATTATTCATACCAAGGAGACATGAAAACCAGCAGAACTGTGGTCCTCAAGGACTATGTCGTGTATCGCAGTGTATTGTAGAGTTGTGTAATGTAGTGTATCGCAGTGTATTGTAGAGTTGTGTAGTGTTGTGTATCGCAGTGTATTGTAGAGTTGTGTAATGTAGTGTATCGCAGTGTTGTGTAGTGTTGTGTATCGCAGTGTATTGTAGAGTTGTGTCATGTAGTGTATCGCAGTGTATTGTAGAGTTGTGTAGTGTTGTGTATCGCAGTGTATTGTAGAGTTGTGTAATGTAGTGTATCGCAGTGTTGTGTAGTGTTGTGTATCGCAGTGTATTGTAGAGTTGTGTCATGTAGTGTTGTGTATCGCAGTGTATTGTAGAGTTGTGTCATGTAGTGTATCGCAGTGTATTGTAGAGTTGTGTAGTGTTGTGTATCGCAGTGTATTGTAGAGTTGTGTAATGTAGTGTATCGCAGTGTTGTGTAGTGTTGTGTATCGCAGTGTATTGTAGAGTTGTGTCATGTAGTGTATCGCAGTGTATTGTAGAGTTGTGTAGTGTTGTGTATCGCAGTGTATTGTAGAGTTGTGTAATGTAGTGTATCGCAGTGTTGTGTAGTGTTGTGTATCGCAGTGTATTGTAGAGTTGTGTCATGTAGTGTTGTGTATCGCAGTGTATTGTAGAGTTGTGTAATGTAGTGTTGTGTATCGCAGTGTATTGTAGAGTTGTGTAATGTAGTGTTGTGTATCGCAGTGTATTGTAGAGTTGTGTAATGTAGTGTTGTGTATCGCAGTCTATTGTAGAGTTGTGTCATGTAGTGTTGTGTATCGCAGTGTATTGTAGAGTTGTGTCATGTAGTGTTGTGTATCGCAGTGTCATGTAGTGTTGTGTCATGTAGTGTTGTGTATCGCAGTGTATTGTAGAGTTGTGTCATGTAGTGTTGTGTATCGCAGTGTATTGTAGAGTTGTGTAATGTAGTGTTGTGTATTGCAGTCTATTGTAGAGTTGTGTCATGTAGTGTTGTGTATCGCAGTGTATTGTAGAGTTGTGTCATGTAGTGTTGTGTATCGCAGTGTATTGTAGAGTTGTGTAGTGTTGTGTATCGCAGTGTATTGTAGAGTTGTGTAATGTAGTGTATCGCAGTGTTGTGTAGTGTTGTGTATCGCAGTGTATTGTAGAGTTGTGTAATGTAGTGTTGTGTATCGCAGTGTATTGTAGAGTTGTGTAATGTAGTGTTGTGTATCGCAGTGTATTGTAGAGTTGTGTAATGTAGTGTTGTGTATCGCAGTGCTGTGTTGTGTAGTGTTGTGTATCGCAGTGTAGCGCTGTGTATCGCAGTGTTGTGTATCGCAGTGTATTGTAGAGTTGTGTAATAGTGTATCGCAGTGTTGTGTAATGTAATGTTGTGTACCGCAGTGTAGTGTATCGTAGTGTAATGTAGTGTTGTGTATCGCAGGGTAGCGCTGTGTATCGCAGTGTTGTGTATCGCAGTGTATTGTAGAGTTGTGTAATATAGTGTATCGCAGTGTTGTGTAATGTAATGTTGTGTACTGCAGTGTAGTGTATCGTAGTGTATTGTAGTGTTGTGTACCGTAGTGTATTGCAGTGTAGAGTTGTGTAATGTATCGCAGTGGTGTGTAGTGTAATGTAGTGTTGTGTTGTGTACCGCAGTGTAGAGTAGTGCTGTGTAGAGTAGTGTAGAGTAGAGTATTGTACACTCTTAGAAAAAAGGGTTCCAAAAGGGTTCTTCAGCTATCCCCATAGGAGAAAACTTTTTGGTTTCATGTAAACTCTCTGTTGAAAGGGTTTTACATGAAACCTAAGGGTACTACCTGGAACCAAAACATTTTCTTCAAAGGGTTCTCCTATGGAGACAGCTGAAGAACCGTTTAAGGTTCTAGATAGCAACTTTTTTTCTAAAAGTGTAGTGTTGTGTATTGCTGTGTGTAAAGTAGAGTAGTGTAGTGGAGTGGAGTGTAGTGTAAAGTAGTATAGAGTAGAGTATTGTAGAGTAAAGTAGTGTAGAGTAGAGTAGTGTAAAGTAGAGTAGTGTAGTGTAAAGTAGTGTAGAGTAGTGTAAAGTAGTGTAGAGTAGTGTAAAGTAGAGTAGTGTAGTGTAAAGTAGTGTAGAGTAGTGTAAAGTAGAGTAGTGTAGCGTAGCGTAAAGTAGTGTAGAGTAGAGTATTGTAGAGTAAAGTAGTGTAGAGTAGAGTAGTGTAAAGTAGAGTAGTGTTGTGTAAAGTAGTGTAGAGTAGTGTAAAGTAGAGTAGTGTAGCGTAAAGTAGTGTAGAGTAGTTTAATATGACTCTGTGGTGTGGCCAGTCTGTCTCTTACCCAGAAGTAGTCACAGTAGCTCCACTCATCTGGCTTTAGCAGCTGCTGTTCAGGCATACTCATGGGGAGGGGGAACGTTACACAGTTAATCTGGAAGAGAGAGCGAAAGAGCGAGAGAGAGAGAGAGAGAGAGAGAGACAGGAAGAGAGGGGGGGGGTATGGAGAAAGAGAGATAGAAGGAGCGAGGGACAAAGAGAGAAAGGGCGAGAGAGAGGAGATACATTTTTCCATTGTGCATCGTATTTTATTTTAATAAATTAGACTTGGTATGCACGGGTCTGAGGAATCTAAGCCATGAAGGTCTACTTGAGATTAGCAATAATGCAGGATGTGGAGCTGCACACACATCCACACTGCACAGACAGTAACTGTCCAACTCTGCTGATGCTACTATTCAAGGTGCTCTGCCACTGTTGCTCTGGCAACACTTCACCTCCTCAGTTCATCTTGACTTCATATCGCTCCTTGAATTTGTCAACTCTTTTTTATTTCTAGACTTCATGAATAATGCTCCATGAAAACACAGAAACTGTCAACCTTGTCGTGTCACCAGCATTTATCATTGAACAGTCCTGACAGTGTGTTTTAATTCTCTTTCTCCTCTAGATGTTAAATCTGTTGGTTGAGCGACTATCTCCCTGCTCGGCTCCTCTATCTGTTCTCTTGCTGCTGCACAGGGCCTGAGCGTTGTGTATTATAGTCGCTCCACACACACACACACACACACACACACTGCTAACAGCAGGTCTCCTGTGTGGTCATCAGTTCCAACTGTTAGCACACAGAGCGGGACTGTTGTCTCCCCTCACATTTCCTTTCATTACCTCCAGCAGCAAAACAACTCCGCCTCGGGGTGCTGGAGGTGTGTGCGCATGCGTGTGTGGATCCACTGCTGAGCATGTCCAGCAGTTTACTGCTGTGAAACTCTTTCCACTATTCCCGTCTTGATGAAAAGTTCACACAAAGCAGCTAATACATCTGGCTTCCGTCACTTTCTAATGAGCCTTTAAGTGACCTTAGTTGACCTCTATCAACCACTCCCTTAACCCCTGACTTATTAGCTGAAGACTAAATCAGCACTGTCTGCCAATTCTCCCTCTCAAACATCCGCCAATCAATAGCATTGTCCTGGTTGCTATGGGAACAGGGCAAGTTCCCTCCACTGCAACCCCTGTGCACTCCTTCACCTCTGCTCAGGTCTCAGTGTTTCCAGAATTTCTACAACTGTTTTACAAATTCAAAATGTCAATATTCAATTCTGTTCGACGCTGGCATCTAAATCACGTCCTCGGTCTCAATAGTCCCTAACATCATCAGTTGGATTTTGCAACTTTGTATTGCCCATGCGTGTTGGGGTTAGGGTCAGTGTTAAGGTTTGTGTTAGGGTTGGGTCTGGGATTGTTTTAGTAGTGGTACTCACTGTGATGGTAGTCTCTTTGCTCTGTCTCCTGGTGGGTGATGTAGGACCTGGATTCTGTTGAGGGAGACAGGATGCTCCGTCAAAACCTTCCTCTGTGTCCGACATGGTCTCTGGCTAACACACACACACACACTCACACACACTGGAGCTGCTGAAGCTCTCTGGGACTGACTGTCTGTGTGCTGCCTCCGCTCTGGCTACTGTGTGTGTGAGTGTGTGTGTTGCAGTGCTGAGTAGGGGGGCATGTCTGCAGCGCAGAGCAAATCGCGCTTGGATATTTGTGTGTGAACGCACTTCGGCTCAGACTATGTCATCACATGAGCAATATGAGTGTGTATGCACATGTGAGTGTGTATGCGTGCGTGTGTGCGTGCGCGGAGCGAAACAGAGAAAGAGTGGGCGTAATGAGATGGAGGGGGTAGACGTAGATTTAAAAAAAGGTAGAGACAGAAAACGAGAGGGAGAGAAAGAATGAAAGAGAGAGTGCACATCCCCCAATGTCCATACCATGCCCACTGAAGCAAGACACAGGGCTGGCGAGAAGAAGGGAAGGAGAGGAGGAGGAAGGGAGGGGAGGGGGTTTATTGACAAAGTACAGAATGCTCCACACCTCCTCTCCCAACGAGAAAAATAAAAAGTAGGAGTTAAAGGAGGAGCTATTGGAGGAGCTAAAGGAGGAGGATGAGAAGCTGGGTAGTGGTGTTATGTATCTGGATGGTGTGTGACTGAGTGTGTGTGTGTGTGTGTGTGTGTGTGTCTGAACAACGATGAGTGCTCTCCTAATTATGATCTGAGGATAAGATAATGAAAGGAATCAGGATGGAGAAACTGCTCTCCTTTCCAGGGGTAATGAGTATCATTATCTCATTTCATGATGACGGGGTTGTGTGTGTGTGTGCGTGCGTGCACATCTTTGCCTCTGTGTCTTTGCATGTGCGTAAGGAGGTTGGGTAATCATGTCCCCAGTAACCATGGCATTACTGTACATAGGAGAAATCTGCTGTTTGAAGCTACTACTGTACAGTACCTCTATCAACGGGGATGCATTGGCATAGCTTCTACTAAACGCTGCTAAATGCTTTCGTTGACTGGCTACCACTGTGGCGTGGTGGTGGCTGTTGGTGGTCTAATATGAAGAAACAGAAATGGGCTATCTTCTGTGTAAACATAAGCATAGTTCATGGGGTTCAAGGGGAAGCCCTTAACTGGAGTAACGAGAGAAGGAGAGGAGGCGGAAGAGGAGGACACCAGTTTTACCTGTGGCTCGGAACTGGGCTTTTTGACCAGACTGATGTGGGAGTGTTCATTCTGATGCAACGTACCACCACTGGAGTGAAACCCGTTCACTGTGGAGGGAGAGAGAGAGAGAGAGGGGCGGGGTAGCAAGAAAGAGAATGTAATTTGTAACACAGCCTGCGGAGGAGGAATAATGGGTGTTTGCCTCCTATGAGTTGTCGGTATATCTGAGCCGGGGGTAAATTAACTTATCTTTGTGACTCAAACAAAGCGATCAGAGAATCGCTTCTTCTTTGTTAAAATGTCTTTATCAGGGCGGTTACTGGAAACCAGAGACCGAGCACTTCACCAAACCCAGCTCTGAGTCCAGACCGCCTGGGTTGTCCTCTGGTACACAGGCAAGGAAAATGAGCTTTTATTTGGGAGAGTTGCTCTGCATGCGTGCATTGTTTGCACATGTTCATTTGAAGGTGTGTTTGAGTGATCAGGCGGCATGCGAGACTACATGTCAGTGTGTGTGTTGGAGAGAATTATTATGTAGTCTAGATGAGATACCCCACTGTGTCTCGTGATCAGCCTGTGCAAACAAACGTGAGTTGAGACGACTCCAGATCGCAGATCAAATTAGCCACAGGAAGTGTGTGTATGTGTGTGTGTGTGTGTGTGTGTGGTCAGAGGCCTCTGGTATTTTCTGTGCGCTGCCACACAGCGGCAGGCCTATGTTCAGCCCTAACGACACTGGCAAAGGAGGAAAAGTGAGAGAAAGAGAGTGAGAGGGTCAAGGACAGAGTGAGCGAGAGAATGAGAGTACCTGTAGGTAGTGAGTTCTTGTGTTTCAGAGGGGTTTTGGGGGTCCCAGGTACACTGGAAGGTCTCTCCCACGTCGTCTCTGGGACCAGACAGGAACATGAAAGACTATTTAACTTTGTGTGGTCAGAAATACATGGAAATTGAGAGACATACTAAAATGTCTCTACCCTGGATTTCATCGCAGGTCCAAGATGAAACAAAAATTTGTTCGATGATTATGGGTCGTTCTTGAATTGCAGTGGCAACTTCATTTTTCTAGGTGTGTTTTTATGTAAATGTATTGGGTACATCTTCCCATTCTAAATCAATGAATATGGCAGCTTAACGACTTTAAATCATGTTTACCATTATCATAACATTGTGTCACCAATAGGAGTACTAACACAAATGACACATTTTTGGCCCATTAGGATTTTCTGAAAAGTAGGCGGGAATGTTCAAGGTCTTTGCAATAAGTGATTTTCAGGCAGTAACACCGAGGACAAGACTTAAGGACACATTTTTTTTTTGGGGGGGGGGGGGGGCGATACGATATTTTAACAGCCTTCTTTGGTTTTATTGATCTATAGAATATATCAAACTTTTGTTTACTTTCTAGCATTCATTATAATAGATACAGTTGAAGTCGGAAGTTTACAGACACTTAGGTTGAAGTCATTAAACTTAATAATCGTGGATTTATCGGTGGTGACAGTTTCCTAGCCTCAGTTCAGTGGGCAGCTGGGAGGAGGTGCTCCTATTTTCAATTGACTTTACAGTGTCCCAGACCTTTTTGGAGTTTGTGCTACAGGATGCAAATTTCTGTTTAAAAAAGTTAGCCTTTGCTTTCCTAACTGCATTTGTACATTGGTTCCTAACTTCCCTGAAAAGATGCATATCACGGGGACTATTCGATGCTAATGCAGTACGCCACAGGATGTTTTTGTGCTGGTCAAGGGCAGTCAGGTCTGGAGTGAACAAAGGGCTACAGTTGGAGTCATTGAAACTTGTTTTTTTCCACACCTCCACAAATTTCTTGTTAACAAACTATAGTTTTAGCAGGTCGGTTAGGACATCACTTTGTGCATGACAAGTCATTTTTCCAACAATTGTTTACAGACAGATTATTTCACTGTATCACAATTCCAGTGGGTCAGAGGTTTACATACACTAACTTGACTGTGCCTTTAAACAGCTCAGAGAATTCCAGACAATTATGTCATGGCTTTAGAAGCTTCTGATAGGCTAATTGACATCATTTGAGTCAATACCTGTGGATGTATTTCAAGGCCGATTTCAACTGTAGTTCTCTAAATCCCCAAAACATGTCACTACAACTCTACTGGGTCACTGCTGGGACAAGACAATTTGCTTACCCTAAGTAAGTTAAACAACGCATAAAACAAAGTTGTGCAGTATAAATCACTTGCATTCCTTTTTATCATTGAGAAACTGTTCAATATAAAGAGGAACATGTACGACGTGCAGCTAGCTGTCATTTCAAAGTGTTTTTTTATGGTTGCGAAGGTGAGGAAAGCACAGTTTCTGTCCAATCCAACTAAACAGTTGTCAGGCTGACTGACAACTTCCCAAAGCAATATAAGAATATGAGCCAGATTCACTAAGTGTTTGCACCTGTGAGCAGAGCACCGCACCTGCTATTTTCATACGGATAATAAAAGACACCGCTTTATCTTCAACTCCCTGTGTTAAAAATAACAGGTGCATATATATATGGCTGTTTAACTTCACCAAGACTCTCTGCCTCACTCATTCAACTCATGCGTCCCCATTTTACTCTCGCCGGAGGAAGCAAGAAGAAGAGAGCGAAAGAAAAGAGGATAAGAAGCATGACTGACACAGAACCTGAGAGACAGAGAGAAAATCTGTGATTCACTTAACTCCAATATCCAA